>NC_061512.1:169065576-169101086 GCF_022539505.1 Lolium rigidum | reverse complement strand
GGGGATCGAAAGAAAAAGGCAAGTGACCAAATTTGAGGTGCCAAAAAAAACTCCAAGAAAAGAAAGTTTTATAGTACATAGAGGATGACATGCGGGTCCCATTTAGCAGCAGCGGTATCACTGTTTGAGAGGCGGCAGGGGATCGAAAGAAAAAGGCAAGTGACCAAATATGAGGTGCCAAAAATAATTCAAGAAAAGAAAGTTTTATAGTGCATAGAGGATGACATGCGGGTCCCAGTTAGCAGCAGCGGTATCACCGTTTGAGAGGCGGCGGGGTATCGAAAGAAAAAGGCAAGTGACCAAATTTGAGGTGCCAAAAAAACTCCAAGAAAAGAAAGTTTTATAGTACATAGAGGATGACATGCGGGTCCCATTTAGCAAGCAGCGGTATCACCGTTTGAGAGGCGGCAGGGATCGAAAGAAAAGGCAAGTGACCAAATTTGAGGTGCCAAAAAAACTCCAAGAAAAGAAAGTTTTATAGTACATAGAGGATGACATGCGGGTCCCATTTAGCAGCAGCGGTATCACCGTTTGAGAGGCGGCGGGGATCGAAAGAAAAAGGCAAGTGACCAAATATGAGGTGCCAAAAATAATTCAAGAAAAGAAAGTTTTATAGTGCATAGAGGATGACATGCGGGTCCCGAGTTAGCAGCAGCGGTATCACCGTTTGAGAGGCGGCAGGGATCGAAAGAAAAAGGCAAGTGACCAAATTTGAGGTGCCAAAAAAACTCCAAGAAAAGAAAGTTGATTGCACATAGAGGATGACATGCGGGTCCCATTTAGCAGCAGCGGTCTCAACGTTTCCAAGGCGGCAAGGGATCAAAAGAAAAAGGAAGTAGCCAGAAATCAGAGGGTCAAAAAAATCCAAGAATAGAAAGAATTTTGGTTCATAGAGGATGACATGCGGGACCCATGATCCCAGGGGCGGAGCCAGGATTCGGACATAGGGGGGGCGGGTTGAAGCCAATAATTTTTTTCGCAAAGCATTTGACATATAGTAAATGTTTTTTGCTCGATTTTTTCGAGTAGTTCCATGTGAGAAATGTCTATTTCTCTGATTTGGAGGCTAATTGAATGAAAACTCCCCATGTTGGTGTTCACTATGATATAGAATAAACTCAATTTTTTAACCAAACATCTTCTGCATGCAAATCACATTGTCAAAGGTATTTTTACTGCATTATTATGTGGCGCACATTTAACAGTTAGGTAGTAATACTGACTTAACAAAGGGAATAGCTAGTAATACTGACTTAACAAAGGGAATAGCTTGTGAAATATTACCCTTAAGATCCATTGTCTTACAGGGTTTGTACTAATTAAGTGAACTACTAGGCCGTGATCAATCAAAACAAAGCCAATGGTAGTATGTGTAAATCAATGTACCTATAAATTGAGTGCTTGAACGACGGACTGGAGGACGGAGGCACGCAGCTTCATGGCCGCGACATATGCAGGATCAAAAGAGCGGCTACGATTCTGGAAACGTCTATCGCCCGCGTGGTCTTTTCTAGTGCCCGACCAGCATCTTGCGAGCTGGAGCAGCGAGGCTGCGAGCGGCGCCGCCGTAGAAGATGTTTTTTAGGGTACGACATAGAGTAGCATTTTTTCAGCTAGATCGATGAATCACAGGGCTGAAGGAACGGACGAAAGGGAGTCAAGGGTTCGATCTAAGCTTCCTGCCTCCCCACGATCGATAATAGCATGTGTAGATGGGCTCTTTTTTTGCCTGTTGGGCTTGATACGTATAGAAATACAGATTAAATATTGCGTTCCAGGCTTAAACACTTATTATCTATGGACATTGGCCCATATACTATGTACTGGAAACGTTGAGGGGGGCCGATCGTTGGGGGGGTCTAGCCCCTGCTCGCCCCCCTGTCTCCGCCCCTGCATGATCCTGCATCGTAAACGGCTCGATCGGAGAACGTTGAACGAGATGGCGCGATCGAGAAAAAAAACAATGCCAGAGAGGCTGCCATCTGGGCCCTACATCCCTCGGCGGTGCGGATTTGCGTTGACTCGGCCGGCGAACCCGAGAATTCGCGATGCACCACGTCCCGGGCCACCATACGCGACGTTTTGGCCGCTTTCGTCGGGCTAGGTGGCCTCAAAAACGAGAAAAAAAAGTTTTGACATGCACCACGGAGGGACCAAAATCGTCGGCCATGGTACACCAGCAACCACGGCGCGACTTCAACTTCGTCGGCCATGGCAACTTTTCTTGTAGTGTGTTTTTGGTTCCAGAAATCCTAGTAAGGAAATATTCTCGGAATCGGACGAAATCAACGCCCAGCATCCTATTTTTCCACGAAGCTTCCACAACACCCAAGAGCCGCCAGAGGAGGGCCCTGTGGGCCCCAGACGACAGGGTGGCGCGGCCCAGGCCTTGGCCGCGCCCCCTAGTGTGTCGTGGCCTCGTCGACCCTCCGACTCCGCCTCTTCGCCTATATAAAGGTCCCCGACCTAAAACCCGGGGACGTTCGACGAAACCGAGAGAAAACCTTCCGGAGCCGCCGCCATCGCGAAGCCAAGATCCGGGGGACAGGAGTCTCCGTTCCGGCACGCCGCCGGGACGGGGAAGTGCCCCCGGAAGGCTTCTCCATCAACACCACCGCCATCTCCATCAATGCTGCTTGTCTCCCATGAGGAGGGAGTAGTTCTCCATCGAGGCTCGGGGCTGTACCGGTAGCTATGTGGTTCATCTCTCTCCTATGTACTTCAATACAATAATCTCATGAGCTGCCCTACATGATTGAGATTCATATGATGATGCTTGTAATCTAGATGTCATTGTGCTAGTCAAGTGGGTTTTACTTATGTGATCTCCGGAGACTCCAGTCCCACGTGTGTAAAGGTGACAGTGTGTGCACCGTGTGGGTCTCTTAGGCTATATTTCACAGAATACTTATTCACTGTTATGAATGGCATAGTCAAGTGCTTATTTATATCCCTTTATGATTGCAATGTGTTTTGTATCACAATTTATCTGTGTGCTACTCTAGTGATGTTATTAAAGTAGTTTATTCCTCCTGCACGGTGTAATGGTGACAAGTGTGTGCATCGTGTAGTACTTGGCGTAGGCTATGATTGTGATCTCTTGTAGATTATGAAGTTAACTATTGCTATGATAGTATTGATGTGATCTATTCCTCCTTTCGTAGTGTGAAGGTGACAAGTGTGCATGCTATGTTAGTACTTGGTTTGGTTATGTTGATCTGTTATGCACTCTAAGGTTATTTAAATATGAACATTGAATATTGTGGAGCTTGTTAACTCCGGCATTGAGGGTTCGTGTAATCCTACACAGTTAGTGGTGTTCATCATCCAACAAGAGGGTGTAGAGTCTAGCATCTATCTACTTATTCTGTTATGTGATCAATGTTGAGAGTGTCCACTAGTGAAAGTATGATCCCTAGGCCTTGTTCCTAAATACTGCTATCGCTTGCTTGTTTACTCGTTTTTACTGCATCTTTACTTCCTGCAATATTACTACCATCAATCGCACGCCAGCAAGCACTTTTCTCGGCGCCGTTACTACCGCTCATATTCATTCATACCACTTGTATTTCACTATCTCTTCGCCGAACTAGTGCACCTATTAGGTGTGTTGGGGACACAAGAGACTTCTTGCTTTGTGGTTGCAGGGTTGCATGAGAGGGATATCTTTGACCTCTTCCTCCCTGAGTTCGATAAACCTTGGGTGATCCACTTAAGGGAAACTTGCTGTTGTTCTACAAACCTCTGCTCTTGGAGGCCCAACACTGTCTACAAGAATAGAAGCACCCGTAGACATCAGTTTGTTATTGCTTCTTTAATAATTATAATAAAACTCTCACCTCTCTAGGTTTGATGTAAAACTATTTGGAATAGGGAAGAATATATATTTCTTAAGTTGAATCTCCTTGTCTTGTTTCCAAGGTTAAAGTAGAATGGATATCATAGGGTTTATGATGAGTGCATGGATTAGTTTAAGACATGGGGAAGTTAAGTGAAGAATAGTTTCTCCAATTATTGTTACTTGATTTCCAATTCACTGGATGTTCATTTGTTGTGGCAAGGAATATCATGTTGTGATCTTTAATAAGATCAAGTAGTTGCTTCTTGATTAATCAGTTCTTGTGTTGATTTTAATTCCATTTGATCTAATCCCGTAGATCAAATTATCTCTACCCAAAACAAGGTTTTATCAAAGTCACATTGAGGTTTATAGCGCTTGACTTGATGAGCTACTTCAATTCCACCAAGATCAAGTGAAACTTCAGTTACTGTGACTATTTTACTTTAAAGCGCGAAAATTCCCCAGATTTTCTATGCATGAATGCAACGCACACATCTGTTTCCTCTATTTTTGTAACCCCATTACCTGGGATATTACAGACACTTGGTTTGGAAATGCACCTTTGTCCACTAAGTATTGGAATATTTACTTTGTGGTTAATCAACAAATGAAAACTGTTGCTGATTTATGGGATGGACAACTGTTAAAGTGTGACTTTAGGAGAACTTTTACTCCTCAGATGATGGAAATGTGGCTTGAGATAGGTGAAATTTCTCAAACTATTACTTTCTCTGAGGAAGAGGACCAGCTTATCTGGAAGCATGAGTCAAAAGGAGTCTACTCATCTAAATCTCTGTATGCTATTATCAATTTTAGAGGGATTCAACCAGTTTTTCTGCCTGCTGTTTGGGATTTAAAAATCCCACCTAGAGTTCAAATCTTTCTCTAGTTGTTATCCCAAAACAAAATTATGACTAGAGATAATCTCAGACATAGAGGTATTCAAAAACCTTTAGGTTGTGAGCTTTGTAGTGAATTAGAATCTATTAAACACCTGTTCTTTGACTGCTTTGTTTCTAGGTTGCTTTGGTCTGTGGTGCAAGAGATTTTTGGTGTAGAGATTGTTGATTACTTATCCCTTGCATCTAAATGGCTTTGCAATAAAAAAATTGATTAGTTCAATGTTGTCTCATCTGCCATTGTGTGGTGCATTTGGAACAACAGGAACCAGTTGGTGTTTAACAGAAAAACTTGGTTGTCTGTGAAACAGGTGTGGGGCTTACTCCTATCTTACCTAAGGATCTGGCAGATTCCTTTCACAAACCTGGAATGGGATCTGGTAGAAAAATTCAAATGTGCCCTGATGAGAAGACTGAAGATGGTGATGTCACTGATGCCGGACTGAAATGCACATCTTTTGACTGGATTTCGACTTGGAAGTCATCCACGGCTTCTCTCCATCAAGGGCGCGCCTCTGAAGCCTATCTGTTGAAGCACCCAGAGGAATCAGGCAACATCCATGTGGTGATATGATGCGTTGGCTTAGTGCTTTATCCTTAGTGTCTTGTTGTGTGCTTGCTTACTAGAAGTTGGTAAAACTGGCGTGTGTTGTTAATTGGTTCGTCTCTTTGGTTGTGTTTGTCGCCTGGAGACTCTCGATTCGTTGCTAAGACCCTCGGCTTAGCTGATGGGCTGGATCTTTATTTTCGCTGTTGTTAAAACGCTTATGTGCTTCATTTTCAATAAAAGAAGATGGAGCTGGGGAGTGCTCCCTGTTAGTCTAAAAAAAAATGTTCAGAAAAATCGACCGAACATATGCAACATGAAAAATCAACAAATACAACAACACAAAATCATGTCGACAACATCTCACACAAATGTCAAGTACGCAACAAGACATGCTTGTGTATGCAGCAGAGGACACATGAGCTTGAAGAAAGTCAAAACATGCAAGCATGGGCCACCACGGACCAAATCCTTCTTCTTAACGCCTCTTCTTTCCAAAGCTCATATCCATGTAGAAACTCTATTTGTTTAGATCATCCATGGCAACCAATCAGATGTGGGGAGGATCATGAGTGATACCTTGACAAAAGTGACTGATTTTTTTCCGAGATCACTCAGTTGGATTAATTCATTAATTCCTTTTTTCTTTCATCCACCAACCAAAAATGAAGGAAGTAAAGCCCAATTGCCTAGAAACGTGTGGTCTGGCTTGGGCTTGACACTATTTTGGCCCATGAGCCGCCGCCACTGGCTTCTACGAACTCTCTTGGGCAGCAACCTGTCTGGCACAAAAGGATGAGCTTGCTCTGAAAATGTTTAAGTTTTTTAGCTTTTGCGAGTTCCAAAAAAGAAGTTTTTACAACGTTTTGTGATATAAAAAACTTTTCTATCCCACTCAGTAAAGAAAAAGGTGTAGAGTTCTCAGAAAAAAGTGCATTTTTTTGTCTTCAGACAGCATCTCACACCAGTTTTCTTGTATAGTTTGAAGAAGATGTCTTCCCTAGAGTCATACGAGAGTGTCTAACTGAACTTACACACTAGCTCATACCACACCACGCATAGAGAACCCCTACTTTGCAAGGTTGACCCTATAAACACCGCTAGTTTGCAAGGTAGACCGTACATGGTCTGAGAGGGAGTGGTTCTCGGTTGATTGAGAATTGACTTAATTCTGGATCAGCTGGAAACCGCAGCTCTCTACTATCATGAATGAGGATGCAATTGAAACATGCATGGACGCTTTCCCAATTGTAGCCCACTTGCAACGAGGAAAAACTCTCAGATTAAAAAGTAACATCTTCCTAAACTTATGTACACATGTATATCTTTTATTTTTCGGTTTCTCTTGGCTCGAATGCAATATTCTCCAGTTCCTTGTTGTCCCGGATACATTAATTCCCTTTTGGTCTAGAATCTCACAAAGAGTTGGAGGGAATCACAACCGAATCCATGCTCCTTTCTGCAACGCCCTCTCCTTCTTCTTCCTCTTTGGGTCCAGCGGGCACAATGACCGGCCGGCCAGTGGGCACGTCACTGTCACATGCATGGCAAGAAACCGGGTGTTGCTCTTGCCTACGCAAAGAAATCCAAGGGATCGAAAGGAACTCCCAATCCGTCTCGTTATCCACGTAAGATTGCACAGTCACATCCTATTGCCTACATGCAGTAGCAACATGTACTGTAGACCTCAAGGGAGGAGCAGGAGTCGCTAGCGCTTTTTCCGTTCCTGTCCTCTTGTCTTTGTGTGTACCCTCAAACTCGAGTTTGTTCATTGATGAAGTAGTGTAAATTCGAGGAAGAAAAACCCCTTTTGTAACACGAAAACTTATCTGTTCACGTGAATTTTCTACAAATCTGATACAGTACTGGAACTCCGAATTATTGAAACCCTTGGGTAAGTTCTGTAGATACATTGGTTACAGATTCAAGTAGACACAGTGTGATCCGGGCCTCTTCTTGCCATGCTTGATACTGCTGGCTTCACCATGTCAGCATGTCACTCAAATTTATACTCCATGGAATCAGAGACCCGGCTAGCTAGCTCACGTGAAAGACAGGTGGGCAGAAGCACAGGCACGCGCAGCTGAGCCAAAGCCAGGTCCATGCATCCATCCATCTCTCACATCAACGAAAAGTGGCAGAAAGCTTGAGGCGACGCGAGTATGAGAGCTGAGAGAAAACAGAGTCAGAGATGGCCTTTGTTTAGCTTCTCTCTCCTTGTCAAAATGCTGACCGTGATGCATTTTGTAACGAGACTTCAAAATTATAAGAGGTCAAAATGCTGAACTTTGTAAACTAAGTTGAGCATGAAAACGAGTCAAATCCAGCCCGTTTCGTTTGCTCAAAACAGAGTAGAACCGATGTGCAGCAGCTACGGAATGTGAGAGGCGTACGGTGGAGTGGAGTGCAGCTAGCTGCCTCTGCCTGCGAGACGTCGTGCGGCTAGCTGCAAAGCCTGCGAACACCATGAACACAAGCAAGCAATGTACTAGCAGAGACTCGGTAAACTAAAACAGTACAAGCGCATACGAATTCACGTGATGAGCTGACGTGTGAGAAACTAAATTCGTGGCAGGGCCAAGTACCCGGGGGAGTCTCTCTCAGGGGCTAGCGTGTGGAGCGGCGAGAACAGGGTACCGCATGGCAGGTACGGTAGTGTAGGCATTCACTGTGGGAGGTACTATACACTGCCATGTATGCACACGTCCGTGAAGCTGCACTGCCGGTGAGTTACGCCTGCGGACGTGTTTGCTATGTACACATATGATTCGAGGGAAAGACCGAAAATTTCAAGTTAGAGCTTGAGCTACATGGAGCTCGGTTTCTTGCAAAATTTGAAAACACAAGTACAAAGTTCAAAATTTTCTAGATGTAGATACTGATGTAAGTAGTCTATGAACAACAAAATCTCAACCTGCAATGACTTATATTATGGGCTCAATAAAAATGACAAAATGTCAGATTTTAGCATTTTCAGGCATCTCAAAATACGGTACGGTTGGAAGTTTTTCAAAAGTATAGAGTATATTATTTTCTACATTTAGAATCTCTGATCGAAATTTTGAAACTTCAAAATGCCATTTTTAATGGTTCAAAAAGCGGGTTATGTGTGGCTCGAGCTCCAAACGCTCCGCTCTCGTAAAAGACCAATATCATTGTTTAAACTAGGTCCAATATGGTACATGAGACATTGTGTTAATTGGAAATTCTAGTTATTTGACCAAATACATGGATCATTAATTTTATCAATAAAATATGAGTAGTACGAATTAGTAAAACTATATCGCCTTCTTCTGCACCCAGAATCTCAACGTCCAAGCGGAAATTCTAGAACACATCTTTGCTGACGAGCACCAAAGATGGTGAGCTAGGGGCTAATTTTCTTCTACTTTATTTATTGGTTAAATTCAGCAAGGTAAGTTATATGAGTATAGGTTAAAAGACCAAATTCATTGTTGAAAATTATATGAGTTGACAATAGGGCTTGACAAAAACAATAGTATGGGTTTTGGTTGGGAGTTTGTTAAAATTGTTTTGAAGTTGTTCTATTTTTGGTTGAAAGTCGCACTTGTGATGCAAAAGCTTCAAACCTTGTAGTGGAAGTTGTAAAATCCTCGTTTTCCAATGGAAGTGATGATTATTTCCTAGAAAGGGCCATCCCAAGAAGTCAAGAATGGATCTCGTTACGAATCGAGCGTAATGGGCCACACAAATGGCCAATCCTTACAGAATATTTAGTGCCTTAAACATGGCTATAAGCATACCTATCTAGAATCCACACCATATAGAGATGGTTTGGAACCTTTTCAACAACATGGCCCCTAAAAAACAGACCTAATTTGAGATCGTGTAACAAACCCACAAATTGGCGATAAGAGATGAAGCTCGAGGAAGGGCGACAAGTCTACCTATCTAGAACCTAGCCCAAATGTGGGCCCACACTTGCGCATCTTTTGTAGCGAGATGTAGTTCTATCCCAAATTTCCTATATCTATTTCTAGATTCGGCTATCAACATTTCTAAGCTCCGGGACCCTCAGAAGAATAGGAAAGAAGCAACTGCATACAAATCCTCCATTTCGGGCAGTGGACGCCGACGTGGCAAGCCCTCGGCGTGGCAAGCCCTGAGAAACCGAGGAACACGTCGCAGTGTGATTGTGCAACTCACCTAGGGATGCAAGCGGCAGGAATAACGGGACAAACTTGTTTCAAGATCATGTCATCAAGGCCTATGATACCATGTGAACTAAACATTACTACGTAGCTTTTGTGGGAGAAGTGGGATCCCGCTTTTGCAGCCCTAAATTGACCACCCAACCCGAACGGTTCCTATTACCCGGAAAAGGGCAGCAGCAGTTTGTAGTAAAAATCGCCGAAAAGAAGGATGAACCGACGGCCGACCAAAGAGAAGAAGCCAAACAAACCAACCGTGACCAGCGCTTTGCAAACGACGAGAAGCACGTACTCTGCTCTCACGCCGTCACGCGCCGCTCCCCATCCCGCCCCGTCTCGTCGGCATCCGCCGCACCGCATGATCCGTCCAAAAATCCAGCGAGAACAGAACAAGAAAAGCTTGCACTATTGTCAGTACGTACGCTTCTCTGTTTTGGAGCCGCGCGCGGAAAGGGACGATGGAGAGATAGAGCGGTCCATCGCTGGCTGGATCCGAAGCCAAAAGCGGCAGCAGGCCGGACCCCGGATCGCTCCTGCACGTTTACATACGAGCGTGCTTTTTTACACTTCTTTTTTCGTTTTATATTTCTCTCTATCGAGAGATGCTACACGGATCATCTTCACCAGTAATTTTCACACACATTGGATCATTGTCCCCTTTCAGTCATATATTCAGAAAACAACTAATAAAGCCACGTTTTCCCAGTTTGACAAATGATCACTGATTAAGTAACAATTCAACTACCACTTTTATGCTTGAATTTTTAAAAACTATCACTTTTCAAAAAATCGCATAAATCTACCACTATACGGCATGTTTTTTGCATTGTGCACTAATCTCGAATTAAACGCGAATTGACAATGTTTCTGACTAGTGAGACCCAAGGCTAATCTTGTTGACGCTGGATAGGTACCATTTGTCAGCCCAATTAAAAATCTAAATATCTAAAAGAAAAAAGAAATAAACCGCCGCCCCATCTCGGGCACTCCTTCGGCGCCCTTCCTCCCCATGGCCGGAGCACCGTCGCCCATGGATGCAATGTGTGCCGAGCACCGCTGAGCCTCCCCTCCCTCCTGCCACGACTCCCCTGTCGAACACCGTCGAGCCTCCCCTGCCTACCACCGCCTGCGGCGGCCCCTGCCGGAGGTTGCCCGCGAGGAGGTGGCGGCAGTTGCCAGATAGGTGGAGGCCAAGAGGGTAGTTGGGATGGCCAGATGGGCATCGACGAGGTGGCGGCAGTTGCTAGAAAGGCAGCTGGGGCAGGGCAGAGGCGAGCAGGATGTCGGCGCGGGCAAACTCCAGCCAAGACATCGTTGCCGCTCGTCCGCACGGGGGACACAAGAAGGCTGGTGCGGGCTACCTCCGCCAGGGCCGGCGGGGTGACCACCGCTAGGGACCAGCGCCGGAGACCACCGACAGGGGTTGGCATAGTTTTTTCCTTTTCTAGATATTTTTAATATTTCTAGATTTTTAGATATTTTTACCATATGAAACTGTTCAGATTTTAGCACGTCATCCATGTAGGTGGGTCCCACCTATAAGATTTGATGTCAATTCTACCGTTCAACTAGTGCACATTGCAAAACAAAAAGCCGAATACTGGCAAGTTTATGCAAAAAAAATTAAAAATAGTAGTTTTCTGAAATTTGAGCATAAAAGTGATAGTTTTATGCTAATAACTCAAGGAAAATGTGAGTGCAAATATATCTTTCAGCGGATGACACTGATAATATTAAAAATAGTTTTTTGGTGATTCTCCCAAAGTAAAGAGAACAAGGAAAGAAAATTAAATTATATTCCTGCAAATATAGAAATCGAGGTTCTATAAGATAATCTATGAACATTAGCAAAATACTAGGATTGTGGTGACTTTTCCCTTAATGTTCATGTTTCCAGTGAAGTTTACTGGTGTCTCTTTTTTTCGTAGAGTACACCGTATCTTTTAACGTCAATTAATTTGGGTAGGAGGGAGTAGTGTTTTTTTTATTCACAACTCCGAAGTAGCTTATTCCTTTTTATGTGATGTAATGATGTAAAGATCCCTAGAAATTTTAAGTTTTGAATTATACTAATGTTGTCCATAATTACTAGATTTTTCTTAAAATGTTAAAAGAGAAAACATATATCCTTGAATTTATTTTCTAATTTGCAAGCAACGACTCCCACATGCAAAAAAAAAAGATCACATTCAAAGAAAATATGATCAGCCTTACAGTTTTCACTAGGATCGAACAACAAATCAAATCATTAAGGGTGTTAACATGAATAGGAGGCTAACATGTTTTTATCAGTTCGTTAATTCTATGGAGCACCGATATAAGATGTTCACAGAAATGCAGCAATATGTGATACACCTATATGAGCAAGGTACACTAGCAAATCTTGTAAGCAAAGATAATAAGAGATATCACTAAGAAAGAGACAAGAAAATGAGCTTATAAGACATAAGGGCATGTACAATGGGGTGACGTCAGCCTTCCCTTATACTTGCAACGTAAGATTTTTGCCTAGTTAGAAGAGAGAGGATGGAGAAAGAGAAGGTTATCTTCCCTTAGCTAAGGGATGATATCTTATGAAATAAAAGAAGACTATTTTCCCCATTATACGACTTGTCTTTCCTTAACCACATAATTTCTTGCTAAAAATAATTAATTTATATTTATTACTTTCTCCATTTCAATCTATAATGCCTATAGATTTTCTGCATTTGTTTCATAATATAAGAAAAAAGTATGGTGGTGATACGCGGGATGGAGGGATCGGGAGAAAATCAGGGGATTTTTGTTTAACGACAGAGAGGTTTCCGAGATTCTGTTTTGACTTTCCTTATTTCTCTCCTATTTATGAGATCGTGGATGGACTCGTTAGGCAGTTTTGTGTTTAAAAAATGACTTGCGCTAATTACCATGCAGAAAATCTATAGACATTATAGATTAAAACGGAGGGAGTATAAGAGATAACAATAGGAGATAATGCATTGTACCCCTAATATTTATCATCTTCTCTAGATGATGTGGATTAGTAAAAGAAGGCTTACCTTCCCTACCATTGTACATACCGTAAATAACAAAAGGGGTTGTAAACTTCCAAGACGATGAGTCTATGACGAGAGATAAAAAGTTGGGGGACTGAATCCACCGTCTCTTGTTGAGAGGTTTGGACCCCTAACGCCACAAATGCTCTTGCCTTTTTTCCTTGATATTCTGCCACAAAGTTTTTTTTTTTTTGCGAAACACAGTACAATCAAAGATGCTCATACATACGCGTACACACTCACCCCTATGAACGTACACACGCACACCCTACCCCTATGAGCACCTCCAAAAGACTGCGTTGAAGAACTGATCCGGCGGGTCTTGATATCACCACAAAGTTCAATCTCAATCACTAAGGGTGGTTCTCTTCCGAAACCTACTTAGGAGCAAAGATGTCCTTCCACAAACATCTGATAATGAATGATACTATTTAAGCTTGCCAAAAATAGTCATGCTTTTGAGTTTACAAATCAAAACTAAACTCGCCAACAATAGCACATGCATGGAAAATGGTACTTTCTCTTCGGAAATTCCATTCGGCTCCCGGGTGCGTAATCTCCCTCTACCAATAAAAAATATTTTGAAGTGTGAAAAAATTTTGACAAAAAATTCTACATGTACATCTTCATAATATATGTGTGTGCGTCAAGTTCCACGAAAAACTCATATTTTTTGTGGCCCATATAAAAAAGAGAAAACTTATCATGTGAGAAGCATTGTTTTTAGCACTGAATTTTGTCTTTTTTACACACGTCACATGATAAGTTCACTTTTTATGAAACGACTTTGTGAGCGCGTAGCACGTGAAGATGTACGTGCGAATTTTTTGTTTCAATTTTTTAAATTTAAAATACGTATAAGATGCATTTTAAAATATAGGGAGCCTATACTCCCATGTTCCAAAACACCACTTCCCTTTCTCTTTCAAAACTTACAACTGATAGTTTCATCTAGATGCAAAGAGAACACATTCGCAAAAAAAAAATTGAATTCATTCGCATTCGCAAAAAAAAAAAAAAACACACGGTGCACCTCCTCCAATCCTCATAGTGAGATTTTGTTTAGTACCATAGCAGTTTTGTGTAGTTTTAGTTTATACATAAAGTGGCTCATACCAAATCCAGGCACGTGTATTTCGGTACAATACGAGTATATGCTCGTGTCTTGTAAAAGTATCAACTTGCACACATGATAATCACCTCAACCTTTTAGAGACAAATAAAATATCAAAATTACTCACAAATATGCCTCTCAACTTGAGGCCGATGAGACTCCATGTGCCTGTGTGTGCGCTCGCGTGTTTGTGTATGTGTGTGCTCCTTATCATTATTTGCCAAGATCATCTGATTCTATGTCCAACCGGAATCCTAGCATACATCTTTGCCGACGAGCACCAAAGAGGGTGGGCTAGGAGCAAGATTTTTTGTTCACTTCATTTATTGGGGAAATTTAGGAAGTTAAGTAGGTGTTTTTGAATTGAAAATTATGTGAGCTAGAAACTGAGTTTGAAAAAATAGTGCGAGTTTTGGTTATAACTATTTTGAATTTGAGGTTTCAAAAAAAACTATTTTGAATTTGTTTGGAAGTTGTTCTATTTTTTGGTTGAAAGTTCTAGTTTCTTAGTTTAAAAGTTGTATTTTCTAGTGGAAGTTGAAATATCCATGTGCTCCAAGCTGATTTTTTAAAGATGTGGATATCAGAAGAAAATCACGAGATATGGATCTTGTTAAATAAATCCCATAATGGACCCCGAATATCAGAAGTAATGTTTGAATAATGTTCCGTAAGAGATCAAGTATGACCATGGAATTAATTTGAGAAATTTTGTGCCACAATTGTTTTCAGAAATTCAAGCATAGTTCAATTGATATCAACATGGTCTATTGAAATATGTAGCAACATTTTGTATTGCCAAATAAGCATTAAGAAAATATGCAAAACCATAGACATAGCGAAGTGTGCAAGATAAAATTTCACCGATAGATATAGAAGATTGAATAGATAGCAACATGTTATTTCACTTAAGTGTAGAAAACATGATAGATAAATAATGTTTTAAAAATTCTCCAAAGTTCTAGGATGAACTGAACTTGCAGATAAACAAGAAACACAGTTATGTGATGAACTTTGTGAAGGAAAAACCATGTAGGCAGCCCACTTAGTTACATTCTAAGTTATTTGCATCTCATCAGCCTTTTGCTCTACCAGAACCTCATCTAGATCAAGAAAATATCTTTGCTTTCTATGTGTTCATCATCACAAAATAACAAGTAATAACAAGATCTAGGACCGGTGTTGTATGCTTCATTGCTCCCTCTTCGAGTTGGAGCACTTGAACCTGTAGCCTGATACGTCTCAAACGTATATATAATTTCTTATGTTTCATGCTAGTTTTATGACAATACTCACATGTTTTATACACACTTTACATCATTTATATGCATTTTCCGGCACTAACCTATTAACGAGATGCCGAAGCGCCAGTTCCTGTTTTGTGCTGTTTTTGGTTTCATAAATCCTACACAGGAAATATTCTCGGAATTGACGAAACGAACGCCCAGGGTCTTATTTTTCCACGGAGCTTCCAGAAGACCGTAGGAGATACGAAGTGGGGCCACGAGGTGGCAACACCGCAAGGCGGCGCGGCCAAGGAGGGGCCCGCGCCGCCCTATGGTGTGGGCCCCTCGAGTGCCCCCGACTCTGCCCTTTCGCCTACTTAAACTCTCCGTCGCGAAAACCCTATTACCGAGAGCCACGATACAGAAAAAGTTCCAGAGACGCCGCCGCAGCCAATCCCATCTCGGGGGATTCAGGAGATCGCCTGCGGCACCCTGCCGGAGAGGGGAATCATCACCGGAGGGCTCTACATCACCATGTCCGCCTCCGGATTGATGGTGAGTAGTTCATCCTTGGACTATGGGTCCATAGAAGTAGCTAGATTGTTGTCTTCTCCTCATTGTGCTATCATGTTAGATCTTGTGAGCTGCCTATCATGATCAAGATCATCTATTTGTAATGCTACATGTTGTGTTTGTTGGGATCCGATGAATATTGAATACTATGTCAACTTGATTATCAATCTATCATATATGTGTTGTTTATGTTCTTGCATGCTCTCCGTTGCTAGTAGAGGCTCTGGCCAAGTTGATACTTGTGACTCCAAGAGAGAGTATTTATGCTCGATAGTGGGTTCATGCCTCCATTGAATGCGGGACGAGTGACGGAAAGTTCTAAGGTTGTGGATGTGCTGTTGCCACTAGGGATAAAACATCAATGCTTTGTCTAACGATATTTGTGTTGATTACTTTACGCACCATACTTAATGCAATTGTCTGTTGTTTGCAACTTAATACTGGAAGGGGTGCGGATGCTAACCCGAAGGTGGACTTTTTAGGCATAGATGCATGCTGGATAGCGGTCTATGTTATTTGTCGTAATGCCCTGATTAAATCTCATAGTAGTCATCGTGATATGTATGTGCATTGTTATGCCCTCTCTATTTGTCAATTGCCCAACTGTAATTTGTTCACCCAACATGCTATTTATCTTATTGGAGTGACACCACTAGTGAACTGTGGACCTCGGTCCATTCTTTTACATCTGAAATACAATCAACTGCAATCTCTGTTCTTTGTTGTTCTTCACAAGCAAACATCATTCTCCACACCATACGTTTAATCCTTTGTTTACAGCAAGCCGGTGAGATGACAACCTCACTTTTAAGTTGGGGCAAAGTATTTTGATTGTGTTCTGCAGGTTCCACGTTGGCGCCGGAATCCCTGGTGTTGTGCCGCACTACACTCCTCCACCAACAACCTTCACGTGGCCTTCATCTCCTACTGGTTCGATAACCTTGGTTTCTTACTGACGGAAAACTTGCTGATGTACGCATCACACCTTCCTCTTGGGGTTCCCAACGGACGTGTGCTTCACGCGTTATCAAGCTCTTTTTCTGGCGCCGTTGCCGGGGAGATCAAGACACGCTGTAAGGGGAGTCTCCCACATCCAATTTCTTTACTTTGTTATTGTCTTGCTTTACTTTATTTTATTTTCTTCTTTGTTTGCTTTCTCTATATCAAAAACACAAAAAATTACTTACTTGCTTTATTTATTTTCTGTCTTGTTTGTTTCTTATATCAAAAAAAAGTTACTTGTTCTACTTTATTTAATTTGGTTTTGCTTTGTTTATTTTTACTATTGCTAAAATGAGTAATCCTGAGGTTGAAGTTCATTCTTTTAAGCAACAAGGGGGGAAAAGTTTTAAAGATGCTTGGTATAGAATTAGTGATGCTCATCATAGGTGTACTAAGACACACTCCACTATTATCCTCCTTAGGAATTTTTATGTTGGTATATCTAGCTGGAATAGGTATGTTCTTGATACTCTTTCAGGGGGTAATTTCCTAGGTACTCTTGCTTTAGAAGCTAGTTGCATCATTGAGAGTCTAGTTGGAATACCACCTGTTAATGAAGCTAAAATTGAAATTTCTCTTGATGATGTCATGAAAAAGTTGGAGGCCATAGAGAAAAATCTTCCAAGTGTTGAGACTAAATTGGGAATATTACTTGATAATACTGATAAACTCACTACTAGGAATAAGCTTATAGCCGCACTTCTTACCGCCGTCGAGTTTGATTTGAAGATGCCGGCGGTAAGGCATTTTAGACCCTCCTCGCGTTACCGCCGGCGAGTTGAAACAGGGTCGCCGGGGGTAGTGCAGTTACCGCCGGCGAAATGGAACCGAAAACACCGGCGCTAAGGTGGGCCGAGACAACCCGGACGGGCCTCCAATTACCGTCGGCGATTTGGATTCAAAAACGCCGGGGGTAACACAATTATCGTTGGCGAGATAGAGTTGCATGCGCCGGGGGTAAGTTGGGTTGTTGTGGGCCAAAATTAGTTTTCCCTTTCTTTTTCCCTTCTCTGTATACCGGCCTGGCTGATTCGTCCTCCACTCCTCACGCCCATCCTCCACTCCTCCTCCATTCCCCAACCTCTTCCTCCTCTCCCACCCGGCGGCGCCCCGAATTCCCACCCTCTCCCTCCTCCACCTCTACCTGGCGGCGCCCCCTACTCTCCACCCTCTTCCTGCTCGAGAGGCCCCAGCACCCCGAGGAGGAGCGGCGCGCGCGGCCAGGAGGAGCGGCATGGCGTGGCGCGGCACGATGCGGCGACGGCAAGGTGCACGACGCGGCATGGCGACGGCAAGCGGGGCAACGCGGCGACGACCGGCGGCACAACGCGGCGACGGCGTGTCGTGGCGCGGCGCGATGCGGCGACGGCAAGGGGCACGGCCTGATGCGGCGACGGCAAGGGGCGCGACGCGGCATGGCGACGACTGGCGGCGCGACGCGGCGACGACCGATGGCGCGACGCGGCGACGACCGGCGGCGCGACATGGCGACGACCAGAAGGGCGGCGCCGGCAAGCGGCATGACGCGGCGACGGCCAGCGGCGCGGCCAGGCTTGGCAGATTAGCAGGACTTGATTGCTTTTTTTTAGTTCATAGGGACGTAACTGAAATGTGTGTATAAACAATTAAATGAACAGACAGGACAACGGCCTGATGAGTGACCGTGGCTTTTTTTTGGGCCAAATAGAGTATCACCGGCGAATATGGGAAGGCGCCGGGGATCACATCACTTTACCACCGGCGAAAACGAATGTGCCGATAGTAATGCATTACCACCGGCGAGGTGATCGCCGGCGAATGCGAAGGCGCCGGCGGTAGCTAATTCTATGTGCCAGCGGTAAGGTAATTCCTAGTAGTGACTTGATAAATCCGTAGGAGGAATTAATGAAAGAATTGCTATCTTAGAAACTATTGCTATCAATAATAATCTAACCCATAGGATTGGTGAACTTGAAGAAGCTATGGGAACCTTGGGTTCAACTTTTTCTTCTCTTAAATTTAAGGAGAAAGCTTATGTGGATAAGGAGCAGAAATTTATGTATGTCTCTAAGGTGCCTAAGCCAAAGAATTATTATAAGCCTAAAATTGATAAAACCCTTAGTACCACTATCGGGAAATTTAGATAATGGAGCATCTAAGGTACCCTCTGCGACAAGTTGTGTTTGTAAAGAAAATTATGATGTCGATGCTTCTTCTCTTGATAATACTTGATTCGCACTTTCTGCGCCTAGCTGAAAGGCGTTAAAGAAAAGCACTTCTTGAGAGATAACCCATGTATGTTTTTACTATTGTTTTGTTGAGTCTTGGAAGTTGTTACTACTGTAGAAACCTCTCCTTTCTTTATTTTATTGCATTGTTGTGCCAAGTAAAGTCTCTAATAGTAAAGTTGATACTAGATTTGGATTGCTGCGCAGAAACAGATTTCTACCTGTCACGAATTTGAGTAGATCTCTCTGTAGAAGAATCAAAAAAATCTGCCAATTTACATGCGTGATCCTCAGATATGTACGCAACTTTCATTAGTTTTGAGCTTTTTCATCTGAGCCTGTTAAGTGCCTCTAAAAAATTCGTCTTTACGGACTGTTCTGTTTTGACAGATTCTGCCTTTTATTTCGCATTGCCTCTTTTGCTATGTTGAATGGATTTCTTTGTTCCATTAACTTTCAGTAGCTTTGGGAAATGTCCAGAAGAGTTAAGAATTATTGTGTCACCTCTGAATATGTGAATTTTTGATTATGCACTAACCCTCTAATGAGTTTGTTTTGAGTTTGGTGTGGAGAAAGTTTTCAAGGATCAAGAGATGAGGATGATACAATATGATCAAGAAGAGTGAAAAGTCTAAGCTTGGGGATGCCCCCGTGGTTCATCCCTGCATATTTCAAGAAGACTCGAGCATCTTAGCTTGGGGATGCCCAAGGCATCCCCTTCTTCATCGACAACTTATCAGGTCACCTCTAGTGAAACTATATTTTTATTCCGTCACATCTTATGTGCTTTACTTGGAGCGTCTGTTTGTTTATTTTTGTTTTTGTTTGAATAAACTCGGATCATAGCATTCTTTGTGTGGGAGAAAGACACGCTCCCCTGTTTCATATGAATACTGGCGTTCTTAGCGTTACTTTTAATGTTCATGGCGAAGGTTGAAACTGCTTCGTTCATTGTTATTTGGTTGGAAACAGAAAATGCTTCATGTGGTAATTGGTATATGGTCTTGAATAATTGATACTTGGCATTGTTTTGCTCAAATAGATCATGTTTAAGCTCTTGCATCATGTACTTTGCACCTATTAATGAAGAACTACCATAGAGCTTGTTAAAATTTGGTTTGCATGATTGGTCTCTCTAAAGTCTAGATATTTTCTCGGTGAAGTGTTTGAGCAACAAGGAAGACAAGTGTAGAGTCTTATAATGCTTGCAATATGTTCTTATATAAGTTTTGTCTGTACCGGTTCATACTTGTGTTTGCTTCAAACAACCTTGCTAGCCAAAGCCTTGTACTTGGGAGGGAATACTTCTCGTGCATCCAAAACCTTGAGCCAAAACCCATGCCATTTGTGTCCACCATACCTACCTACTATGTGGTATTTCTCTGCCATTCCAAAGTAAATTACTTGAGTGCTACCTTTAAAATTTCATTCCTTGTCTTTGCAATACATAGCTCATGGGAAAATAGCCTTAAAAACTATTTTGGTATTGAAAATGTTGCTATGTATCTTATTTCTTGTAAGTTGCTTGTTGAGCGGTAACCATATTTCTGGGTACGCCATCAACTATTACACTTTTGTTGAATATCATGTAAGTTGCTATGCATGTTCGTCTTGTCTGAAGTAAGGGTGATTTATCATGATCAAATGGTTTGAGTATGCATATTGTTAGAGAAGAACATTGGGCCGCTAACTAAAGCCATGAATCATGGTGGAAGTTTCGGTTTGGACACTAATCCTCAATCTCTTATGAGAATATTATTCGTTGTTGAATGCTTATGCATTAAAGAGGAGTCCATTATATGTTTTCTATGTTGTCCCGGTATGGATGTCCTTAGTTGAGATCTATCAAAAACGAGAAATCAAATGCGATCTATCTCCTTGGACCTTTGTACAGGCGGCATAGAGGTACCCCTTTGTGACACTTGGTTGAAACATATGTTATGCAATGATAATCCATGTAGATCCAAGCTAATTAGGACAAGGTGCGAGCACTATTGGTATTCTATGCATGAGGCTTGCAACTTATAGGATGTCTTATGCATAACACATATGAATTATTACTACCGTTGACAAAATTGTTTCTATGTTTTAAAAATAAAAGCTCTAGCACAAAAATAGTAATCCATGTTTCCCTCTGCGAAGGGCCCATTCTTTTACTTTATGTTGAGTCAGTTTACCTACTTCTTTCTATCTTAGAAGCAAACACTTGTGTCAACTGTGTGCATTGATTCCTACATACTTGCTTATTTGCATTCATCATATTACTTTGTGTTGGCAATTATCCATAAGATATACATGTTGAAGTTGAAAGCAACTGCTGAAACTTATATCTTCCTTTGTGTTGCTTCAAAACTTTATACTAAGAATTTATTGCTTTATGAGTTAACTCCTATGCAAGTCTTATTGATGCTTGTCTTGAAAGTACTATTCATGAAAAGTCTTTGCCATATGATTCGAGTTGTTTAATCATTGTCTTTACCATTGCTTCGAATCACTTCATTCATCTCATATGCTTTACAATAGTATTGATCAAGATTATGATAGTAGCATGTCACTTCGGAAATTATCCTTGTTATCGTTTACCTACTCGAGGGCGAGTAGGAACTAAGCTTGGGGATGCTTGATATGTCTCAAACGTATCTATAATTTCTTATGTTCCATGCTAGTTTAATGACAGTACTCACATGTTTTATACACACTTTACATCATTTATATGAATTTTCCGGCACTAACCTATCAACGAGATGCCGAAGCGCCAGTTCCTGTTTTGTGTTGTTTTGTTTTTGGTTTCAGAAATCCTACACAGGAAATATTCTCGGAATTGGACGAAACGAACGCCCAGGGTCTTATTTTTCCACGGAGCTTCCAGAAGACCGAAGGAGATACGAAGTGGGCCCACGAGGTGGCGACACCACAAGGCGGCGCGGCCAAGGAGGGGCCCGCGCCGCCCTATGGTGTGGGCCCCTCGAGCGCCCCCCGACTCTGCTCTTCCGCCTACTTAAACTCTCCGTCGCGAAAACCCTATTACCGAGAGCCACAATACGGAAAAAGTTCTAGAGACGCCGCCGCCGCCAATCCCATCTCGGGGGATTCAGGAGATCGCCTCCGGCACCCTGCCGGAGAGGGGAATCATCACCGGAGGGCTCTACATCACCATGCCCGCCTCCGGATTGATGCGTGAGTAGTTCATCCTTGGACTATGGGTCCATAGCAGTAGCTAGATGGTTGTCTTCTCCTCATTGTGCTATTATGTTAGATCTTGTGAGCTGCCTATCATTATCAAGATCATCTATTTGTAATGCTACATGTTGTGTTCGTTGGAATCCGATGAATATTGAATACTATGTCAAGTTGGTTATCAATATATCATATATGTGTTGTTTATGTTCTTGCATGCTCTTCGTTGCTAGTAGAGGCTCTGGCCAAGTTGATACTTGTGACTCCAAGAGGGAGTATTTATGCTCGATAGTGGGTTCATGCCTCCATTGAATCTGGGACAGTGATGAGAAAGTTCTAAGGTTGTGGATGTCTTGTTGCCACTAGGGATAAAACATCAATGCTTTGTCTAACGATATTTGTGTTGATTACATTACGCACCATACTTAATGCAATTGTCTGTTGTTTGCAACTTAATACTGGAAGGGGTGCGGATGCTAACCCGAAGGTGAACTTTTTAGGCATAGATGCATATTGGATAGCGGTCTATGTTGATGAGGACATCCCTACCTCACTACTACCTCCGTCATTAACAAATGAAGATGAACCTGCTGTGAAGCTCAAGTCCAATGAAGTTCGGATTGGACCAATTACCAGAGCTCGTGCGAAGCTACTTAATCAACAGGTGAACTTGTTCCTAAACGATATTTTGATTGATGAGAACTTTATACTGCCTAAGTCCTATTACTTATGTATCATCGGGTATCAAGAGGAGACAAGCATCGCACGAGGAGAGGAGCAGCTGGACATGAAGATGGACGTCAAGAAGGCCGTGAAGCTGGACATGGAGCTGGACATGAAGATATCTCATGGACGCGCGAGGGAGGAGCGGGAGGAATGCGCGAGAGGAGAAGAAGAAGTCCGGGCCGGTCCGAGACCCGGTCGGACCGGCCCCCGGACCGGACCGTCCGGTCCCTGGCCCGGTCGACCGGTCGTAAACCGGCCGCCAACCGGAGGGAAATTATCGTACCGGGGCGAGACCGGAAACTTCGCAGTTTTCCCGGTTTCCGACCGGTTGACCGGACCCCCGGCCGGACCGCCCGGTCCACAGCCCGGTTGACCGGACCGCAGACCGGACCGCCCGGTCCACAGCCCGGTCGACCGGATCCCAGACCGGACCAGTCCGAGTCTGTCTCGACCAGATCTATTCTGGGTCGGTTTTACTTGTGTTTTTCGACCAGAACTCGTCCCGGACACCTATATAAGTGCCCAGGACGCCCCCCTAGCTGCTTTAGACCACGTTTAAGATAAACCCTAGTTCTTAGTTGTTTGCTCTCAAAACTATTGAATTCCCTACACCATATTGCTTGGATATTGTGTAGATCCCGTTTAAGTCTTGTGTGATCTGCTGTTCCATTGGGAATTAGACGGTTGCAACTTACCGCTTCGTGGTCGGCGGCTACGTGCGCAAGTGTGTGGAGTTGCGAATATCTTGCAGGGTTGAGAGCTGTTGCATTGGCGACAGGGACCAATCGAGAGATCTCGTTGCGTCATACAAGTTATCATCCACTACATCGTCGTGTTTCTCCGCTGTTATCATCCCGTGATCATCATCACCACCGTTGCTTATCGAGAAGATCGGGCCACCCCTTATCATCTTGGTATCGGATTTCCGGGTTTCCTCGGTAAGCCATCCACAATCCACCCCATAGTTGAGTTGTGAGTGTTTTCCTATCCGAGAAAAAGCCATAAAAAGTTAGGGTTAGGGTTTGCCATAGCCTTAGATTGCACTAATTTCGAGTTTTAGTTGCTTTTCGTAGTTGTTTTTGCGTATCTTTATCTTTCATCTAGTAGAATTGTTAGGGTTTGTGTTTTCTCTATCATTAGTTTTATCATAGTGTGTCAGTTTTGTTACTCCGAGTCCACATAGCGTACGGTGTGCTTGTTCCCAACCATAGACACGAGCCTTTCGATATAAAGTGACTAGGAACTTCCCCAGAAGAGACTAGTTTTACCGCTCGACAGGCTGCTCGTTAGGGTTTTGGTGCTTTGCAATTTCTGTTGGCCGTGTTATCAAGGAGTTGAGTCAAAAAAAAAAGCAAAAAGAGCTACATAGCTGCGTGTGTTATACAAAAAGAAAAAAAAAAGTGTTGTGCTGGTTGAATCAAGTGAAGGCCTAAGTTTACTTTACTGCACCCGTAGTTGAGCAATCTTGTGCCTGTCTCGTTGAGCTTTGCTAGCGTCTCTCTAGTGCATTGCAACATTTTTCTTCCATATAGTTGCATTTGCCCCATTATATCGCCTTGTGTGAGTATCTTTGGTTGTCTACGGTCAGCGCTAGAGCTTGTTATTGGTGCAAATAGGTAGCCTACCTACAGCCCCACATATATCCTGCTTTGTCGTGTCATTGTTCTTATACCCTTGATATTCGCTTCGCTACATCCGTGCACTAGTTGTTCCTACAAGTGGTAAGCAACACTAATTTACTTTGGAACGGTAAGATTTCCTTTTCTTATCGAGTTTTGAGTGAGTTGTGAGAGTACCACCATATATTTTTGATTTAGTGCACTAACCTACTAATCATGTCTGCTAGTGATAATAAGATTGTTAACCAGGAAAACAAGAATTCGGCAGATATCGTCACATGGAGGGAGTATGAAGCTCTTCGTAACGAGATGCGACGTGAATTCCGCACTAAGGATGATGAGCTTAAGGATACAGTTGACGAGATCAAACAGACGCTGGATGCTACTAATGTCACCGTCATTGGATTGGCTGATCAAATGACCGATATACATCGCAATCTTGCCGATATGCGCCTCGCTATTGAGAATTTGACTACACAACAACAACAAGACGATGATGAAGATCCTGAGCTTGAAGATGACGCACACAATGCTCGTGGTGCGCCTCGTGGTCATCGTCCGCGTGGTCGGGCTCCACTTGGCCGTAATGGTCATGGGCAAGATGAAGAAGATGGATTGGGTAAGCCCAAGTTTTCCATACCCAAGTTTGAAGGAGGAGCTGATGTTGAAGAATATCTCACTTGGGAGCTCAAGATTGAGAAGTTATGGAGCTTACATCCCAACTACTCTGAAGATAAGAAGATCAAGCTTGCTTCTTCTGAATTTGATGGTTATGCATTGCGTTGGTGGGATTCTTTGGTTCGTAACCGCGACGAAGATGGTGCACAACCTATCCGTACATGGCGTGCGATGAAGGAGGTTATGACTTCTCGTTTTGTGCCTACAAATTACATGCGGAATATATTTGATAAGCTAACACTATTGAGGCAAGGTGTGAAGACTGTTGATGAGTACTACATGGAGATGGAGATGCTTATGCAGCGTGGTCGTGTCCGTGAGTCTCTCGAGATGACAATGCAGCGTTTTCTCAATGGATTGAAGTATGATGTTAAAGGCATTGTTCGTCATTACACCTACACCGATATGAATCAATTGTTACATCATGCAAGAGAAGCTGAATCACAGTTGGCTGAAGAAGCAAAGGTTAAAGGACGTGCTACGGGAGCTGGGCGTTTTACACCCCGCGCGCCCTCTACGGCGCCGGCACTGTCGACGCGCTCCGTTCCTTACTCTACTCCGCCTAGCAAACCGGTCTCCAATGTCTCTAATGCAAAGAAGTCCGAATCTACGGCAAGTACGAGTGGTTCTGGTGTGTCTACAACGCGCAACCGCGATATGCTTTGCCATACATGTGGTGGCAAGGGTCATTTCAAGAGAGATTGTCCTAACTGTAAAGTCATGTTTATCAATGAGGACAATGAGTATGAGACTGGAGATGATGTAGATCCAAATGCTCCAGACTATGATGACTATGACACTGACGGTGAAGATGCATATCCTTCTGATGCTCGTACCATTGTTGTGTCGCAGCGTGCTCTTAATGTGTTGCCTAGCGCATCTACTCAGCGCTGCAATTTGTTCCAAACCAAAGCTTTGGTTGGTCCTGACAAGGCTTGCAAGGTCATTATTGATGGCGGGAGTTGCCGCAATTTAGCAAGCAAGGAGTTATGTACCAAGCTGAAGTTGAAGTACCTACCGCACCCGCATCCATATTATATTCGGTGGTTGAGCGACAATGGTGAGATGAAGGTAAACCATATGGTGCGTGTTGAGTTTGAGATTGGACCGTATAAGGATTGCATTGATTTTGATGTGGTTCCTATGACGGTTTGTCACCTTTTATTGGGTCGGCCTTGGCTCTATGACCGTTCTGTGCAACACAATGGCCACGCCAATACATATCACTTGGAGTACAAGGGCAAGAAAATTAACTTACAGCCTATGTCACCACAACAAATTGTCAATGAGTCTCGTCAGAAGATTGAAGTGAATTTGGAGGATGCACCTCTAGATAGGCGAGAGAATTGTAATGTCGTGAGTGATATAACGAAAAGTGAGAGAGTGAATTCCTTAGTTTCATTAGCCACCAAAGAAGACATGAGAGAATTTAGTGAGGATCCTACGGCCATGCCTCTTGTGCTTTTGTACAGGGGTACGGTTTTGGTTTCTAATGACATGACCCCTCTTCCTCTTGGTGTTTCTAGTGTTTTGCAGGAATTCGGCGACGTGTTTCCGGAGGAGGTACCCGCAGGACTACCACCATTGCGAGGTATTGAGCATCAAATTGACTTGATTCCCGGAGCATCGCTGCCCAATAGGGCGCCATATCGCACTAATCCCGAAGAAACGAAGGAGATACAGAAGCAAGTACAAGCGCTACTCGACAAAGGTTATATCCGCATAAGCCTTAGTCCTTGTGTTGTTCCTGTTATTCTAGTTCCTAAGAAAGATGGTACTTGGCGTATGTGCGTAGATTGTAGAGCTATAAACAACATTACTATTCGATATCGTCATCCTATTCCCCGTTTAGAGGATATGCTAGATGAATTGAGTGGTGTTCGCTGTGTTCTCTAAAATTGATTTGCGTAGTGGTTATCATCAAATTAGGATGAAAGAAGGGGATGAGTGGAAAACCGCCTTTAAAACAAAATTTGGTTTATATGAGTGGTTAGTAATGCCTTTTGGGTTAACTAATGCACCTAGCACTTTCATGAGACTCGATGAACCATGTTTTGCGTGATTTTATTGGCAAGTTTGTGGTTGTGTATTTTGATGACATATTAATCTACAGCCGCAATGAATCTGATCATATTATACATATTCGACATGTTTTGCAAGTGTTGCGTGATAGTAAACTCTATGGTAATCTTGAGAAGTGCACATTTTGCAAAGATAAGGTCATATTTCTGGGTTATGTTGTCTCTAAGCATGGAGTAGAAGTAGATGTGTCTAAAATTGAAGCTATTCAAAATTGGCCTACTGATACGTCTCCGACGTATCGATAATTTCTTGTGTTCCATGCCACATTATTGATGTTATCTACATGTTTTATGCACACTTTATGTCATATTCGTGCATTTTCTGGAACTAACCTATTAACAAGATGCCGAAGTGCCGATTGTTGTTTTCTCGCTGTTTTTGGTTTCAGAAATCCTAGTAAAGAAATATTCTCGGAATTGGACGAAATAAAAGCCCGGAGGCCTATTTTTACACGAAGCTTCCGGAAGACCGAAGACGAGACGAAGAGGGGCCACGGGGTGGCCAAACCCTAGGGCGGCGCGGCCCCACCCCGGCCGCGCCGGCCTATGGTGTGGGCCCCCGTGCCGCCTCTTGACTTGCCCTTCCGCCTACTTAAAGCCTCCGTGACGAAACCCCCGGTACCGAGAACCACGATACGGAAAACCTATCGAGACGCCGCCGCCGCCGATCCCATCTCGAGGGATCCCGGAGATCGCCTCCGGCACCTCGCCGGAGAGGGGAATCATCTCCCGGAGGACTCTACACCGCCATGGTCGCCTCCGGAGTGATGAGTGAGTAGTCTACCCCTCGACTATGGGTTCATAGCAGTAGCTAGATGGTTGTCTTCTCCCCATTGTGTTATCATTGTCGGATCTTGTGAGCTGCCTATCATGATCAAGATCATCTATATGTAATTCTATATGTTGCGTTTGTTGGGATCCGATGAATAGAGAATACTTGTTATGTTGATTATCAAAGTTATGCTTATGTGTTGTTTATGATCTTGCATGCTCTCCGTTACTAGTAGATGCTCTGGCCAAGTAGATGCTTTTAACTCCAAGAGGGAGTACTTATGCTCGATAGTGGGTTCATGCCTCGCATTGACACCAGGACGATGACGAGAAAGTTCTAAGGTTGTGTTGTGCTCGTTGCCACTAGGGATAAAACATTGATGCTATGTCTAAGGATGTAGTTGTTGATTACATTACGCACCATACTTAATGCAATTGTCTCGTTGCTTGCAACTTAATACCGGAGGGGGTTCGGATGATAACCCGAAGGTGGACTTTTTAGGCATAGATGCGGTTGGATGGCGGTCTATGTACTTTGTCGTAATGCCCAATTAAATCTCACTATACTCATCATGATATGTATGTGCATTGTCATGCTCTCTTTATTTGTCAATTGCCCAACCGTAATTTGTTCACCCAACATGCTTGTTCGTCTTATGGGAGAGACACCTCTAGTGAACTCGTGGACCCCGGTCCAATTCTCTTTATCGAAATACAATCTATCGCAATACTTGTTTTTACTGTTTTCTCTGCAAACAATCATCTTCCACACAATACGGTTAATCCTTTGTTACAGCAAGCCGGTGAGATTGACAACCTCACTGTTTCGTTGGGGCAAAGTACTTTGGTTGTGTTGTGCAGTTTCCACGTTGGCGCCGGAATCCCTGGTGTTGCGCCGTGATGTCTACGTTCCCCCTCCTTTCCTGTAGACAGTGTTGGGCCTCCAAGTGCAGAGGTTTGTAGAACAGCAGCAAGTTTCCCTTACGTGGATACCCAAGGTTTATCGAACTCAGGGAGGAAGAGGTCAAAGATATCCCTCTCATGCAACCCTGCAACCACAAAGCAAGAAGTCTCTTGTGTCCCCAACACACCTAATAGGTGCACTAGTTCGGCGAAGAGATAGTGAAATACAGGTGGTATAAATAAGTATGAGCAAGTAGCAACGGTGCCGGAAAAGTGCTTGGCGCGTAGTTGATGGTGGTGGTATTGCGAGCAGTAGTAACGCAGTAAAACAGTAAACGAGCAGTAGTAACTCAGCAGTAGTAATGCAGTAGTAGTAAACAAGCAGTAGTAACTCAGCAGTATTTAGGAACAAGGCCTAGGGATTACACTTTCACTAGTGGACACTCTCATCATTGATCACATAACAGAACAGATAAATGCATACTCTACACTTTTGTTGGATGATGAACACATTGCGTAGGATTACACGAACCCTCAATGCCGGAGTTACCAAGCTCCACAATAATGCTCATGTTTTAGTAACCTTTAGTGTAAGATAGATCAACAGACTAAACCAAGTACTAGCATAGCATGCACACTTGTCACCTTCATGCATATGTAGGAGGAATAGATCACATCAATATTATCATAGCAATAGTTAACTTCGCAATCTTCAAGAGATCATGATCATAGCATAAACCAAGTACTAACATGGTGCACGCACTCGTCACCTTTGCACACATGCGGGAGGAATAAAACTACTTTAATAACACATCACTAGAGTAGCACATAGATAAATTGTGATACAAACTCATATGAATCTCAATGAGATCATTGTATTGAAGTACATGGAAGAGAGATGAACCACATAGCTACCGGTACAGCCCCGAGCCTCGATGGAGAACTACTCCCTCCTCATGGGAGCGAGCAGCGGTGATGAAGATGGCGGTGGAGATGGCAGCGGTGTCGATGGAGAAGCCTTCCGGGGCACTTCCCCGCTCCGGCAGGGTGCCGGAACGGAGATCCTGTCCCCGGATCTTGGCTTCGCGATGGCGGCGGCTGCGGAAGGTTTTCGTGGGTTTCGTCCATTGGTATCGGGTTTTCCGATCCGGGGGCTCTTTATAGGCGAAGAGGCGGCGCCGGGGGTCGAAGGGCTGGCCAAACCCTAGGGGGCGCGGGCCCCCTAGGCCGCGCCGAGCTATGGTGTGGTGGGCCTGTGCCCCTCTCGGTCCCTCTCGTGTGTTCCGGATGCTTCCGGGGATTCTAAGATCTTTGGCGTTGATTTCGTCCGATTCCGAGAATATTTCGTTACTAGGATTTCGAAACCAAAAACAGCGAGAAAACGAGAACCGGCACTTCGGCATCTTGTTAATAGGTTAGTTCCGAGAAAATGCACGAATATGACATAAAGTGTGCATAAAACATGTAGATAACATCAATAATGTGGCATGGAACACAAGAAATTATCGATACGTTGGAGACGTATCAGCATCCCCAAGCTTAGTTACGCTCGTCCCGAGCAGGTAAAACGATAACAAAGATAATTTCGGAGTGACATGCCATCATAACCTTGATCATACTATTTGTAAAGCATATGTAGTGAATGCAGCGATCAAAACAATGTGTATGACACGAGTAAACAAGTGAATCATAAAGCAAAGACTTTTCATGAATAGCACTTCAAGACAAGCATCAATAAGTCTTGCATAAGAGTTAACTCATAAAGCAATAATTCAAAGTAAAGGTATTGAAGCAACACAAAAGAAGATTAAGTTTCAGCGGTTGCTTTCAACTTATAACATGTATATCTCATGGATAATTGTCAATGCAAAGCAATATAACAAATGCAATATGCAAATATGTAAGAATCAATGCACAGTTCACACAAGTGTTTGCTTCTTGAGGTGGAGAGAAATAGGTGAACCGACTCAACAATAAAAGTAAAAGAATGGTCCTCCATAGAGGAAAGCATCGATTGCTATATTTGTGCTAGAGCTTTTATTTTGAAAACATGAAACAATTTTGTCAACGGTAGTAATAAAGCATATGTATCATGTAAATTATATCTTACAAGTTGCAAGCCTCATGCATAGTATACCAATAGTGCTCGCACCTTGTCCTAATTAGCTTGGGTTAACACTGATCATCATTGCATAACATATGTTTCAACCAAGTGTCACAAAGGGGTACCTCTATGCCGCTCGTACAAGGGTCTAAGGAGAAAGTTCGCATTGGATTTCTCGCTTTTGATCATTCTTCAACTTAGACACCCATACCGGGACAAGATAGACAACGGATAATGGACTCCTCTTTTAATGCTTAAGCATTCAACAACAGTTAATATTCTCATAAGAGATTGAGGTTTTATGTCCAAAGCTGAAACTTCCACCATGATTCATGGCTTTAGTTAGCGGCCCAATGTTCTTCTCTAACAATATGCATACTCAAACCATTTGATTGTGAAAACCGCCCTTACTTCGGACAAGACGAACATGCATAGCAACTCACATGAAATTCAACAATGAGTTGATGGCGTTCCCCGATAAACATGGTTATTGCACAACAAGCAACTTAATAAGAGATAAAGTGCATAATTACATATTCATTACCACAATAGTTTTTAAGCTATTTGTCCCATGAGCTATATATTGCAAAGGTGAATGATGGAATTTTAAAGGTAGCACTCAAGCAATTTACTTTGGAATGGCGGGAAAATACCATGTAGTAGGTAGGTATGGTGGACACAAATGGCATAGTGGTTGGCTCAAGTATTTGGATGCATGAGAAGTATTCCCTCTCGATACAAGGTTTAGGCTAGCAAGGTTATTTGAAACAAACACAAGGATGAACCGGTGCAGCAAAACTCACATAAAAGACATATTGAAAACATTATAAGACTCTACACCGTCTTCCTTGTTGTTCAATCTCAATACTAGAAATTATCTAGACCTTAGAGAAACCAAATATGCAAACCAAATTTTAGCATGATCTATGTATTCTTCACTAATAGGTGCAAAGCATATGATGCAAGAGCTTAAACATGAGCACAACAATTGCCAAGTATCACATTACCCAAGACATTTATAGCAATTACTACATGTATCATTTTCCAATTCCAACCATATAACAATTTAACGAAGAGGAAACTTCGCCATGAATATTATGAGCTAAGAACACATGTGTTCATATGAACCAGCGGAGCGTGTCTCTCTCCCACACAAGCATGATGTAATCCAATTTATTCAAACAAAAACAAAAACAAAAGCACACGGACGCTCCAAGTAAAGCACATAAGATGTGATGGAATAAAAATATAGTTTCGGGGGAGGAACCCGATAATGTTGTCGATGAAGAAGGGGATGCCTTGGGCATCCCCAAGCTTAGACGCTTGAGTCTTCTTGATATATGCAGGGGTGAACCACCGGGTGCATCCCCAAGCTTAGAGCTTTCACTCTCCTTAATCGTAGTATATCATCCTCCTCTCTTGACCCTTGAAAACTTCCTCCACACCAAACTCGAAACAACTCATTAGAGGGTTAGTGGACAATAAAAATTAACATGTTCAGAGGTGACACAATCATTCTTAACACTTCTGGACATTGCATAATGCTACTGGACATTAGTGGATCAAAGAAATTCATCCATCATAGCAAAAGAGGCAATGCGAAATAAAAGGCAGAATCTGTCAAAACAGAACAGTCCGTAAAGATGGATTTTATTAGGCCACCAGACTTGCTCAAACGAAAATGCTCAAATTGAATGAAAGTTGCGTACATATCTGAGGATCACTCACGTAAATTTGCATAATTTTCTGAGTTACCTACAGAGAACTAGGCCCAGATTCGTGACAGCAAAGAAATCTGTTTCTGCGCAGTAATCCAAATCTAGTACTTACTTTACTATCAAAGACTTTACTTGGCACAACAAAACATAAAACTAAGATAAGGAGAGGTTGCTACAGTAGTAAACAACTTCCAAGACACAAATATAAAACAAAGTACTGTAGCAAAATAACACATGGGTTATCTCCCAAGAAGTTCTTTCTTTTTAGCCATTAAGATGGGCTCAGCGAGTTTTAATGATGCACTCGCAAGAGATAGTATGTGAAGCAAAAGAGAGCATCAAGAGGCAAATTAAAAACACATTTAAGCCTAACATGCTTCCTATGCATAAGAATCTTGTAAATAAACAAGTTCATGAAGAGCAAAGTAACAAGCATAGGAAGATAAAACAAGTGTAGCTTCAAAAATTTCAGCACATAGAGAGGTGTTTTAGTAACATGAAAATTTTTACAACCATATTTTCCTCTCTCATAATAACTTTCAGTAGCATCATGAGCAAACTCAACAATATAACTATCAAATGAAACATTCTTATCATGAGTCTCATGCATAAAATAATTACTCTCCACATAAGCATAATCAATTTTATTAGTTGTAGTGGGAGCAAATTCAACAAAGTAGCTATCATTATTATTCTCATCATCAAATATAGGAGGCATATTGTAATCATAATCAAATTCACTCTCCATAGTAGGTGGCACCAAAAGACCACTATCATTATAATCATCATAAATAGGAGGTAAAGTATCATCAAAGAAAATTTTCTCCTCAATGCTTGGGGGACTAAAAATATCATGAAAACCAGCTTCCCCAAGCTTAGAACTTTCTATATTATTGTCAACAATGGTGTTCAAAGCGTTCATACTAATATTACTACCGGCATGCAAAGAAGATTTTATAGGTTTTTTAATTTTCGCATCAAACAATCCAAGTTTTAAATCGGGAAATAGAATAAGAAGCTCACTCTTGTACATTATGCCAAACTAGTGTAAACAAGAAACAACAAGATGCAATTGCAGGATCTAAAGGAAATAGCTTTGAGCACACACACAACGGCGCCGGAAAAATACTTTACCTGGGACCGTAGTATGAGTGCCTTTTTACCTTTCCTCCCCGGCAACGGCGCCGAGAAAAGTGCTTGATGTCTACGTTCCCCCTCCTTTCCTGTAGACGGTGTTGGGCCTCCAAGTGCGGAGGTTTGTAGAACAGCAGCAAGTTTCCCTTAAGTGGATACCCAAGGTTTATCGAACTCAGGGAGGAAGAGGTCAAAGATATCCCTCTCATGCAACCCTGCAACCACAAAGCAAGAAGTCTCTTGTGTCCCCAACACACCTAATAGGTGCACTAGTTCGGCGAAGAGATAGTGAAATACGGGTGGTATAAATAAGTATGAGCGGTAGCAACGGTGCCGGAAAAGTGCTTGGCGCGTAGTTGATGGTGGTGGTATTGCGGCGGTAGTAACGCGAGTAAAACAAGAAACAAGCGATAGTAACTCAGCGGTAGTAACGCAGTAGTAGTAAACAAGCAGTAGTAACTCGGCAGTATTTAGGAACAAGGCCTAGGGATTACACTTTCACTAGTGGACACTCTCATCATTGATCACATAACAGAACAGATAAATGCATACTCTACACTTTTGTTGGATGATGAACACATTGCGTAGGATTACACGAACCCTCAATGCCGGAGTTAACAAGCTCCACAATAATGCTCATGTTTTAGTAACCTTTAGTGTAAGATAGATCAACGAGACTAAACCAAGTACTAGCATAGCATGCACACCTGTCACCTTCATGCATATGTAGGAGGAATAGATCACATCAATATTATCATAGCAATAGTTAACTTCGCAATCTTCAAGAGATCATGATCATAGCATAAACCAAGTACTAACATGGTGCACGCACTTGTCACCTTTGCACACATGCAGGAGGAATAAAACTACTTTAATAACACATCACTAGAGTAGCACATAGATAAATTGTGATACAAACTCATATGAATCTCAATGAGATCATTGTATTGAAGTACATGGAAGAGAGATGAACCACATAGCTACCGGTACGGCCCCGAGCCTCGATGGAGAACTACTCCCTCCTCATGGGAGCAGCAGCGGTGATGAAGATGGCGGTGGAGATGACAGCGGTGTCGATGGAGAAGCCTTCCGGGGGCACTTCCCCGCTCCGGCAGGGTGCCGGAACAGAGATCCTGTCCCCCAGATCTTGGCTTCGCGATGGCGGCGGCTCTGGAAGGTTTTCGTGGGTTTCGTCCATTGGTATCGGGTTTTCTGATCCAGGGGCTCTTTATAGGCGAAGAGGCGGCGCCAGGGGGTCGAAGGGCTGGCCAAACCCTAGGGGGGCGCGGGCCCCCCCTAGGCCGCGCCAGGCTATGGTGTGGTGGGCTCCGTGCCCCCTCCTGGTCCCTCTCGTGTGTTCGGATGCTTCGGGGATTCTAAGATCTTTGGCGTTGATTTCGTCCGATTCCGAGAATATTTCGTTACTAGGATTTCCGAAACCAAAAACAGCGAGAAAACGAGAAGCGGCACTTCGTCATCTTGTTAATAGGTTAGTTCCAGAAAATGCACGAATATGACATAAAGTGTGCATAAAACATGTAGATAACATCAATAATGTGGCATGGAACACAAGAAATTATCGATACGTTGGAGACGTATCACGCCGCACTACATCTCGCCGCCATCAACCTTCAACGTGCTTCTTGGCTCCTCCTGGTTCGATAAACCTTGGTTTCTTTCTGAGGGAAAACTTGCTGCTGTGCTCATCATACCTTCCTCTTGGGGTTGCCCAACGAACGTGTGAAATACACGCCATCAAGCACATTTTCTGGCGCCGTTGCCGGGGAGATCAAGACACGCCGCAAGGGGAGTCTCCACTTCTCAATCTCTTTACTTTGTTTTTGTCTTGCTTAGTTTTATTTACTACTTTGTTTGCTGCACTAAATCAAAATACAAAAAAAAATTAGTTGCTAGTTTTACTTTATTTGCTATCTTGTTTGCTATATCGAAAACACAAAAAAATTAGTTTACTTGCATTTACTT
>NC_061512.1:169047217-169065476 GCF_022539505.1 Lolium rigidum | reverse complement strand
GGTGTGTTGCTTTACCCATAAGAGATCTTAACCTTGGTGCCAACCGGGCAGCTTCCCCGTCCACACTTCCTTCGGTGTGAGGCCCGGTATAAGGTCTAGCCAATAATGTTCCTCCGCTACCTCGAACACCCACCCTTTGTTGCATGCCCCGACACTGGGTCCACGTCGGTCCCATTATTCCCGTAGATTTCAGGGTGGACCCCGACCACGACGTCAATGCAGGGCTCTACCATACATTCCTACGCCGGTAGCTGCAACCCATCATAGACCGCAATACCGTGGGGACTTAGGACTCCCCAGCCTCACCGCTTGCTCCTTCGGGCGACAAGTGTACTATGGACAATGCCGTGGGGACTTAGGACTCCCCAGCCTCACTGCTTGCCCCCTTGGATTACAAGTGTACTACGGTAAATCGCATCCGTTGATGAACGAGAGGTGGAAACACTTTTGACTACTCCGTCCCACTCCGGATCTTATGGTTAACACGGTTATTACGGCACAAGAATCACTGGCGACATTTGTTGTTTAATCCTAGATGGATATAAACCCTTGCAATGGAACCTCCACCATATCAACACAATCCATGGTTCCATTGCCAACCACATAGTCATATTCATAGTTATGAAAATAGTGGTTTTGGTTTTTATGCAATAGTGATAACCATAGTTCTTTGCAAGTAATTTGATAGAAATACTCAAATGACATGAGCAAGTGATGAACTTGCCTTTCTTGACTGCAAGATTATGCAGGCAAGGTCTTCAATACGCAATAACTCCAAATTCTGAAATAGCATCATCGTCCGGTAAGGACGATGTTTAAAAGATTGGCAAGGATGCAATAATGCATAAGTATGAGATGCAATCGCTCTATGCGTGACCTAACCCCGATGATTTAGGATTAATGAATTGAAATGATTTGTTTAGGTGTGTTTCACTTTTAGAGTGGTTCACAAACAAGGTTCTTATTCAGGTGTGGTTACATGGTATCATGAACAGGTGCTGCAATATATAATAACAATAATATTAATAGCACATAACTATAACATTTGGTATAATCTTAACATGTAATGAATAGTGGTTGGTTTTAACACTACATGGCATGGTTAATGATTAATTATCATATACTTCAAAAGAATAACTTTTGAAGAACATGTTCTTTAATAAAGAACAAGTATGATAATTAGGGTTGTGGGGTTCTATGGTTTACTATGGTTTTCATTGCTTCTGGAGTAAGTAGTAGATGGATCCCAACAAAGTTGGATTCATCAACACCTAGGGCTTGTAAGGTTGACTTAAGCCTAGGCATCCTAAGCAATGATTCATACAAGGTTGCTATCAGGATTGGTTCATTTTGCTGGTGATAGCTAGCTAGAGTTAATAGGTCCTGTTAGGTAGGGTTGATGATGATTATTTATTTACTTCAAAAGTATAACTTTTGAAGAACATATTTCTTAAGTAATAAGAAGTATAACAATTAGGGTTGAGGTGATCTAGTTTTTATTATGGAATCCACTAAAATAGGGCATAGTTGGCTCCTGGATATTATGGTTCAGAAGTGTCTAATACTAATAGGGTTTAGTGGAATATGGTTAGGTATTGCTCAAGATTTGGCATAGTTGCTCCTGAGGTTCATCACATTGGTGTGATGCTAATCATGGATAGTTAAGGATGGTGGTCTTGGAAATAGGGACTAGGGATTTACACTTGGTTGATCCTACTTGATCATCTTGGTTTACGGGTATGCATCCATGGAATACTACATTGCTAGTGATAGGGTTCTACATTTTATGTGGACATAGGTATGTCTTTAGTTGCTAATCATGGCTCTATGATTTGAAATAAAGTACCACTGATCACATGTTCTAACCTAGGTTTTAGGTTAGAAGCAATTTAGAGTTCACATGAAATAGTGGAGCTAGGGTTTCTAGTGGAATTAGGGTTCTGGAGTTTCACATACAATTATGAGGTTGTGATCTTTATTCACTATGGAATTAGTGTTTACTAATCACCATATAGTTCTTAGCTTGATAACTTCATTATAAAGTTGAAGTTATTAATAACTTTAAATTAAAAATAATATTGGATTTGTCTTTATCTTATTTTTAAAGAATTAATAATTAAGACAATTATTAATTAGGGTTTAAATCCTCTTATTAAGGATTTAATAAGTTATAAGTAAAGGAAAATTAGTTTTAGTATTTTCCTAATGTACTTACTTGGTTTTTATTTGTTTTAGAACTTTTTCTTAATTTCTGAATTTTTGTTGCATTTTCAATAAAAGAAAAGACTTAATTATTAAGTTTATAACAATTAAATTTTTATTAAAAATAAAAATTTCATATTATATTTTTATTGGATAGAGTTTAATTTTCTAAGAATTTTGATATCTTATTTATATTTTTCTGAGTTATAAATAATTTTCTACATATCTATAAAGTTTCAGTAATAATTGAATTGAAATTAAAATAAAGAAAACGGTTTGATACCGTGGCAGACCCTAACCCTAGTCACTGACCTATGGGGTCAGTGACACGTCGACTGCCATGTGAGCAGCGACCAGTCAAAGTTGACCGGGAGTTTGATTCTACCGGCTGTTAAACGCCGGCGAGTCAGCGTGCGGCGGCGCCGCCGTTTTACGGCACCCCCGGACGCGCGACTAGGCTTTTCGGAACCCTCTCTACGCACTGAGGCTGGTGGTGGTGTTGGCCTCTCGAGAAACTCACCGGAGCATCGCCGGAGACCATGTTTGCAGCGGCGTAGCTCCGACCAAGTGTCGAAATGAAGCTACGGGTGGCCATTTGATGCAAATTATAGGGCTACAGGTGCGTATTCATACCCTGGTTCTGTTGAGGTGGTCGGCGATGATGATCACGGGCGGAGACGAGCTCAATTTCTTGTATGCCGGAGATGAACTGCGAAAGGGAATCTCCAAATTGGCATCATTCACTGCTCCCCCGGATGCTATCTTCCTCCTAGATGCTCTACTCGACAAGGCGCATCTCCTGGACCTCCCGCACGGGTCTTCGGGGTGGCTCCAACCGCCGGGTTCTTCTTCGACTCCGGTGGCCAGTAGGTGGAAATGGCGAGAGAAGGAGAGGTTCAGAGGACGATTGAGTGAGCGGAGAGGCACTAGGGTTCGCCGGGGAGTTTCAGAAAGTCTTTATAGCTCATGGCGAGGCTTAGAGCGTCGGCTCGACGGCGATGACTGGCCGGGATGAACGACGATGTCGGTGCATGATTCGGGCACGAATCTTGGCGATACAGGATAAGGTGGACGCGAGAGAGGTTATGGGCAGCTCTGGCTTGGTCGATGGAGTCCGCGTTCGTCCTTATCGACGACGGTGAGGTGGCCGGCGAAGTCCTGCACGTCGTCTCGGTGGCGTTCATGCGAGGAGGAGAAAGAAGACGATGGCACGGCGAAATGGTATGCTTGGGCTGGCCCTGGGCCGATGCTGCTGGGCTGCTGGTGGGCTGCTCGGCCAGGTAAGGTCCAGGTGAGGCTTTTCTTCTTTTTCTCTTTTATTTATTTTCTGTTTTGTATTTCTCTTTTGATTTCTGTTTTTAATTTAAATTTCAATCATTCTGTTTTGCAGGTGTTTGACAATTGGTCTTTTATGAAGTCTAATAAAAGTATTATTGTAATACTCAATTGTTTTGATTAAACATTTCACATATGTGAGCTTTATTACAAATTGTAATTAATCATGATTTTATGCACTCATTTTAATTTCCTTTTTCTTGTGTAATCAAATCTATTTTGAATTATTAGGGTTGATAATTTCTACTCTAAGTGTTTTAGAATTTATCATTAGGGTTTGAGCTCTTAATTGAGAATTTAGTTCCCTGCATATGATTTTATGTGATCTTCCATTTATTAAGATCTTGTAATTTTGATTATCACCCTATGTCAAGGTTAGCACTAGTATTATATTTTAATAACACTTTGATTTACCTAGAGTAGACATCACTCTCCTCATCGTTGGACTTTGGTTATAAAGATAAGTGGTTGTTAATCACACTTATGGTTCTAATTATAAGATGTATCACACGAGTTTTCCCAGGTTTAATAATTATAGCTTAAGACTTTATTAATGTGCCATACTAGGTTTCTAATGATATTTACCTAATGGCAATTGGTTTGAATATCAGTTATGGCCTAGGTTTATATTATGATCACCATAGTGATACATAAACTAGGGTTGAGGTTTAATTCTAGGTTGTGAGATGAGATGACACCATATTGCATGTGCTAGGGTTAATGTCCCCTAACCAGGATGAGGCGGTGGCTTAATTAACATTTTATGTTCTCCTTTAGTTACTAAGATATTGAGAATTGGTTTTATATTCTACCAATTAACTTCTATTACTATCCTCAATTTATATATCATTAAAGTAATTAAAGTTGTTATAGTTCTTTTTATAGTTAACTTTGGTCATATGGATGGATGGTTTCTCACCATATTAAATATGGAGTTTTACTCTAAGGTTTTCTTAGGTTCTTTATTTTATGAAATATGGATATGGTAGGATTCTACTTATGATCACCAAATGGTTCACAAGTAAAAGATAAGATATAAGCCTAGGGTTGCTTACTAGTTATATTCCTATAATTTCATGTGGGAATGAAATCTACTTATTCTAGTAGGGTTTAACTTATCCTCACATACCTCCAGAGCATGATCATGGATTAGGCATGATTAACTTGTTCTTAATATCTTTACCTCAAATTCTTAGGGTTTATGATCATCACTTAACTTATAATGATCAATTAAGATATAGCACTTCTAATTTACCTTCTTGTATGGGACTACTATGATTGTCTCTATAGTTTATATCCCAGGAGAATGCCTGAGATATTTATTTAAAGTTCTCTCAAGAACTGATGATTTAACCATTTGGGTATTTGAATAAATAGAACTAGGATTAGTATGGACGGTCTCTCTCATTTGGTAAGGACTTCAATGCTAACCTAATATTAGGCTCCATAGAGGTTGATGTGATCATCAAGATCTATGTTTAACATCAATGGTTATCTCTCTCTAGGGTTGTCTTGAAGATGATGATTTGAATACTTGGATGTATATCCAAGGTTTAACTCAAGGTTTGTGATACGTCTCCGACGTATCGATAATTTCTTATGTTCCATGCCACATTATTGATGATATCTACATGTTTTATGCATACTTTATGTCATATTTATGCGTTTTCCGGAACTAATCTATTGACGAGATGCCGAAGGGCCAGTTCCTGTTTTCTGCTGTTTTTGGTTCCCGAAATCCTAGTAAGGAAATATTCTCGGAATCTGACGAAATCAACGCCCAGCATCCTATTTTTCCACGAAGCTTCCAGAACACCCGAGAGCCGCCAGAGGAGGGCCCTGTGGGCCCCAGACGACAGGGTGGCGCGGCCCAGGCCTTGGCCGCGCCCCCCTAGTGTGTCGTGGCCTCGTCGACCCTCCGATTCCGCCTCTTCGCCTATATAAAGGTCCCTGACCTAAAAACATGGGGACGTTCGACGAAACCAGAGAAAACCTTCCAGAGCCGCCGCCATCGCGAAGCCAAGATCTGGGGGACAGGAGTCTCTGTTCCGGCACGCCGCCGGGACGGGGAAGTGCCCCCGGAAGGCTTCTCCATCAACACCACCGCCATCTCCATCAACGCTGCTTGTCTCCCATGAGGAGGGAGTAGTTCTCCATCGAGGCTCGGGGCTGTACGGTAGCTATGTGGTTCATCTATCTCCTATGTACTTCAATACAATAATCTCATGAGCTGCCCTACGAGATTGAGATTCATATGATGATGCTTGTAATCTAGATGTCATTGTGCTAGTCAAGTGGGTTTTACTTATGTGATCTCCGGAGACTCCTTGTCCCACGTGTGTAAAGGTGACGAGTGTGTGCACCGTGTGGGTCTCTTAGGCTATATTTCACAGAATACATATTCACTGTTATCAATGGCATAGTCAAGTGCTTATTTATATCCCTTTGTGATTGCCATGTGTTTTGTATCACAATTTATCTATGTGCTACTCTAGTGATGTTATTAAAGTAGTTTATTCCTCCCGCACGGTGTAATGGTGACGAGTGTGTGCATCGTGTAGTACTTGGCGTAGGCTATGATTGTGATCTCTTGTAGATTATGAAGTTAACTATTGCTATGATAGTATTGATGTGATCTATTCCTCCTTTCGTAGTGTGAAGGTGACGAGTGTGCATGCTATGTTAGTACTTGGTTTGGTTATGTTGATCCGTTGTGCACTCTAAGGTTATTTAAATATGAACATTGAATATTGTGGAGCTTGTTAACTCCGGCATTGAGGGTTCGTGTAATCCTACACGGTTAGTGGTGTTCATCATCCAACAAGAGGGTGTAGAGTCTAGCATCTATCTACTTATTCCGTTATGTGATCAATGTTGAGAGTGCCCACTAGTGAAAGTATGATCCCTAGGCCTTGTTCCTAAATACTGCTATTGCTTGCTTGTTTACTCGTTTTACTCGCATCTTTACTTCCTGCAATATTACTACCATCAATCGCACGCCGACTAAGCACTTTTACGGCGCCGTTACTACTTCTCATATTCATTCATACCACTTGTATTTCACTATCTCTTCGCCGAACTAGTGCACCTATTAGGTGTGTTGGGGACACAAGAGACTTCTTGCTTTGTGGTTGCGGGGTTGCATGAGAGGGATATCTTTGACCTCTTCCTCCCCGAGTTCGATAAACCTTGGGTGATCCACTTAAGGGAAACTTGCTGATGTTCTACAAACCTCTGCTCTTGGAGGCCCAACACTGTCTACAAGAATAGAAGCACCCGTAGACATCAAGCACTTTTCTGGCGCCGTTGCCGGGGAGGAAAGGTAAACGACACTCACACACCGGCAACCCCGGCAACTAGCCACTTTTCTGGCGCCGTTGCCGGGGAGGAAAGGTAAAAGGCACTCATACTCCGGTCCAAGGTAAAATACTTTTCTGTTGCCGTTGTGTGTGTGCTCGAAGCTATTTCCTTTAGATCCTACAATTGCATCTTTTTGTTTCTTGTTTACACTAGTTAGGCATAATGGACAACAATGAGCTTCTTATTCCATTTCCTGATTTAAGACATGGATGGTTTGATGTGAAAATTAAAAAACCCATGGAACATATTAGTATGAACACTTTGAATACCATTGTTGCTAATGATATAGAAAGTTCTAAGCTTGGTGAAGCTGGTTTTGATGAGCATGATCTTTTTAGTCCCCCAAGCATTGTGGAGAAAATTTACTTTGATGATACTTTGCCTCCTATTTATGATGATTATAATGATATTGGTCTTTTAGTACCGCCTGTTATGGAGGATAAATTTGATTATGATTACAATATGCCTCCTATATTTGATGATGAGAATAATAATGATAGCTACTTTGTTGAATTTGCTCCCACTACAACTAATAAAATTGATTATGCCTATGTGGAGAGTAATAATTTTATGCATGAGACTCATGATAAGAATGCTTTATGTGATAGTTATATTGTTGAGTTTTCTCATGTTGCTACTGAAAGTTATTATGATAGAGGAAAATATGGTTGTAGAAATTTTCATGTTACTAAAACACCTCTCTATGTGCTGAAATTTTTGAAGCTACACTTGTTCTATCTTCCTATGCTTGTTACTTTTTTCTTCATGAACTTGTTTGTTTACAAAACTCCTATGCATAGGAAGCATGTTAGACTTAAATTTGTTTTGAATTTGCCTCTTGATGCTCTCTTTTGCTTCAACTACTATTTCTTGCGAGTGCATCATTAAAACTGCTGAGCCCATCTTAATGGCTATAAAGAAAAAACTTCTTGGGAGATAATCCATGTGTTTATTTTACTACAGTACCTTTGTTTTATATTTGAGTCTTGGAAGTTGTTACTACTGTAGCAACCTCTCCTTATCTTAATTTTGTTGCATTGTTGTGCCAAGTAAAGTCTTTGATAGTAAGATTCATACTAGATTTGGATTACTAGCGCGAAACAGATTTCTTGCTCGTCACGAATCTGGGCCTAATTCTCTGTAGGTAACTCAGAAAATTATGCCAATTTACGTGAGTGATCCTCAGATATGTACGCAACTTTCATTCAATTTGAGCATTTTCATTTGAGCAAGTCTTGTGCCTCAATAAAATTCGTCTTTAAGGACTGTTCTGTTTTGACAGATTCTGCCTTTTATTTCGCATTGCTTCTTTCGCTGTGTTGGGTGGATTTCTTTGTTCCATTACCTTCCAGTAGCTTTGGGCAATGTCCAGAAGTGTTAAGAATAATTGTGTCACCTCTGAACATGTGAATTTTCGATTATGCACTAACCCTCTAATGAGTTTGTTTCGAGTTTGGTGTGGAGGAAGTTTTCAATGGTCAAGAGAGGAGGATGATATACTATGATCAAGAAGAGTGAAGAGTCTAAGCTTGGGGATGCCCCCGTGGTTCATCCCTGCATATTTTAAGAAGACTCAAGCGTCTAAGCTTGGGGATGCCCAAGGCATCCCCTTCTTCATCGACAACTTATCAGGTTTCTTCTCTTGAAACTATATTTTTATTCGATCACATCTTATGTACTTTACTTGGAGCGTCTGTTTGTTTTTGTTTTTGTTTTTCTTTTTGTTTTTGTTTGAATAAATACTTGTGTGGGAGAGAGACACGCTCCGCTGGTTCATATGAACATATATGTTCTTAGTTTTTAATTTTCATGACGAAGGTTGAAACTGCTTCGTTAATTGTTATATGGTTGGAAACGGAAAATGCTACATGTAGTAATTGGTAAAATGTCTTGGATAATGTGATACTTGGCAATTGTTGTGCTCATGTTTAAGCTCTTGCATCATATACTTTGCACCCATTAATGAAGAAATACATAGAGCTTGCTAAAATTTGGTTTGCATAATTGGTCTCTCTAAAGTCTAGATAATTTCTAGTATTGAGTTTGAACAACAAGGAAGACGGTGTAGAGTCTTATAATGTTTACAATATGTCTTTTATGTGAGTTTTGCTGCACCGGTTCATCCTTGTGTTTGTTTCAAATAACCTTGCTAGCCTAAACCTTGTATCGAGAGGGAATACTTCTCATGCATCCAAAATCCTTGAGCCAACCACTATGCCGTTTGTGTCCACCATACCTACCTACTACATGGTATTTTTCCGCCATTCCAAAGTAAATTGCTTGAGTGCTACCTTTAAAATTTCCATCATTCGCCTTTGCAATATATAGCTCATGGGACAAAATAGCCTTAAAAACTATTGTGGTATTGAATATGTACTTATGCACTTTATCTCTTATTAAGTTGCTTGTTGTGCGATAACCATGTTCCCGGGGACGCCATCAACTACTCTTTGTTGTATATCATGTGAGTTGCTATGCATGTCCGTCTTGTCTGAAGTAAGGGAGATTTACCACTCATTTAATGGTTAGAGCATGCATATTGTTAGAGAAGAACATTGGGCCGCTAACTAAAGCCATGAATCATGGTGGAAGTTTCGGTTTTGGACATATATCCTCAATCTCATATGAGAACATTAATTGTTGCTACATGCTTATGCATTAAAGAGGATTCCATTATATGTTGTCTATGTTGTCCCGGTATGGATGTCTAAGTTGAGAATAATCAAAAGCGAGAAATCCAATGCGAACTTTCTCCTTAGACCTTTGTACAGGCGGCATAGAGGTACCCCTTTGTGACACTTGGTTAAAACATGTGTATTGCAATGATAATCCTGGTGATCCAAGCTAATTAGGACAAGGTGCGGGCACTATTAGTATACTATGCATGAGGCTTGCAACTTGTAAGATATAATTTACATGATACATATGCTTTATTACTACCATTGACAAAATTGTTCATGTTTTCAAAACCAAAGCTCTAGCACAAATATAGCAATCGATGCTTTCCTCTTTGAAGGACCATTCTTTTACTTTTATGTTGAGTCAGTTCACATATTTCTCTCCACCTCAAGAAGCAAACACTTGTGTGAACTGTGCATTGATTCTTACATACTTGCATATTGCATTTGTTATATTACTCTATGTTGACAATTATCCATGAGATATACATGTTACAAGTTGAAAGCAACCGCTGAAACTTAATCTTCCTTTATGTTGCTTCAATACCTTTACTATGAATTTATTGATTTATGAGTTAACTCTTATGCAAAACTTATTGATGCTTGTCTTGAAAGTACTATTCATGAAAAGTCTTTGCTTTATGATTCATTTGCTTACTCATGTCATTACCATTGTTTTGATCGCTGCATTCATTACATATGCTTACAATAGTATGATCAAGGTTATGATGGCATGTCACTCCTGAAATTATCTTTGTTATCGTTTACACTGCTCGGGACGAGCAGGAACTAAGCTTAGGGATGCTGATACGCCTCCGACGTATCGATAATTTCTTATGTTCCATGCCACATTATTGATGATATCTACATGTTTTATGCATACTTTATGTCATATTTATGCGTTTTCCGGAACTAACCTATTGACGAGATGCCGAAGGGCCAGTTCCTGTTTTCTGCTTGTCACTACAAGAAAAGTTCTGATAGACAACGTCTCAAAATCGTCCGCTAAGGGGTATTTTTCGTCGCCTATGGGCCTAACCCGACGATATGGGTTTTGTTGTGGAAGCTGCGTCAGGCAAAGTCCTACGACGATTTTTTCGGTCCGTCGCGCTTGGGCGCCCTTCCGCCACGGAAAATCGGACCGTTGCCCAAGTGTTTCGGGAGCCCGTTGACTGCTGACGTCATGCAAACTGACACGTGGCAGACGCCGTTAACTGGCAGTTAACGGCGTTAACCGGCTGAAACCCCGTGGTAGATGGTAGGCCCACACGAGGCCTGCCACGTCTTAAGCGGGCCGGCCCATTAAGTTTGCGGGCCGGGCCGGCTGACTTAGTTTGACCGGTCAACTATATGGCTGGGCTGGTCCATTAGTTACGTGGGCCGGGCCTAACCTCTAAGGTTGACTGGTCAAAACTTTAATGGGCCGGCCCACTAAGCATGTGGGCGGGCCGAGATGCACTCGATTGGCCGGTCAACGGGCAAAAGGGCCGGCCCACAAGACATGTGGCACCCACTTTCTGGTACCGGGCCGGCCCATTTACAAAGTGGGGTACCACATTAAAGCAAGCTGGGCCGGCCCAAGAAGATAGTGGGCCGGCCCAATTAGCATGTGGGTCCCACTTTCCTGCTATCGGGCCGGCCCATTTAGTACGTGGGGTCCACATTAGATCAAATGGGTTGGCCCAACAAGCCGATGGGCGGGCCAAAAGCACCAGTGGGTCCCACTTTCTGTTAACAGAGCCGGCCCATTTAGTACGTGGGGTCCACCATATAGGAAGTGGGTCGGCCCAACAATATAGTGGGCGGGCCAAAAACACGAGTGGGTCCCACTTTCCGGTTAAAGGGCTGGCCCATTTAGTATGAGGGGTCCACCATATAGCAAGTGGGCCGGCCCAACAAGATAGTGGGCGGGCCAAAACACTGGTGGGTCCCACTTTCCTGTTAAAGGGCCGGCCCATTTAGTATGTGGGGTCCACCATATAGCAAGTGGGCCGGCCCAACATGCTAGTGGACCGGGCCAAAAACACAGGTGGGTCCCTCTTTCTGTTAAAGGGCCGGCCCATTTAGTATGTGGGGTCCACAATATAGCAAGTGGGCGGCCCAACACGCTAGTGGGCCGGGCCAAAACACAGGTGGGTCCCACTTTCTTCTTAAAGGGCCCATTTTGTATGTGGGGTCCACCACAAAAGCAAGTGGGCCGGCCCGGTAGAGTGGTGGGGTCCACCTTAAAGAAAGTGGGCCGGCCCAATAAAAGTGTGGGGTCCACATTAAATCAAGTGGGCTGGCCCAATAAGTAAGTGGGCCAGCCCGTTTAGTTGCTGTTTATATGCTGGCGTAATAGGCGCTTTAGGATTTTGCGGGCCGGCACATATGTGATTTCGCTTAATTGGGCCGTTTAAGGGATGGGAATTCGTGATTTAGATGCGAGAATATTTACGCGGCATTGATTTACGTCGGATAGCCTCACTTACCACAAGCACCAAAGAAAAATGCGCGAAAGAACTATAAAAACTAACTAAATATTACATCAGTGCAAGGCTTTGAAAAAATATTACAGAACCCAGAGAAATTGAATGGTAATTAAACCTAGCAATACAATGAAGCGATCCGGCAATCTTTTAAGTTGTCCATGCAGCACCTATATCTGAAACAAAGACATTACAAGTTAAGACAACAACAATGGAAACGCAAAGACACTGCAATATTGTTTGCCAAAGAATTTGGAACTCATCATTTCGTCGTTATAACAAGATCATTGTAATGCGCACAATAAGCAAACAAAGAGTGCATGCCGCATACCAACGGCCAATATAACAGAGCATGTTAGAATGAAACAGCAGACTTACTACTGTCGAGTCCCATGCAAACCAACATGTTCAGGGAGTACAAAATTGGCATGAACAACATAGTAGAAGGCTATAAATTTTGTAACAAGGACTGAGCAAGATGAAGTTATGATGGCTACATCTACAGAGCAGGGAATGTAAACCAAAAATAGAAGTTACGATGGCAAAAGCTAAAGAGGAGGGAATGTGAACCAACATGTGCCAAGTGCAATTACTTCATTTTGGCCGTGAACTAAATAATACTCCTGAACTTATAGTGAAGGGAATGCAAATCAAGATGTTTCGGGATATAAACTTGTAATGAGCAACACATAGAGGATAGTTAATGCTGGAGCTTAGGATGGACCAGATACGGAATATAGTGGGATCAACTGTGAACTTGTATAAGAGGGAATGCAAACCAATATGTTCGAGCTTTCCATATGTGAGCGTCATGCCAAGTCGGAGAAACAAGTCAATAATGCGGCTTTTGAAGAACAAGATGGCACGCAAAATTATTATCTAGTAGTATGACAAGTATATTTGTACTACGGGCTAGATAGCGAGTGATAGCATGCCAAACTAAGTCCTTACTTTGTTAGCTTACAATGAACTAGATACAAAACAATGGCATCACCTGTAGTACGGGGAATGCAAGCCAACATGTTCATGGAGTAAAAAATTGGCACAAACAACATAGTAGCGAGGCCATAATTTTTGTAACAACGGCTGAGCAAGATAAAGTTATGATGGCTAGATCTACGGAGCGGGGAATGTAAACCAAATATAGAAGTTACGATGCCAAAAGCTATAGAGCGGGGAATGCGAACCAACATGTGCAATTACTTAAAATTGGCCATGAACTAAATAATAGCGAGGATGTTACTATAATACCTATAATTTTTGTAACAACGGCGAGCAAGATAGAAGTTATGATGGCTACATCTACGGAGCGAGGAATGCAAACCAAAATGTTCAATCGCTTAAAGTTAGCAATGAAGTAGAAAATAGCAACGTGTTACGGTCATAGCTAGGAATGAACTAAAAGAGCTTCGGACAAACAAGCATACGAACCCGGAACATGGCGCTAAAACAAGGGACTTACATTAGGAGAAGCACTCTGTGGGAGTCACGACAGATCTTCCTGGGGTTGATAGATCCGGTGATGAAGTACGCTACATGTGCTACTTGGGGTTGGAGAGACGGCCATTACACTTCATGGTTACTCATCTCATCTGCAAAAAAGTAACGGCGCGTGATACGTCTCCAACGTATCGATAATTTCTTGTGTTCCATGCCACATTATTGATGTTATCTACATGTTTTATGCACACTTTATGTCATATTCGTGCATTTTACGGAACTAACCTATTAACAAGATGCCGAAGTGCCGATTCTTTGTTTCTAGCTGTTTTTGGTTTCAGAAATCCTAGTAAAGAAATATTCTCGGAATTGGACGAAATAAAAGCCCGGAGGCCTATTTTCTCACGAAGCTTCCGGAAGTCCGAAGACGAGACGAAGAGGGGCCACGGGGTGGCCAAACCCTAGGGCGGCGCGGCCCCACCCCTGGCCGCGCCGGCCTATGGTGCGGGCCCCCGTGCCGCCTCTTGACCTACCCTTCCGCCTACTTAAAGCCTCCGTGACGAAACTTCCCGGTGCGAGAGCCACGATACGGAAAACCTTCCGGAGACGCCGTCACCGCCGATCCCATCTCGGGGGATCCCGGAGATCGCCTCCGGCACCCTGCCGGAGAGGGAATCATCTCCCGGAGGACTCTACACCGCCATGGTCGCCTCCGGAGTGATGAGTGAGTAGTCTACCCCTGGACTATGGGTCCATAGCGGTAGCTAGATGGTTGTCTTCTCCCCATTGTGCTATCATTGTCGGATCTTGTGAGCTGCCTATCATGATCAAGATCATCTATATGTAATTCTATATGTTGCGTTTGTTGGGATCCGATGAATAGAGAATACTTGTTATGTTGATTATCAAAGTTATGCTTATGTGTTGTTTATGATCTTGCATGCTCTCAGTTATTAGTAGATGCTGCGGCCAAGTAGATGCTTTTAACTCCAAGAGGGAGTAATTATGCTCGATAGTGGGTTCATGCCTCATTGACACCGGGACGAGTGACGAGAAAGTTCTAAGGTTGTGTTGTCTTGTTGCCACTAGGGATAAAACATTGATGCTATGTCTAAGGATGTAGTTGTTGATTACATTACGCACCATACTTAATGCAATTGTCTGTTGCTTTGCAACTTAATACTTGGAGGGGTTCGGATGATAACTCTGAAGGTGGACTTTTTAGGCATAGATGCAGTTGGATGGCGGTCTATGTACTTTGTCGTAATGCCCAATTAAATCTCACTATACTCATCATGATATGTATGTGCATTGTCATGCTCTCTTTATTTGTCAATTGCCCAACCGTAATTTGTTCACCCAACATGCTTGTTCGTCTTATGGGAGAGACACCTCTAGTGAAGCTGTGGACCCCGGTCCAATTCTCTTTCTTGAAATACAATCTCTTGCAATACTTGTTTTTACTTGTTTTCTCTGCAAACAATCATCTTCCACACAATACGGTTAATCCTTTGTTACGGCAAGCCGGTGAGATTGACAACCTCATCTGTTTCGTTGGGGCAAAGTACTTTGGTTGTGTTGTGCGGGTTCCACGTTGGCGCCGGAATCTCCGGTGTTGCGCCGCACTACATCCCGCCGCCATCAACCTTCAACGTGCTTCTTGGCTCCTCCTGGTTCGATAAACCTTGGTTTCTTTCGAGGGAAAACTTGCTGCTGTGCTCATCATACCTTCCTCTTGGGGTTGCCCAACGAACGTGTGAAATACACGCCATCAAGCATATTTTACGGCGCCGTTGTCGGGAGATCAAGACACGGCTGCAAGGGAGTCTCCACTTCTCAATCTCTTTACTTTGTTTTTGTCTTGCTTTATTTTATTTACTACTTTGTTTGCTGCACTAAATCAAAATACAAAAAAATTAGTTGCTAGTTTTACTTTATTTGCTATCTTGTTTGCTATATCGAAAACACAAAAAAATTAGTTTACTTGCATTTACTTTATCTAGTTTGTTTTATTTACTATTGCTAAAATGGCCACCGCTGAAAATACTAAGTTGTGTGACTTCACAACCACAAATAATAATGATTTCTTATGCACACCTATTGCTCCACCTGCTACTACAGCAGAATTCTTTGAAATTAAACACTGCTTTCTTGAATCTTGTTATGAAAGATCAATTTTACGGAATTAGTTCGATGATGCTGTTGCCCATCTTAATAATTTTGTTGAACTATGTGAAATGCAAAAATATAAAGATGTAGATGGTGATATTATTAAACTAAAATTGTTCCCTTTCTCATTAAGAGGAAGAGCTAAAGATTGGTTGCTATCTCTGCCTAAGAATAGTATTGATTCCTGGACTAAATGCAAGGATGCTTTTATTGGTAGATATTATCCCCCTGCTAAAATTATATCTTTGAGGAGTAGCATAATGAATTTTAAACAATTAGATACTGAACATGTTGCTCAAGCTTGGGAAAGAATGAAATCTCTAGTTAAAAATTGCCCAACCCATGGATCGACTACTTGGATGATCGTCCAAACCTTCTATGCGGGACTAAATTTTTCTTCGCGGAATTTATTGGATTCAGTCTGCTGGAGGTACCTTTATGTCCATCACTCTTGGTGAAGCAACAAAGCTTCTTGATAATATGATGATCAACTACTCTGAATGGCACACGGAAAGAGCTCCACAAGGTAAGAAGGTAAATTCTGTTGAGGAATCCTCTTCCTTGAATGATAAGGTTGATGCCATTATGTCTATGCTTGTGAATGATAGGACTAATATTGATCCTAATAATGTTCCGTTAGCTTCATTGGTTGCACAAGAAGAACATGTTGATGTAAACTTCATTAAAAATAATAATTTCAACAACAATGCTTACCGGAACAATTCTAGTAACAACTATAGGCCATATCCTTATAATAATGGCAACGGCTATGGTAATTCTTATGGAAATTCTTACAACAATAATAGGAATTCACCCCCTGGACTTGAAGCCATGCTTAAAGAATTTATTAGTACACAAACTGCCTTTAACAAATCTGTTGAGGAAAAACTCAATAAAATTGATATTCTTGTTTCTAGAGTTGATAGTCTTGTTTCTGATGTTGATCTTTTGAAATCAAAAGTTATGCCTAATAGGGATATTGAAAATAAAATTACTACTACAGCAAATGCCATTCAAGTTAGAATTAATGAGAATATAAGATTGATGGCTGAGCTAGCGTGCTAGGTGGGATAGAGAAGAAAATGAAAAACTAGCTAAAGAGAAGAATATAACTAAAGTTTGGACTATTACCACCACTAGTAATGCTAATGCTACACATGTTGCTGCACCTCCTACTCATACTAATAAAAGAATTGGTGTTAGCAATGTTTCCACTTCTAATGCAAAGCATGAAAAACTGCCTGAAACTGCTAAAACTGTTGAAAGCTACTCGTGATAAAGCTCGCTGAAATTTTTTCCAACATTGGGGATGATGATCCCATTGCTTTAGATTATAATGGTTTGAATTTTGATGATTGCCACATCTCTGAAGTTATAAAGTTCTTGCAAAAACTTGCTAAAAGTCCTAATGCTAGTGCTATAAATTTGGCTTTCACGCATCATATTACAAATGCTCTCATAAAAGCTAGAGAAGAGAAACTAGAGCGCGAAGCCTCTATCCCTAAAAAGCTAAAAGATGGTTGGGAGCCCATAATTAAGATGAAGGTTAAAGATTTTGATTGTAATGCTTTATGTGATCTTGGTGCAAGTATTTCTTATATGCCTAAGAAAATTTATAATATGCTTGACTTGCCACCGTTGAAAAATTGTTATTTGGATGTTAATCTTGCTGATCATTCTACAAAGAAACCTTTGGGTAAACTTGATAATGTTCGCATTACCGTTAACAATAATCTTGTTCCCGTTGATTTCGTTGTCTTGGATATTGAATGCAATGCATCTTGTCCAATTATATTGGGAAGACCTTTTCTTCGAACTGTTGGTGCTATTATTGATATGAGGGAAGGTAATATAAAATATCAATTTACTCTCAAGAAAGGTATGGAACACTTCCCTAGAAAGAGAATGAAGGTACCTTATGATTCTATTATTAGAACAAACTATGATGTTGTTGATGCTTCATCTCTCGATGTTACTTGATACACACTTTTCGCGTCTAGCTGAAAGGCGTTAAAAAAGCGCTTATGGGAGACAACCCATGTTTTTACCTACAGTACTTTGTTTTTATTTTGTGTCTTGGAAGTTGTTTACTACTGTAGCAACCTCTCCTTATCTTAGTTTTGAGTTTTGTTGTGCCAAGTTAAGCCGTTGATAGAAAAGTAAGTACTAGATTTGGATTACTGCGCAGTTCCAGATTTCTTTGCTGTCACGAATCTGGGTCTATCTCCCTGTAGGTAGCTCAGAAAATTACGCCAATTTACGAGCATGATCCTCAGATATGTACGCAACTTTCATTCAATTTGAGAATTTTCGTTTGAGCAAGTCTGGTGCCATTTTAAAATTCGTCAATACGAACTGTTCCGTTTTGACAGATTCTGCCTTTTATTTCGCATTGCCTCTTTCGCTATGTTGGATGAATTTCTTTGATCCACTAATGTACAGTAGCATTATGCAATGTCCAGAAGTGTTAAGAATGATTGTGTCACCTCTGAATATGTCAATTTATATTGTGCACTAACCCTCTAATGAGTTGTTTCGAGTTTGGTGTGGAGGAAGTTTTCAAGGATCAAGAGAGGAGTATGATGCAACATGATCAAGGAGAGTGAA
>NC_061512.1:168928220-169047117 GCF_022539505.1 Lolium rigidum | reverse complement strand
CCCCCCTATGGGCATACCCCCATCAACGCTTGACATGCAACTTGTATTGCATAAGTGGCTTTGCGGGTGTCTGTCTCTCCCACCATAGTGAAGATCCAATTTACTCTTTCTATTGACAACACTAGTATCACCGTTGTGGTTCATGTTCGTAGGTAGATTGGATCTTACTCGAAAACCCTAAACCACGTAAAATATGCAAACCAAATTAGAGGCCTCTAACTTGTTTTTGCAGGGTTTGGTGATGTGATATGGCCATGATGTGATGATGATTATATTTTATGTATGAGATGTTCATTATTGTATTATGGCAACTGGCAGGAGCCTAATGGTTGTCTTTAAATTTGTTTAGACATGCGTGTCTATTCATCATGTAATAGCTTTATTTCAAGTAGTTGTTATAGTAGCTATAAGTGATGGACAACCATGAAGCGGTGCCATGGACCTTGGTGCAATGCTGGTGATGATGGAGATCATGCTCGTGTGCTTTGGAGATGGAGATCAAAAGCACAAGAAGAAAGGCCATAGCATATCACATATTATGAATTGCATGTGATGTTAATCCTTTATGCATCTTATCTTGCTTAGATCGCGACGGTAGCATTATAAGATGATCCCTCACATTAATATCAAGATAATAAAGTGTTCTCCCCTCGTATGCACCGTTGCTATAGTTCGTCGTTTTGAAGCATCTCGTGATGATCGGATGTGATAGATTCTACGTTCACATACAACGGGTGTAAGCCATGTTTGCACACGCGGCATACTTGGGTTTGCTTGGCGAGCCTAGCATGTACGAGACATGGCCTCGGGACACAGGAAACCGAAAGGTTGAACACGAGTCATATGGATGATATGATCAACATGTTGATGTTCACCATTGAAGCTACATCATCTCACGTGATGATCGGTTTTGGTGTAGTGGATTTGGATCGTGTACCACTTAACAACCGTGCATGAGGGATGTTGTATTAAGTGGGAGTTCATTAGTAATTAGATTAAAACATGAACTAATTATCATGAACATAGTCTGAATAGTATTTTGAATTAAAGTTTGTAGAGTTGGCATCCGTTTTCTACCATGCGCTAGTCTTGTAATTGAGATAGAAATACTGTTAAGTCTCACAAGTAAATTTACGGACTGGTGCCGTATTGTTAAAGAATCAAGATATGATTAAGTCCTAATGCAAACTTTTAGTAAACCTCACATTGATGATTCAAAGAGAAATGGTTTAAATTAGTACCAAATCATCTTGTCTCCGTGAAACTTGAAGTTCAAATCCGTTTGAAAAGTAAGGAGCTGGAAATTTTGTTTTCAGAAATAAGCAGGGTATGAGATATGTGTGATATCTAAGACCCTATTGCAAGATGATAGAATATAATCTAGTGAGACTACATAAACTCATAAGTTTTATGGGAATGTACGAAGGTTGAAGACACTAGGCGTCCCGATCCTCCTACTAGTTGAGCACTAACGATATTCGCATATCCATGAAGTGATCGCCCTTAGTATGCACCGTTGCTAAGACTCGTCGTTTCGAAGCATCACGTGATGATCGGGTGTTATAGATTCTACGTGTGCATACAACGGGTGCAAGCCAGATTTGCACATGCGAATACTAAGGTTAAACTTTACGAGCCTAGCATGTACATACATGGTCTCGGAAAGTCGTCATGATTTGATGGATAAAATTATGAGTGAAATTGTTCATCACATTAAAAGGTTACTAATAGTGAAATCTGGAACATTTGTCATGTGATGACCAACTTCAAAGTAAGAACCTCGAGGTTATTGGTATTTGACCAATGGACCTAAAAGTTATTGAAGGTGAAGTGTTTTCTGAGAATGGAGAAAGCTAAAAGAGAAACCACAAAAGATATTTTGGCAGAAAGAAAGAAAAATACTAGAAAGTCTAGCTCAGGTGTATATAGATGATATACATGTTATGGATGTATTCCTTGTTTGGTCACATAATAAAATTCTTGGGTATTTGTACCAGATTGGTTGGTATGAGATGTCATACAATGCAACGCAATACAAGAATATGATGGCCTAAGTGAGCGATAAGGAATATGGTAATAATGCATGTCTGGAACATAATAAAGTGTTATTATGTTTGTCGTTGGCATTCTACCTAGCCCTTAGAGTTTATAATAAAGAACTTAATAAATTGTTATTTTGCTCCGGTCAAATGAAAACAATGAGTTGTTCAAATTATGACATTGCTCCATGTACGATGGATAAGTTATTATAAATATTAATGGTGAAACACACATACATAACACTGACGCTAAAATGCCATAAGGCAAATGATTTGAATTCCACTCATTAGTGGAACCGCCATTTAGGTCATGTTAAAAAGGAACGCATGAAGGAACTCCATTTGAATGGAATTTTGGAGTCATATGATTTTTGAATCATTTGGCGCTTGCAAATCTCTTCTAAAAGGAAATGACTTGAATACCGTTCATAGGCCAAGAGTTGAACGGGCAACTAACTTAGTGGAAACATACATAGTGATGTATGTGGTTCACTGGGCATAGTTGTGTGCGGGAGATTCTTTTACTTCATGAAAACTTCCAACAATGAATTGAGTATATATATGTGGATATATTTAATAAGGAAGAAGTTTGAAACATTTGAATGGATTCAGATAAATTTCAGCATGAAGTGGAAATCATCGTAATAGAAAAGTCAAATATCTATGATTGGATCATGGTGGAAATATTTGAATTACGAGTTTTAGCGAACATCTAAGAGAGTTATGAAATTGTTCTACAACTCACGTTCCTTGGAGTATCATAGTGATGATGGAGTATCCGAGAGACGTATCCAAACCTTGTTGGATTAATGATGAGATAAAATAAAATGAAGCCATTATATTTTTGTGGATTATGCTTTAGAGACTACCGCTTTTACACTGAATAGAGCATCATCATGATCCGTTGAAATGACATCATACGATTTATGGCATGGGTATGAACCCTAATAGTCCTTTCTTAAATTTTGGTATGCATAGCATAAGTAAATAAGTTTACAACCAAAATCGGATGAATGTCTTTGTTGGTTATCCCAGAGATTTGATTGGGAATTCTTCCCACGAGACAAAGACAAAAGTGTTTGTCAATGTTTCTTATTTCCGAGAAATTGTTTCCATGAAGTATTTGAGTGGGAGGACAATAGAACTTGATAAGGTTCATGAACCTAAGCATAATGATCAGAGTAGCGCAGCATCGGAATTGGTTCCGGAAGCGGCCACGACGATCATGGCTCCCATGACTACAAAATGTTTTAGCCATGGAGATCAAAGTACCTATTGAACCTTGTAGGTATGATTTACTTTGTGATCAAATAAATGATTTGTGGACAAAGGATTGTTTTTGAACAATAATAAACCAACTACAAACAAAGAAGTTATGATGGTCCCTGACTCCGTTAAAATGGCTATGCGCCATGAAATCCAAGATAGATGAATACTTTTTAAAGTAAATGGATCTATGAAATTGATGGACTTGGATGTAATATCCTTGAAGAAGCTTGACTTGTCAAAAGTTGTTTACGACAAAGTTCAAAGAGTTGACTGCGAAAAGATTGGATCTTCCGTAGCAATGCTTATAGTCTATGTGGATTATTCTAGTAATCGCTACATATTTCTTTTATGAGATATGCTAGTAGGATGGAAAAGTACATTACTTAACAGAAGTGTGTATTAAAGGTGTATACAAGATACAAACCAATAGTTTTGCTAGTCCGTGGAATACTAGATAGGTATACGAACTTCAATTGGATGAAGTGAGTATCACGGAGTTGGAATCTTCATCGGATGAAATAGTCAAAGAGTTTTTGATTTCATCAGAAACGATGAAGATGCTTGCATTTGCAAGAAATTAAGTGGGAGCGCTAAGACATATTTATAATACTTTATGTAGATGACATATCGTTGATTATAAATAATTTAATTATATAATTGATTAAAAAGGTTTCATTGAGAATTAACTTCAATGAAAGGATATGGATCGAAATATATTTAGTGTCAAGATCTATGAAGATAGATTGAAACACATAATAAGTTTAAGTCAAAGAACATAGAATGGATATTGAAGTAGTTCAATGTAGAAATATTAAGAAAAATGTTCTTGTCATGTGAAGGTTTAACAACACTTGAGTGTATCTGACACTCAATGAGTAAAAACACACGAGTGACTTTATATCACGAATAATATGTACAAAGTCAGATGTCCTGTGCTCTAAAAGGTTAGGAGCATGATTCATGTGATGATCATTGGACAACAGTAAGAATATCCCTGAGTACTTTAGAAGAACCAATGATATATATATATAGTTTTTGTATGGGGTAATGACAAACAAATCGTTGTAAGGTGTTGCACCGATATTAGTTTGGTCACATATAAAAATATTTTTCAATCTCAATTAGGACAAGTGTTGATTAAAAGGTAGCGCAATGAGCTAGAAGAAGTCTTTGCTAGATTTAGAAGAGTTCTAAATAGTGTGACGGATTCTACAAACGAAGGCAGAATATGTCATTGTTTTGACAATGACTAAGAGTGTTAAGTCGAGGAGTTCTTTGAGAACTTGGTGTAGTTCCGATAGTGTCAGAACTTTGAAGCAATATTGTGTATGACAATATTAGAGACTTATTTTCAGACCGCGGAATTAAGGTTCCACCAGAAGACCAAACATATTTAATGCCGACTCATTCGGAAAATGAGTGATGCGTGAAGACGCAAATGAATTACAAAATACATACGTTTCTGAGTGTGTCAGAACCGTTGACTAAAACCTCTCCCGTGAGCAAAACATGATAAAGCACCAGAAGGCCAAGGTGTTATATCTTTACAAATGTAAACTAGATTATGTTGGAGATATGCCCAAGAGGCAATAATAAAATAGTTATTATAATATATCTTTGTGTTTATGATAATGTTTGCATACCATGCTATAATTGTATTAACCGAAACATTGATACATGTGTGTTATGTAAACAACGAGGAGTCCCTAGTAAGCCTCTTGTATAACTAGCTTGTTGATTAATGGATGATCATGGTTTCGTGATCATGAACATTGGATGTTATTAATAACAAGGTTATGTCATTAGGTGAATGATATAATGGACACACACCCAAATGAGCGTAGCATAAGATCAAATCATTAAGTTCAATTTGCTATAAGCTTTCGATACATAGTTGTCAAAGTCCTTCGACCATGAGATCATGTAAATCACTTACACCGGAAGGGTACTTTGATTACATCAAACGCCATTGCGTAAATGGGTGGTTATAAAGATGGGATTAAGTATTTGGAAAGTGTGAGTTGAGGCATATGGATCAATAGTGGGATTTGTCCATCCCGATGACGGATAGATATACTCTGGGCCCTCTCGGTGGAATGTCATCTGATTAGCTTGCAAGCATATGAATAGTTCATAAGAGATAACATACCACGGTACGAGTAAAGAGTACTTGTCGGTAACGAGGTTGAACAATTGTCGTCGTGGTGAACAGACAGATGCCATGGGATGGCTTAAGTTGGGGCCGAGTTGGACGCTAGAGGATTCGGGGGAGGGTTTTTGGATTAGATTGGATGAACTTCCGGGTGCTTTCCTCAAGAACTTGGCCTAGGCCAGAGGTAGAAGAAGAGAGACACAAGGAAGAACTCTGCTCTAGATCTTTCTCTATATTGATTTCAACCGAATACAGGTTTGTGAATACATCTATCTCATCGTGCGTGCCCGCGAAGGGGAGTGTCCCCTCTCCTTATATAGGGGAGAGGGTGGCTTACAGGGGAAGGAACCCTAATGGCATCTTTGAATAGACAAACTACTTTACAAAGCTACTTTACAAAGCTACTTTAATCATAGGTGACGCTGGTATCTTCTTTAATCGGGGAGGCTGACGTCCTCCGGTAGCTTTTGGCGTCACCTTGCTCTTTGGCGTCAGGGCTTCGTTTAAAGTTACTTTTCTTAGGTCATCCTTGTCCTCTAGCTCTTGAGAGAATCTTTGACCAGTCCTGCCGACGTGCTACAGTGCACTTCTTACCGGCAGTCCGGTGTCTTCTTAGCCCGTACTGGTATACCTCCCTTTGGGGATACCGGTATAGATTTACTTGGCCAATCGTTTAACTTTGCTCTCCGGAATGAACATCAAACCGGTATCTTGATGGTTCAAACCATCCGGTTTGGCATGCCTTTGGCATACCGGGGGTCCCCCCCCAACATTAGTCCCCGAAGCTGGTATAGTCCGGTGAATTTTATCCGACGGGCCATGCCAGGTTTCTATCTCGCAAGGTACCGGTTTGATCTTTCCGGCACCCTGTTCGAAGATGCCGGCCTCTTTGCCTTAGCTTCTTTCTATTACTTTCCGGACTCATCCGGTATCTTATGACATTAAACTCCTCCTCGGTGAAGTCCAGAATTTCTCGGGTACAGTGCCTGTCAGAGACATGCGCACTGTTTCTGACGTGCCAGTGTCAGGGTACACATCCCTTCGGCTTCTGCGCCTGCATTTATGGTGCCGCACCGGATCCTCTCTGCCGTTCGGATCCTTGTGGCCTCCCTGTGGCACATTATTTTCCGCGCGTGTATCCTCGCGCCACGTGGCGGCCCACGAACTGAAACGCCGCGGCCCAGCGGTTGCCGGCCCGTTAACTCCTTCTCCTATAAAGAGGGAGTGCGGTTCCACTTCATCTCTTTCCCCGCATTCGCCTACTTCCCAGTGCTTCGAGCCCTTCGCCTCGTGCAACCTCGTCGCCGCCGGTCGCCGCCAGAGCCCTGCTCCCACGAACTTGCGTCGTTGCTCTTGCTGCGCTGAAGATCTTCGCAGCGGACAGATCCACCGGTGCTTCTTCGCCGCCACTGCTTCGAGCTTTCTTCGGCGGTTTTCACCCTTCTCCGTCGCCAGCCTCCGTCGGCACTCACGAGCTTGCCGCCGCTCCGGCGACCTTCTCCCTAAGCGCCTCTGCCGCCTCTGGTTAGATTCGAGACACATTTGCTTCTTTCTTCGTTGCTCTTTAGATCTTGGGCCGGTAGAGTGTTTACCCTTTCTTTCTTTTGCTTTCTCTCTTACTCGTAGATCTTCGCGCAAGGGTAGATCTTGGGAAATCTGTTTTTCGGGTAGACTCCGGCGTTTTCTCGTGTTCATATGTCTAGCGAGGATCGTCTTTCCGAATCGTCCTCCAATAGCCATCAAAGCGACGCTTCTGACGGACTTTCAGCCGAGCTTGCCCAGATGGAGGCTGATTCCGGAAGAAGCCAAGAGGCCGGTAGCTTCAGCCAAGCACCCGGGGTAGATCTTTCCGGCACCACCCGTGGAGCCTGGAGAGGTTCCGAGGTAAATCAGCACGAGATCGACTGGCTGTACCGGTCGAGAAGGATACCGGAAGGAGTATCCTGCCGGCTTCCTGGCGATGAGATTGAACCGGTGCTCGAACCCAGTGAGTTCGTCGTCTTTCTTGCTCACTTCGAGCGCGGCTTCGGCCTTCCTGCCTCCAATTTCTTCCGCCAGTTCTTGGATTTTTACCAACTCCAACCTCATCATCTTCCTGGCAATGCCATCTTCTACCTTTCCTGCTACGCAACTTTCATGGAGGCCTACATGGCTCTCCGCCCCACTCGCGAGACTTTCGCTCGCTTCTTCGCTCTCCGAATTAACTCCGTTCAGGGCAAGGAAATTCCTAAGCCCAAACCCCCCGTCCAGTGCGGGTCCTGTATCATCGGCTCCCGTCAAGGGAGCCCCTTTTTTAAGTTCTCCGGTCTTGAGTCATGCCGGGCATGGCAAGAGACCTTCTTCTACGTGAAGAACACCGGCGCTCTGGATCTTATCAACCTTCCGGCCTTCAATCCGGGAGTGCCTACAAAGGTCAACTGGAGCTTCTATCCAGGGACCAACCATATAGAGACGAACCGGATTGTTCGCTTCATGGAGAAGCTGATGAAGGAGACTGATATCTGCTCCGACGATATCATCCGCACCTTCATCTCGCGCAGGGTGCTTCCCCTCAAGCGCCGGGAGCATAAAATGAGCGAGATGTACGACCCCCGCGATCCTACCAAGATCACCGGCCTCCCTCTGAGCAAAGAGGACGTAGTTCTTAAGGCTAGGCAGATCTGCCAGACTGCCATGCCGATGGACTGGGAGTGGGGCTTCCTGCCTCTCAGCTCCACCAACCCTCCGACTGAAGAAGTAAGAGACTACGCAATCCGGGTTGCTTTCCGGTAGCTTTTTGATGTGAAACTAACTGTCTTTCTACCCTTTTTCAGGCGGAGCAGCGCTTCCCTCGCATTGCTGCGGAGAAGCGAGGCCCTAAACGGAAGCGGCCTCTGGATACGGTCGATCCGGATCCTTAAGTCACTTGGACTGATCTTAAGATGGGTCGCACCCACACCCCGCGCCCCGGTAAGTTTTCATCCGAAACTTCTGTTTCCGGCGATGATGTTAATATCCTTGTGGTATCTTTTTCCTTCATCTTCTCATATGTTTTCTTGCCGCAGATGCTTCCTCAGCCAGCGCTGACCCACCGGTGGTGGAGCACGCTGTGCCGCTTCAGGCCGAGGTCAGTGACGAATTCCTGGAGAGACTCGTCTCCGAGGACAAGAAGAAGAAAGCGCCGGCAACCGAAGCCGGCTCTAGCGAGGCTCCTCCCGCCAAGCGCCCCCGGACAGAAGTTGTCGGCGGGAAGCCGATTACCAAGAAGCATTACCAGAAGCGGGAGATGCCGGTCTCTTCCGGGTAAGCTCTTGTTTCTCTTTTGCCAAGTTTTTCTTTCTGCTTTGTTTTGCCGAACTTTTCTTCCCGGTTGCTTTTCTGAATCCTTTCTCTTCCTTCTAACTATTTTAGCCCTGCGCTTAAGCTCTCCAAGAGCACCGAGGGAACCGCAAGGCCCTCGCCTTCTCCTCAACCAAGCCCGGTACTTTCTGGTACCGGCAACTCTTCTGCCTCCCCTTCGGGAGGCACTACAAGTGCGGGGCGTGCGGCCCCTACATCTCCAGATCACCGCGCGGAGGGGGACAAGCTTCCCCTCCAGATACTCAAGACCACGGCGCCAGCGACATCGGCGCCAATGCCGGGGGGATGGAGCCTTTGGCTCCTACCGCCCCGAAGAGAAAAAGGAAGAAGGACGCCAGCTCCTCTCCCTCGAAAGCTACGCCGGACTCCTCCGCGCCTCCTCCAGAAGCTCCCGTCATCGAGCCAGCCGGAGCCAGCGCTACGCCGCCGCCAAGCAAGGGACCTAGCGCGGCTGAGCTCATGCCGCCTCCGCGTCCAAGACCCGCGGCTTCGGGGGGCCTCCGGTTTTCCAAGCCGCAAGCTTCCGCGGTAACTTCCTCGACCAGCTCCGGCCCGCAGTCCCTGGCGCTGCACTCCGGCCGCGCCGCCATCGTGGTTGGGGAAACGGCTCCAGCTCCGCTGGGCCGGATTACCGAGCTCACTCGCGGAGGCAATGAGCTGGGGCATCTTCTCAATTACGCTGAAAAGTGGAATTGGGCGGATGAGTCCCGAGCGATGCGCGGCTTGGGGAAGGACAAGCTGCTGCTGGTGGATCCTTCCGGCCCCCGGAGCACCGGTCAGCATTTTAGCCGGCTGCTGCGCGCCGTGAAGGAGCTCGACAATGCTTGGCACGACGCCAACAACAACATTGTGGTAAGTTGAACTCTTGCCGGTTTTCATTCTTTAAAGATCATGTATATCTTCCCAGTCCCCGAGTTTCGGGTTGAGAGCGCAGCTCTGAGCGCAAAACTTCCTCAAAACTTTCGAAACCGGCACCTTTCTCATAGTTACTTTCCTTTGAAAAGAGCACGGCGGATGCCCGGAAGCGCCTCTTCGAGGAGCTTATGTGGGAGCACCGGGACCTTTCCGAGGCGCACAGCAAGTGCCAAGGTTAGCCCCTTTACCTCCGGCTTCTTTTCGCCGGTTAGTTTTTCTTCTTTGTTACTTATAAGCTTCTTGTACAACAGCTATCCCGGAAGCTTCCGTCGAAGTCCTCCAGAAGCAGCTCGCGGACCTCCAAGGTATTTTTCTTTCCGGTTAATTTGTCTTTCTGCATCCTACCGGTTACTTTTTGCTAACATGTGTTTTTCCGGACTCTAGCTGAAAAGGAGCAGCTCATCCGGGACCACCGAAAGGCTCTGGACGCCCAGGAAATCATTTCCAAAGGGCTGAAGGACCAGCTCATCCAGATTGGGCTTCGGCACAATACTGAGATGAAGGACATCAAAGCTGCCCATGAGGCTAAGCTGGCGGAAGTCCTGGAGGATTCTTCCAACTCCAGCGCGGTGCTACGTGCTGAGCTGGAAGAGGTGGGCAAGTTCCGGTAGGCAGCCGAAGATAAGGCTGCCCTCCTGGCTGGGGAGCAGAAGGAGTATGACGAGCTGGTCATGCGAACCGACGCGCTTGCTTTCCGTAAGTTTTTCTTCTTTCTTTTCCGGTTTTTGCTTATAAGCTTATATCTTCCGGTAGCATTTCCTTATATTTTTCCTTTGTCTTGCAGGGCTCTTCCCGGAATCGCAGGTGCACGCGCAGAAAAAGGTGTCGGACCGTCGCGTTGCGCAGAAATTCCAGAATCTGGACGCGCCTTGGGATCCTTATGATCACTTGGTTGCACTTTCTGCCCGGGTCCAACACATGCGCGCGGTGGACCGGCATCTTGCCGACCTGCCCGACGTGGCGATCCAACTCTTCAAGGTCCTGTGGCCTGGGGAGGCGCTGCCGGCGAATCTGACGCTCACCTCTGAGCGCCTGAAAGATGCCGGGCGAAGGATCCGCGAGTGGCAGTGCTCTGCGGCTCGTGCCAGAGCGGATGCAGCGCTGCGCATCGCCTGCTCCTGGTATGAAGACCGACGCCTTGCACAGCCTGCGGGAAGACGCTCCCACCAACAAGGATTCGGTCCTCACCGCGAAGCGGATGGACCGCGCCTACCGGATTGCGGAGTTCGCCTCGGTCCGCACCTTTATCCCCCCTTCTCCTGAAGTCCATGATTGGCTCAGCGACGAAGAAGAAGAAGAGGAGGAGGAAGACGAAGATGCCGGAGCGGACGACGCTCTCCCGGAAGCTGGTGATGCGCCTCCGGAAGCCCCAGAAGCTGATGCTGCTCCTCCCGAGGCTCCTGTTGCCTGAACGCTTTCATCTTATCTCTGTTGTATCTGAGCTCAACAATGTCTGTTAAATTCTACCCCGGTATGCCGGGGTCTATGATGTAAGAATATAACTTATCTTTTTGGTTGTGCTACTATGTTACTTGCCGGTATGTTATACCGGTAGCTTATTAACTTGTGTTTGTCTGTTGACTTAGCATTTTGCTCATTGTTTGCTTTTATCTTGCACTGTGAAGATTCCGGAATTGTTTCCGCATCCAATTCGATGCACACTTGGTTCTTTCCCTTTGCCTCTGCCTAACTCTTTTGGGTGTTTTGGCGTACGAGTTACAAAGTTCTTTTGCCAAGCGAACACTTTCTTGAACTTAGGAAAAAAACTCGAGATTTTTCACAAAAAACCGGTATAACCGGGGTTAGTTAAATTTTTCCGGATTGCCCGTTCCCACTCCCTCTTTTCGCAGTTCACGTGCTTAATTCCTACCGGTTTATCTTGCTTGCCATGAAGCCGGGTTGCGGACAGCAGCAGAATCGAAGACTCCGGTAGGTTTAGCACGTTACTATACCGGAAAGAAAAGATGTTCACAAGCAACCGGTAAACTGAAAAAATAAACACATTGCATGCAAACTTAGTGGGGGTAGTCCCCGAGATTCATTCGAGGGTCCGACATCTTTTATTCATAGCATATAAGGTACAAAAAGGAACTTCTTACACCACAACTTCAGGAGTAGAAAGGACGCAACAAGGCTATGTTCTACGGACGCTTGGTCTCATCTCCGGACTTGTCCGCCTTTCCTTCTTTCCATTCCTGTGCATCGATTAGATAATATGCATCATTGTGGAGAGCTTTGTTCACAATGAAAGGTCCTTCCCATGGGGGTGAAAGCTTGTGCCGGCCTTTAGTGCGTTGCACTAAGCGTAACACCAAGTCTCCTTCCCGGAACACCCTCGGGTTAACCTTCCGGCTGTGATAGCGTCACGAGGTTTCTTTGGTAAATGGTTGTTCTTGCCAACGCCGGCTCTCTTGCTTCTTCCGAGCAAGTCCACATCGTTTTCTCGGGCCTCTTTTACCTCTTTTTCGGTATAGAGTTGCACCCTTGGCGAGTCATGGAGAATGTCGGTTGGTATGACCGCTTCTGCTCCGTAAACCATGAAGAATGGAGTGTATCCGGTAGACCGGTTTGGAGTCATTCTTATGCTCCACAATACTGATGGCAGTTCATCAAGCCAACAGCCCGGTGTCTTTTCGAGTGGTTCAATGAGCCTTGGTTTTATACCGGAAAGCACCAGTGCGTTCATTCTTTCAACTTGGCCATTGCCTTGTGGGTGTGCCACTGAGCACAAATCTAGCCGGATGTTATTGTTCTCACAGAATCGCTTGAATTCTCCTTGGGCAAAGTTTGAGCCATTGTCAGTTATGATGCTATGCGGGTATCCATACCGCAGGATGACATCTTTTAGGAACTTCACCGCTGTGTGGCCATCACATTTTGCGATAGGCTTTACTTCCAGCCATTTGGTGAATTTATCCACCATCACCAAGATGTGGGTCATGTTTCCCCTTGCAGTTTTGAATGGGCCAACCATGTCAAGGCACCAGACAGCAAACGGCCAAGTTAGCGGTATAGTTTTCAGGCCAGATGTCGGGGTATGATTTTGCTTGGCGTACCTCTGGCAGCCATTGCATTTTCTTACCAAATCCTCAGCATTTTCCAAAGCAGTGGGCCAGTAGAACCCATGCCGGAACACCTTTGCCACCAGCGCCCTTGATGAAGCGTGGTGCCCACATTCTCCTTGGTGGATCTCCTTAAGCATCTCTTTTCCCTCTTCCGGCTCCACACACCTTTGAAGGACACCGGTAACACTTCTTTTGTACACCTCGCCATTGATGAAGGTGTATGCCTTGGCTCTCCGCTGGATCCTCTTTGACTCAGTTTCGTCAGCCGGCAAGGTGCCGTTGATCAGGAATTCCTTAATAGGTTTAACCCAAGATGGTGCTTCTCTAACCACAAACACCGGTACGTCTATCTCCATGCTATCTACAAGCATTGCTTCTTCCGGTATGGGCGTCGTAGTCCCCGAGCTTACCGGAGAAGTCCCCGGGTTTGCCGGAGCAGTCCCCGAGTGTACCGGAACAGTCCCCGGGTTTCCTTCGTCAATATCCATTGGCACCACATGTGACTCCGGTACGAAAATTGATTCTGATTCCGGACTGGGCTTGATCGACGGAACTCTTAAGTGTGCCAAGGCTATTCCGGGAGGAATTTCTTGCCTGGACGAGCCTAGCTTGGATAAAGCATCCGCGGCTTCATTTTCAGCCCGCGGCACATGGTGAAACTCACACCCTTCGAAGAAGCCGACAATCTTTTGCACATGAAACCGGTATGAAGCCATGTTGGCATCTTTTGCATCCCAATCTCCGGAACACTGCTGTACCACAAGATCTGAATCGCCGTAGCAAATGATCCGGTGTGCACCGATTTCTTTTGCGACCTTAAGCCCATGGATTAGAGCCTCATACTCAGCGACATTGTTTGATGCCCTGAAATGCACTTGCAAAACATACCGGAGATGATCTCCTTTTGGTGAGGTAAGTACCACACCGGCACCTAGACCCTCTTTGAGCTTGGATCTGTCAAAGTGCATCTTCCAGTATTCTATTTTGTGTTCCGGCGGCTTGTATTGCATTTCCGCCCAATCAACGAGGAAATCAGCCAAGGCTTGTGATTTTATGGCATCTCTTCTTTCGTATACCGGCACGTATGGTGACAATTGAATTGCGCATTTTGCAATCCTGCCGCTGGCATCTTTGTTGCCCATGATATCTGAAATGGGTGCTTCACTCACCACTTTCATGGGGTGCTCCTCGAAATAGTGCTTGAGCTTGGTGGCGGCCATGAACACGCCGTACGTCATCTTTTGGAAGTGAGGGTAGTTTTGTTTTGAGAGGGAGAGCACCTCGCTCAAGTAGTATACCGGCCTCTGCACGATTTTCCCTTCTTCCTCTCTTTCTACCACAACCACTACGCTCACAACCCGGTTAGTTGCTGCTATGTACAACAACATGGGCTCCCTTTCCAAAGGCGAGGCCAATACTGGTGCGGTGGCTAGCATTGTTTTCAGCTCTTTGAACGCCGTGATCGCACTGTGGGGTCCAGACGAAGGTATCGGATTTTTTCATTAAGGCATATAGCGGCAGAGCCTTTTCTCCCAACCTGCTTATGAACCGGCTTAGCGATGCCAAGCTTCCGGTAAACTTTTGCACATCTGTTAGTTCTTGCGGGATATTCATTCTTTCTATTGCCCGGATTTTTACCGGATTCACTTCAATGCCCCGGCTTGATACAAGAAAGCCAAGTAGCTTACCGGCAGGAACACCGAAGGTACATTTTGCCGGATTAAGTTTCATCCGGAATCTTCTTAAGTTATCAAATGTTTGCCGGATGTCATCGATTAAGGTGTCTTTTACCTTAGTTTTTATCACGACATCGTCCACATAGACTTGCACATTCTTTCCGATTTGATCAAACAAGCATTTTTGCATACAGCGCTGGTACGTTGCACCAGCGTTGCGCAAACCAAAAGGCATAGTAACATAGCAATAAGCCCAGTGCGGGGTAATGAACGCAGTTTTTATTTGATCTTCCTTTTTCAGGGGAATTTGGTGGAAACCGGAATAAGCATCCGGAAAAGACAACAACTCACACCCGGCAGTAGAATCAATCACCCGATCGATCCGGGGAGAGGGAAAGGATCTTTTGGGCAGGCCTTGTTGAGGTTTGTGTAGTCGATGCACATGCGCCACACCTTTGGAGCTTTTGCTTCCAGGTTCTCGTCTTTCTTCTTTTCGACCATCACCGGATTGGCCAGCCACTCAGTATGCGTTACTTCCACGATGAAACCGACAACCAACAGCTTTGTTACTTCTTCTCCAATGATTTTTCTCCTATCTTCAGTGAACCGGCGCAAAGGTTGTCGCACCGGCTTGGCATCCTTCCGGACGTTTAGAGAGTGCTCAGCCAGCTCCCTCGGAACTCCCACCAAGTCATCAGTAGACCAGGCAAAGATATTCCGATTCTCACGGAGGAAGCTGACGAGCGCGCTTTCCTATGCGTGACTCAAGCCGGCACCGATACGAACGGTGCGGTCTGGGTAAGCCGAATCCAGCACAATGTCCTTTGTTTCATTCGTCGGCTTGAACGCCGGTGTGCCCAAGTTTCCACTCATTGCCGCTAAGCTCAACTGTGAGGACTGAGCCAGCGCAACTGCGGTTTGCATCCTTCTTTTTTCCTCCGCGATCACCAGCGATTCCGCAAGGTTTGATCCGGCGGACGCTGTTTCCAGTGAGACCTTGCAATTTCCCACCACAGTTAAGGGTCCACGAGGTGCCGGCATCTTCATTTTGAGGTAAGCCGTATGAGTTGAGGCCATGAAAGCTGCCAATGCCGGTCTCCCAAGCAGTGCATGGTAAGGACTATCTAGGTCCACCACCTCGAACAGAACATTTTCTACCCGGCAGTTGTCACGTCCCCCGAATGACACATCCACCCGGACTTTTCCTACCGGTGCGCAGGACAGGCCCGGAACAATTCCATGGAATGTTGTGTGAGTTGGCTGTAGCATGTTTTCTGTTATCCCCAGCGTGTGCATCGTATGCTTGTACATGATGTTTATGCTGCTTCCATTGTCTATCAGCACTTTGCTGAACTTGACTCGAGTTTCTGGCCCTCGCATGATTGGGTCCACAACAAGAGCATAACCACCCGGATTCGGCATGATCTTGGGGTGATCCTTGAACGACCAGGTGATTTCCTGATCTGACCACAACATGTACCTGGGAATTGCCGGCATCACGGCGTTCACTTCCATGGAACGGTGATGCACACTTTGCTTGTCGGTTGGCTCAGTGACAAAGACAACACAACACAAATGTGGGTCCTCGTAAACATTCCGGCCTAAAGGTGCCGGTGGAGGTGGTTGATCATGATTTTCCTCCACCCGGTTAACTTGCTGGTGTTGTTGTACTGGTATGGTATTGGCTCCGGTAAGCGGTGGTGGTGGTGGTAATGGATGCTGGTGCAACATGTCGTGCGAGGGTGGCAGTATTGTGGAACAGCCTTGTGCTTGCGCATCTTTCGCTGCACCCCTCAGCATCAAGTGCTTGATCCAGGAACAATCTTTTGTCAAATGGTTCGCCGGCTTCGATGGATGTGGAGTGTGAAGCTTGCATGGCTGCTCCATTGCCGCTTCCATGGTGTATCTCATATGCTCTTGCCAATCTTTTTTCTGCCCCCATTTTTCCTTTTCAACCCATTTCTTCTTAGGACCCGCCCATGGCTGCGATCCGGTTTTCTGCCTCTGGTTTCCGCTGGGGCCAGAATTTTCCTGCACCGCGGCTACTTGCTGCGGACCATACCTTCGGTCCGGAAAGTCTTCCCTTCTTTTGTTGTGCCGGTTATCCCGGTGCTGATGTTGCCGGGGCTGGCTTGTTTGTGCCGGTTCAGCTTGCACTGCCGGTTGCATTGGGTCTCCCAACGCATAGTTTTCCGCCACTCGCATCATTTCAGCCAATGTGCTCGGCATGTTTCTCTGCAGCCTTTGCCACAGCGGTGATCCTCTCCGGCATCCCTGACTGAACCAAGCAATCGCTTGCGCTTCTATCACTCCTTCACACGTGTTTCTCATTGAGTTCCACCGGGTGAGATAGTCCCGGTCTGTTTCATTCGTGCGCTGCTGGCACAAAGCGAGCTGCTGAGGCCTGTTTGGCCTCTTGTAAGTACTGCTGAAGTTGCTCACAAAAGCTTCCTCAAAGTCCAACCATCCGTTTATGCTTCCTGCCGGCAAGTTGTTAAGCCAAATACGTGCGGGTCCCACTAGGAAGGACGGTATGATTCTCACAGCCCAACGCCGGTTTACTCCGCCACCAGCTACATAGACAGCTGTGACATAGTCTGCCAGCCAATCTTCCGGCTTGGTCGTGCCATCATACGTTTTTGTGTCCCGGGGCAATTGGAAATTGCGTACCGGTGGCTCTTCTCCCATGATTCGCGGGCCAAAGCACTTTGGACCAGGAGGTCCCTCAGATTCAATCATCTCGGAAAGATGCACTCTGTCCAGCCTGTGCCTCGCATCCTGGCCTGGCAAGCATCTTTCCCCCACACGTTCCCCTAGAGGATTCCGGTAGGCTCTGACTCGTTCCACCTCGGAATCTCCTTCTTCATATCTTTCCGGTTCTACGGCTCTTGCCTGCCGGTACCTTGGTGGTCGCATTTCCTCTTCAGCATACGCTGTCCTTGCAGCTCGATAATTTTGCCCGGTTTCGTGTCTACCGGCATGATTGTTTCTGACATAACCATTTCCAGCATAGCCATTTCCGGCATAGCCGCGACCTGCTCCATAGCTTTTTTCTCCGGCATCATGTGGCCCGGCTTTTTGTTTTCCGGCAAGAACCGGATCATACACGGTCATCTGCCGCGCATTCATTTCTTTTTCCCTTCTTTTATCCGGGTGGGGGGACGATGCCTGCCCCTGGGACCTGCTTCCGACAACTTTTGTCGACCAGACCGATTTTTATTGGAGCGCTGCTTTGTTGATTCTAGCAAGCTCATCGTTTTGTGCCTGTATGGTATCAAGCAGCTCTCTAACTCTATCATGCTGCTTTGCCAATGCATCACCGGATAACGACTCACACATCTCCATAGCGGCCTTAGCAGCTTTTATAGTTTTATCCGGACTACTATACTTACGCTTCTCTACGATACTCACAGATGCAGAGGTACTTTTGCCGGCAAAAACTTCCTTACGCAAATCCTGATCTAGATTGCGAGCCTTAAGCCGGTTTTCCGGCATCCTAGCAGCCTGAGCGCTAACTGAAGCAAAGCCATGGGCAGCGTTATACTCACGTAGGGTTAGGTTCAGCTCGCGCTGCGCCTGGATGATGTTCGCGCCGCCGGAAAGCAGCGTCTTGCGTGTTGCCTCCAGCTGCGCTTGGGCCGCAGCCGGGTCGATGTTCTACGCGATGGGCGTCGCCAGCACGTTCGTCGCCGCTTGAAGTGGTGTCTCCGGTGGTGCGGAAGATGCTCCCGCAGCGCTCGCGTCGCGCTCCAGCGGTGGCTTGGCCGGACGGGTCGATGCCGCACGGCCAGCACCTTCCTCCACAGCGTCCTTGCCAGCGCCAGCCACGCCAGCCATCATGACCTCCACGCTGCCGGCGGCGCGGCCAGCACATAGCCACCTTGGCGGATCCGGTGCCACCAGCACCGGCGAGAGGCACTGGCGCACAGGGACGATGCCGAAGTAGATGCGGTGGCTGCCGAACTCGATGATGCGGCCGTTCTTGGGGAACTTACCGCCGTTGGCGAAGCAGCCCGCGTTGTCGTTGATGAAGTCCATGGCGTAGATGCGCTGCACGATTGCAGACACCGTACGCTCGCCTGCAACGTCGAGGAGGCCCGCCCGAATGTGAACTCCAGCAAGCGCCTCTCTCTGCCCCACGGTGGGAGCCAACTGTCGTCGTGGTGAACAGACAGATGCCATGGGATGGCTTAAGTTGGGGCCGAGTTGGACGCTAGAGGATTCGGGGGAGGGTTTTTGGATTAGATTGGATGAACTTCCGGGTGCTTTCCTCAAGAACTTGGCATAGGCCAGAGGTAGAAGAAGAGAGACACAAGGAAGAACTCTGCTCTAGATCTTTCTCTATATTGATTTCAACCGAATACAGGTTTGTGAATACATCTATCTCATCGTCTCATCGTGCGTGCCCGCGAAGGGGAGTGCCCCCTCTCCTTATATAGGGGAGAGGGTGGCTTACAGGGGAAGGAACCCTAATGGCATCTTTGAACAGACAAACTACTTTACAAAGCTACTTTACAAAGCTACTTTAATCATAGGTGACACCGGTATCTTCTTTAATCGGGGAGGCTGATGTCCTCCGGTAGCTTTTGGCGTCACCTTGCTCTTTGGCGTCAGGGCTTCGTTTAAAGTTACTTTTCTTAGGTCATCCTTGTCCTCTAGCTCTTGAGAGAATCTTTGACCAGTCCTGCCGACGTGCTACAGTGCACTTCTTACCGGCATTCCGGTGTCTTCTTAGCCCATACTGGTATACCTCCCTTTGGGGATACCGGTATAGATTTACTTGGCCAATCGTTTAACTTTGCTCTACGGAATGAACATCAAATCGGTATCTTGATGGTTCAAACCATCCGGTTTGGCATGACTTTGGCATACCGGGGGTCATCCCCCCAACAACAAGGTATGGAGATACCGATGATCAAACCTCGGACAAGTAAAATATCGTGTGACAAAGGGAATTGGCATCGTATGTAAATGGTTCAATCGATCACTAAGTCATCGTTGAATATGTGGGAACCATTATGGATCTCCAGATCCCGCTATTGGTTATTGCTCGGAGAGGAGTCTCGACCATGTCTGCATAGTTCGTGAACCGTAGGGTGACGCGCTTAAGGTTCGATGTCGCATAAGTAGATTTGAATATGGTATGGAGACGAAGTTTGTTCGGAGTCTCGGATGTGATCCAGGATGTCACGAGGAGGTCCGGAATAGTCCGGAGAATAAGATTCATATAAGGGAAGTTGATTTCTGGGTTTCGGAAATGTTCGGAATTTTTCCGGTGGTTGACTGGAAGGTTCTAGAAGGTTCCGGAGGGGTCCACCATGGGGCCCACGACCTAGGAGGCCTAGCATGGGCCGAGGGGATGCTCCCTGGCCTAATGGGCCAGGGGCACATGCCCCCAAGGCCCAGGCCGGCCAACCCCTAGGGTTTCCACGGGGGGATCAACTTGGGGGAGGGAAAGCCCTCTCCCCCTTTGGCCGCCGCCCCCTAATCCTAGATGGGAAGGGGGCCACCCCAGCCGACTGGCCCCCTATATAAAGAGGGGAGGGGGTGGCCGGCCAGCCCCATCCCATTGTCCCTCCTCTGGCCGCCTCTCTCTTCCACCATATGCTGCTCCGGCTTAGGCGAAGCCCTGCAGCTTTTCTTCCTCCACTACCACCACCACGCCGTCGTGCTGCTGGAACTTGGAGGAGATCTACCACACCTCCGCTGCCCACTGGAATGGGGAGAGGAAGGGCTTCATCGACACCGTACGCGCGACCCAGTACGGAAGTGCTGCCGGATTGCAGCACTGGGGATGATCGTCTACATCAACAACGAGATCTGATCTCGTAGGCTTTGCAAATCATCGAGGGTTAGTCTCATATCAATCTCGTTGCTCCGATCTTGTAGATTAGATCTTGGGTGTTCCATAGATTAGATCTTGGATTTATTGGTCTTGCGGTAGGAAATTTTTTGTTTTCTATGCTACGAACCCCATCAGTTATCGTTTACCTACTCGAGGGCGAGTAGGACCTAAGCTTGGGGATGCTTGATACGTCTCAAACGTATCTATAATTTCTTATGTTCCATGCTACTTTTATGATGATACTCACATGTTTTATACACATTATATGTCATTATTATGCATTTTCCGTCACTAACCTATTGACGAGATGCCGAAGAGCCAGTTGATGTTTTCTGCTGTTTTTGGTTTCAGAAATCCTACAAAGGAAATATTCTCGGAATTGGACGAAATCAACGCCCAGGGGCTTATTTTTCCACGAAGCTTCCAGAAGACCGAGGGAGAAACGAAGTGGGGCCACGGGGCGCCGCCACACTAGGGCGGCGCGGCCTAAGGGGGGCCCGCGTGGCCCTAGAGTGTGGGGCCCCCGTGACTCCTCCGACTCCGCCCTTCCGCCTACTTAAAGCCTTCGTCGCGAAACCCTCTGTACCGAGAGCCACGATACGGAAAACCTTACTGTGACACCGCCGCCGCCAATCCCATCTCGGGGGATTCAAGAGATTGCCTCCGGCACCCTGCCGGAGAGGCGAATCATCTCCCGGAGGGCTCTTCATCGCCATGATCGCCTCCGGATCGATGTGTGAGTAGTTCACCCCTGGACTATGGGTCCATAGAAGTAGCTAGATGGTTGTCTTCTCCTCATTGTGCTATCATGTTAGATCTTGTGAGCTGCCTATCATGATCAAGATCATCTATTTGTAATCCTACATGTTGTGTTTGTTGGGATCCGATGAATATTGAATACTATGTCAAGTTGATTATCAATCTATCATATATGTTGTTTATGTTCTTGCATGCTCTCCGTTGCTAGTAGAGGCTCTGGCCAAGTTGATACTTGTAACTCCAAGAGGGAGTATTTATGCTCGATAGTGGGTTCATGCCTCCATTAAATGCGGGACGAGTGACAGAAAGTTCTAAGGTTGTGGATGTGCTCTTTCCACTAGGGATAAAACATCGATGCTTTGTCTAAGGATATTTGTGTTGATTACATTACGCACCATACTTAATGCAATTGTCTGTTGCTTGCAACTTAATACCGGAAGGGGTTCGGATGATAAACTGAAAGTGGACTTTTTAGGCATAGATGCATGCTGGATAGCGGTCTATGTACTTTGTCGTAATGCCCTGATTAAATCTCATAGTACTCATCATGATATATGTATGTGCATTGTTATGCCTTCTTTATTAGTCAATTGCCCAACTGTAATTTGTTCACCCAACATGCTATTTATCTTATGGGAGAGACACCACTAGCGAACTGTGGACCCCGGTCCATTCTTTACATCTGAAATACAATCTACTGCAATTGTTCTTTACTGTTCTTCGCAAACAATCATCATCTTCCACACAATACGTTTAATCCTTTGTTTTCAGCAAGCCGGTGAGATTGACAACCTCACTGTTACGTTGGGGCAAAGTACTTTGATTGTGTTGTGCAGGTTCCACGTTGGCGCCGGAATCCCTGGTGTTGCGCCGCACTACACTTCGCCACCATCAACCTTCAACGTGCTTCTTGGCTCCTACTGGTTCGAAAAACCTTGGTTTCTTTCTGAGGGAAAACTTGCTACTGTACGCATCACACCTTCCTCTTGGGGTTCCCAACGGACGTGTGTTAATTGCACGCATCAAACATAAGAAATTATGGATACGTTTGAGACGTATCAAGCATCCCCAAGCTTAGTTCCTACTCGCCCTCGAGTAGGTAAACGATAACAAGGATAATTTCTGAAGTGACATGCTATCATAATCTTGATCAATACTATTGTAAAGCACATGAGATGAATGCAACAATTCGAAGCAATGATGAAGACAATGAGTAAACAACTGAATCATATAGCAAAGACTTTTCATGAATAGTACTTTCAAGAAAAGCATCAATAAGACTTGCATAACAGTTAACTCATAAGCAATAAATTCTTAGTAGAAGGCTTTGAAACAACACAAAGGAAGATATAAGTTTCAGCGGTTGCTTTCAACTTCAACATGTATATCTCATGGATAATTGTCAACACAAAGTAATATAACAAGTGCAATAGGTAAACATGTAAGAATCAATGCACACAGTTTACACAAGTGTTTGCTTCTGAGATGGAAAGAATAGGTAAACTGACTCAACAATAAAGTAGAAGAATGGCCCTTCACAGAGGGAAGCATGGATTACTATTTTTGTGCTAGAGCTTTTCATTTTGAAAACATAGAAACAATTTTGTCAATGGTAGTAATAAATCATATGTGTTATGTATAAGATATCTTATAAGTTGCAAGCCTCATGCATAGAATACTAATAGTGCCCGCACCTTGTCCTAACTAGCTTGGATTAACACGGATTATCATTGCATAACATATGTTTCAACCAAGTGTCACAAAGGGGTACCTCTATGCCGCCTATACAAGGGTCTAAGGAGAAAGTTCGCATTGGATTTCTCGCTTTTGATCATTCTCAACTTAGACACCCATACCGGGACAACATAACAACAGACAATGGACTCCTCTTTTAATGCTTAAGCATTTAACAACAGATAATATTCTCATAACAGATTGAGGATTTGTGTCCAAACTGAAACTTCCACCATGATTCATGGCTTTAGTTAGCGGCCCAATGTTCTTCTCTAACAATATGCATACTCAAACCATTTGATCATGAAAATCGCCCTTACTTCGAGACAAGACGAACATGCATAGCAACTCACATGATATTCAACAAAGGTAAAAGTTGATGGCGTCCCCGAAACATGGTTACCGCTCAACAAGCAACTTATTAAGAAATAAGATACATAAGTACATATTCTTCACCACAATAGTTTTTAAGGCTATTTTCCCATGAGCTATGTATTGTAAAGGAAAAGAAAAGAATTTTAAAGGTAGCACTCAAGTAATGTACTTTGGAATGGCAGAGAAATACCATGTGGTAGGTAGGTATGGTAGACACAAATGGCATGGATTTTGGCTCAAGGATTTGGATGCACGAGAAGAATCCCTCTCAATACAAGGCTTAGGCTAGCAAGGTTGTTTGAAGCAAACTCAAGTATAAAATGGTGCAGCAAGACTCACATATGAACATATTGTAAGCATTATAAGACTTTACATCGTCTCCTTGTTGTTCAAACACCTCAACCAGAAAATATCTAGACTTAGAGAGACCAATCATGCAAACCAAATTTTAACAAGCTCTATGTAGTTCTTCATTAATAGGTACAAAGTATATGATGCAAGAGCTTAAACATGATCTATATGAGCACAACAATTGCCAAGTATCAAATTATTCAAGACATTATACCAATTACCACATGCGGCATTTTCCGTTTCCAACCATATATCAATGAACGAGGTAGTTCAACCTTCGCAATGAACATTAAAATAAAGCTAAGAACATATGTGTTCATACGAAAGCGGAGCGTGTCTCTCTCCCAAACAAAGAATGCTAGGATCCGATTTTATTCAAACAAAAACAAAAATAAAAGCTAACAGACGCTCCAAGTAAAGCACATAAGATGTGACTGAATAAAAATATAGTTTCACTAGAGGTGACCTGATAAGTAGTCGATGAAGAAGGGGATGCCTTGGGCATCCCCAAGCTTAGATGCTTGAGTCTTCTTAAAATATGCAGGGATGAACCACGGGGGCATCCCCAAGCTTAGACTTTTCACTCTTCTTGATCATATTGTATCATCCTTCTCTCTTGACCCTTGAAAACTTCCTCCACACCAAACTCAAAACAAACTCATTAGAGGGTTAGTGCATAATTGAAAATTCATATATTCAGAGGTGACATAATCATTCTTAACACTTCTGGACATTGCACAAAGCTACTGAAAGTTAATGGAATAAAGAAATCCATCAAACATAGCAAAACAGGCAATGCGGAATAAAAGGCAGAATCTGTCAAAACAGAGCAGTCCGTAAAGACGAATTTTTCAGGGGCACTTAACTTGCTCAGATGAAAATGCTCAAATTGAATGAAAGTTGCGTACATATCTGAGGATCACGCACGTAAATTGGCAGATTTTTCTGAGTTACCTACAGAGACTACTGCTCAAATTCGTGACAGCAAGAAATCTGTTTCTGCGAAGTAATCCAAATCTAGTATGAACCTTACTATCAAAGACTTTACTTGGCACAACAATGCAATAAAATAAAGATAAGGAGAGGTTGCTACAGTAGTAACAACTTCCAAGACTCAAATATAAAACAAAAGTGCTGTAGTAAAATCATGGGTTGTCTCCCATAAGCGCTTTTCTTTAACGCCTTTCAGCTAGGCGCAGAAAGTGTGAATCAAGTATTATCAAGAGATGAAGCATCGACATCATAATTTGTGCTAATAATAGAATCATAAGGTAACTTCATTCCTTTTCTAGGGAAGTGTTCCATACCTTTCTTGAGAGGAAATTGATATTTAATATTACCTTCCTTCATATCAATAGTAGCACCAACGGTTCGAAGAAAAGGTCTTCCCAATATAATGGGACAAGATGCATTGCATTCAATATCCAACACAACAAAATCAACGGGGACAAGGTTATTGTTAACCATAATACGAACATTATCAATCCTCCCCAAAGGTTTCTTTATAGCATTATCAGCAAGATTAACATCCAAATAACAATTTTTCAATGGCGGCAAGTCAAGCATATCATAGATTTTCTTAGGAATAACAGAAATACTTGCACCAAGATCACATAAAGCATTACAATCAAAATCATTGACCCTCATCTTAATGATGGGCTCCCAACCATCTTCTAACTTCCTAGGAATAGAAGTTTCAAGTTTTAGTTTATCTTCTCTAGCTTTTATGAGAGCATTTGTAATATGTTTTGTGAAGGCCAAATTTATAGCACTAGCATTAGGACTTCTAGCAAGTTTTTGTAAGAACTTTATAACTTCAGAGATGTGACAATCATCAAAATCTAAACCATTATGATCTACAGCAATGGGATCATTGTCCCAAATATTTTGAAAAATTTCAGCAGTTTTATCACAAACAGTTTCAGCAGCACGCTTTGCACCAGGAGTAGAAACATTGCCGACACCAATTATTTTACCATTGATAGTAGGAGGTGTAGCAACATGTGAAGCATTATCATTGCTAGTGGTGGTAATAGTCCAAACTTTAGCTACATTATTCTCTTTAGCTAGTTTTTCGTTTTCTTCTCTTTCCCACCTAGCATGCAATTCGGCCATCAATCTAATATTTTCATTAATTCGAACTTGGATGGCGTTCGCTGTAGTAACAATTTTATTATCATTATCCTTATTAGGTATAACTTTCAATTTTAAAATATCAACATCAGAGGCAAGTCTATCAACCTTAGAAGCAAGAATATCAATTTTACCAAGCTTTTCTTCAACAGATTTGTTAAAAGCAGTTTGTGTACTAATAAATTCTTTAAGCATGGCTTCAAGACCAGAGGGTACATTCCTACTATTGTTGTAAGAATTTCCATAAGAATTACCATAACCATTACCATTATTAGAAGGATATGGCCTATAGTTGTTACCAGAATTATTCCTATAAGCATTGTTGTTGAAATTATTACTTTTAATGAAATTCACATCAACATTCTCTTCTTGAGAAACCAATGAAGCTAAAGGAACATTATTTGGATCAACATTAGATCTACCATTAACAAGCATAGACATAATCACATCAATCTTATCACTCAAGGAGGAGGTTTCTTCAACATAATTTACCTTCTTACCTTGTGGAGCCCTTTCAGTGTGCCATTCAGAGTAATTAATCATCATATTATCAAGAAGCTTTGTTGCGGCGCCTAGAGTGATGGACATAAAGGTACCTCCAGCAGCTGAATCCAATAGGTTCCGCGAAGAAAAATTTAATCCTGCATAGAAGGTTTGGATGATCATCCAAGTAGTTAGTCCATGGGTTGGGCAATTCTTTACCAAAGATTTCATTCTTTCCCATGCTTGAGCAACATGTTCATTATCCAATTACTTAAAATTCATTATGCTACTTCTCAAAGATATAATTTTAGCAGGAGGATAATATCTACCAATGAATGCATCTTTACATTTAGTCCATGAATCAATATTATTCTTAGGCAAAGATAGCAACCAATCTTTAGCTCTTCCTCTTAAGGAGAAAGGAAACAATTTCAATTTTATAATGTCACCATCTACATCCTTATACTTTTGCATTTCACATAGTTCAACAAAATTATTAAGATGGGCAGCAGCATCATCAGAACTAACACCAGAAAATTGCTCTCTCATGAGAAGATTTAGTAAAGCAGGTTTAATTTCAAAGAATTCTGCTGTAGTAGCAGGTGGAGCAATAGGTGTGTGATGACCCACAAGTATAGGGGGTGTATCGTAGTATCTTCGATAAGTAAGAATGTCGATCCCAACGAGGAGCAGAAGGTGTTGACAAGCAGTTTCGATGAAGGATTCACTGTAAATGCTCACAGACAAATATTCAGGGGGTTTTGATGTAACAGATGAATAAAGTACAAGTAAGTAAAATGCGAGAGAAATAATTGCAGCGAGTGGCCCAATCCTTTTTAGCACAAAGGACAAGCCGGTTTGTTTACTTATAATGACCAAACGTTCTCGAGGACACACGGGATTTTAGTCTAATGCTTTCGCTACATACAGCTGATTAATCTTCATTGTTTTGATAAGTGTTGTGTGGGTGAACCTATGCTAATGTACCGCCCTTCCTAGGACTAATACATACTTGTGATTATACCCCTTGCAAGCATCCGCAACTACAAGAAAGTAATTAAGATAAATCTAACCACGGCCTTAAACTGCGAGATCATGCGATCCCTCCTGCATCGATATACCAACGGGGGCTTAGGTTTCTGTCACTCCGGCAACCCCGCAATTGGCAAACGAGTACAAGATGCATTCCCCTAGGCCCATAAATGGTGAAGTATCGTGTAGTCGACGTTCACACGACACCACTAGAAGAATAACACCACAACTTAAATATCATAACATTGAATACTACTCAACCATACTTCACTACTAACATTTAGACTTCACCCATGTCCTCAAGAACTAAACGAACTACTCACGAGACATCATATGGAACATGATCAGAGGTGATATAATGATGAATAACAATCTGAACATAAACCTTGGTTCAATGGTTTCACTCAATAGCACCAATAACAAGTAGAAATCAACACCGGGAGAGTTTCCCCTATCAAACAATCAAGATCAAACCCAAATTGTTACAGTGGCGACGAAGTGCTGCGGTGGAGATGGCGGTGATGATGATGAAGATGATGGTGATGGCGATGGAGATGATGTCCAGCTCGATGGCGGTGACGATGGCTGATGACCCACAAGTATAGGGGATCGCAACAGTCTTCGAGGGAAGTAAAACCCAATTTATTGATTCGACACAAGGGGAGACAAAGAATACTTGAAAGCCTTAACAGCGGAGTTGTCAATTCAGCTGCACCTGGAAACGAGACTTGCTCGCAAGAGTTTATCGAGTAGTAACAGTTTTATAGTAGTAGCGGTAGTGAAATAACAGCAGCAGAGTAACAAAGACAGCGAGTAGTGATTTTAGTAAACAGCGAGGATTAAAATACTCGTAGGCACGGGGACGGATGACGGGCGTTGCATGGATGAGAGAAACTCATGTAACAATCATAGCGGGGCATTTGCGGATAATAATAAAACGGTATCCAAGTACTAAGCAATCAATAGGCATGTGTTCCAATTATAGTCGTACGTGCTCGCAATGAGAAACTTGCACAACATCTTTTGTCCTACCAGCCGGTGGCAGCCGGGCCTCTAGGGAAACTATCGGATATTAAGGTACTCCTTTTAATAGAGTACCGGAGCAAAGCATTAACACTCCGTGAACACATGTGATCCTCACGTCACTACCATCCCCTCCGGTTGTCCCAATTTCGTCACTTCGGGGCCATTGGTTCCGGACGAGAGACATGTGTATACAACTTGCGGGTAAGACCATAAACAATGAATATCATGATGAAATAATAACATGTTCAGATCTGAGATCATGGCACTCGGGCCCTAGTGACAAGCATTAAGCATAACAAGTTGCAACAATATCATCAAAGTACCAATTACGGACACTAGGCACTATGCCCTAACAATCTTATGCTATTACATGACCAATCTCATCCAATCCCTACCATCCCCTTCGGCCTACAGCGGGGGAATTACTCACACATGGATGGGGGAAACATGGCTGGTCGATGGAGAGGCGTTGGCGGTGATGATGGCGATGATCTCCTCGCAATTCCCCGTCCGGCGGAGTGCCGTAACGGAGACTTCGGCTCCCGAGACGGAGTTTCGCGATGTGGCGGCGTTCGGAGGGTTTCCGGTGACTTCGACTTCTCCCCGTGCGTTTTTAGGTCGATGCCAATAAGTAGTCCGAAGGAGGGCGTCGGAGGCCGGCCGAGGGGCCACACCATAGGGCCGCGCGGGCCCCCTAGGCCGCACCGCCTTATGGTGTGGGGCCCTCGGGCCTCCACTTGATTTGTCCTTCGGCTCCGTCGTATTCCGGGAAAATAGGGCCTTTTGTCAAAATCCCGAGGTTTTTCCCGAAAGTTGGATTTCGCACAAAAATGAGACACCGAACAGTTCCTGCTGAAAACAGCGTTAGTCCGTGTTAGTTGCATCCAAAATACACAAATTAGAGGCAAAACAATAGCAAAAGTGTTCGGGAAAGTAGATACGTTTTGGACGTATCAACTCCCCCAAGCTTAGCTTATTGCTTGTCCTCAAGAAATTCAGTTAACAACTGAGCGATAAAAGAACTTTCACGAACACATTTGCTCATATGATGTATATATTCTCATGATATGGCTAATACTTAAGCAGTTCATAATAAGGTACATGCAAATAAGATCATCTAACAGACTATGTCAATCATGAAGAGGTACCAACAATTAATAATAAGCATCATGAATCATGTATATAAGCAGGATTGCAATGTTCATAAATGAGTATGATAGAGTGGTATCTCGCTTGCTCGTATTTGATCGGCAAAACATAAATGCCCGGGCACCTCTGGAGTTCATAGAAAGACTAGAAGTAGTGATTGTCAAAGATAAAAGCATCAAAGTTATACCACAATCAATCATATTTTGAGACAAGCATATTATACTAAGAATGACAGTTGTGCTCTCAAGAAAGTGCTCAAAGAAAGGATGGAGACTCAACATAAAAGTAAAAGATTGACCCTTCGCAGAGGGAAGCAGGGATTAACATGCGCTAGAGCTTTTCATATGTAAAGCAGGAGTAAAATTATTTTGAGAGGTGTTTGTTGTTGTCAACGAATGGTAATGGGTACGCCAACTACCTCGCCAACCGGACTTTCAAGAGCGGCTCCCATGAATTATTTGCATGTTTATGTGGCACTCCTTCCAACCTTTCTTACACAAACCATGGCTAACCGAATCCTCGGGTGCCTGCCAACAATCACATACCATGAAGGAGTGCCTTTTTAGTTTAGTTTTATTATGATGATGACACTCCCCCAACCTTTGCTTACACAAGCCATGGCTAACCGAATCCTTCGGGTGCCGTCCAACAATCACAAACCATGGAGGAGTGTCTATTTAAGTTAATTAATTCGGGACTGGGAATCCCATTGCCAGCTCTTTTTGCAAAATTATTGGATAAGCGGATGTGCCACTAGTCCATATGAGAGTCCGTCAAAAGTAAATGACAAGGTTGAAAGCTAAACACCACATACTTCCTCATGAGCTATGAAACATAAACACAAATTAAGAAGCATTTTGAAGGTTTTAAAGGTAGCGCATGAGAATTTACTTGGAATGGTTTGAAATGCCATGCATAGGTATTTATGGTGGACACTCCGGAATAACTTGGTTTTCATGTATTTGGAAGCACGAGCAGCGTTCCCGCTCAGTACAAGTGAAGGCTAGCAAAATACTAGGGAGCGACAAATCAAGAGAGCAAGATGCTTGTCATAATCATGCTTGCGGCAAAATAAATTAACCGAGGCATAAAAGTGATACAAGAACTCGAAGCAATGTAAATCATTGAGGCTTAATTGACTCTTGTTCAGTCATATGCATGCGTGAGCATGTGCCAAGTCGATATAAATGAATTATTCAGAGGAGGATACCACAATATCATATCTATCTATGAATAAAACAATGCAAGCAAACATCCATGATATGCTACTCATATTAATAAATTGGAGCTAAACATGAGAGATCATGAACTACTAGACTTTCTTAAATGACATATACCTCACATGATCCAACTAAGCATGCTCACATGGATGAGTATATGTACAAAAATGAAAACAAATAGAGTTCATACCAGCCTCTCACCACAATCAGATTGTCGAATATCGTCATCATTGCCTTTCACTTGTGTAGCTTGGATAATATAAAATGAAAACCACGCTCCAGCCACCGAAGACCATTGAACTCATAATGAACTTTACAAACCAAAGAAGAACAGCAAATATTTTTGGTGTTTTCGAATTTGAGAACAAGAACAAAAGGAAACAAGCAAACAAAGCAAAATCTTTTTGGGTTTTCTTATAGCAAACTAGCAATAGCAAATAAAGCGAAACAAATGCAAGAAACCAAGATAAACAAGTGATTAAGAGAAACACCAGAAATATTTTTGGTATTTTTGTGTTTTGGGAAAGAAACAAAGTGAAAGCAAGAAATAGCAAACTAAAAGAAACACAGAAAAGCGAGATGGCAGAAATCTGCCAAAACCTGACAGCAGTACAGAAATCGATTTTTACAAAAATCTTACGTTGCTCAGCTCGAAAAGTGTTCAACTAATGAAAGTTAGATAACAACCTGGGGAACCTGCACAAAAATTGGCAGCTCAAAATAACGTTCTGGCTGTGCGCACGAATTTTTCTAGTAACAGTCCAGAATCTGTTTTCAGGCAGCACTTCCCCAAATATCATCTCCCTCTCATTAGAAAACCACTCAAACAAACTAAACAAGTATATACAAGTATCCAGCAACCATAATATGCAAAGAATGAGTGATGCCGGTATACCTCCCCCAAGCTTAGGCTTTTGGCCTAAGTGGAGTTCAACCCGGCGAGGGTACGGGTTCCACGCCGGTGGATCATACATGGAGTAGTCATAATAAGGTACGGATGCAGAAGAAAAACGTGGAGGCTCCTCATGCCCAATGTGTTGATGCGAAGAGCTTGCTGCATCTGACGACGAGTCGAGGTGTTCCTCGACCTCCTCCGTGTTGCCTCTTGCACGATAGCTTCCTCCCTCTATGTATGCATTAACTGCACTTTCCGTGACTGACCAATCCTCCCTGGAATCAAAGTTAAACAGAGAAGGTGCAGGCAATCCTACTAATTTTTCAACTTTCTTAGTCCTTGTCCAAGATTTCTTGTAAAATGTTATTACGTAAGACAGGTTTCTCAAATTAGATGAATCGAAACAAATTCATGCTTAATCATGGAGGCTATGTCAAGTTTCTCCATGGGGAGCTGAATATCAAGACGGTGAGGTCCTACATTATGCATAGCTAATAAGCGAGAGGCGATGAGACCCCCACAAATTCCTCCCCTCTCACGGTTAGTGGCAAGTCTGTTGGCTATCAAAGCTCCCAAGTTATAAGTCCTATTACCTTGTAATGCAGCAGCTAGAAAGGCTAGATCCGGGATAGTTACTTTACCTCCATTCTTTCTCGCTAGAACACAATTGGTAATGAAATAAGCAAAGTAACGAATAGCTGGGAAATGAATGCTACTGATTTTACCATCATCCTCTGAGAAACTTCTTCCATGACAAATCATCTTGAAGAGGTCCAAGAACTCTTGCGGCGATCCCTTTATCTTCTCGCATGATCCCCATTGCGGCACTCTGATTGCTGCACAAAAATCACCGAATGGCAAGTTGACGAGTTTTATTATAAATTTTGTACTTGAACCATGGGATTAGATTGTGACCGATTGAATTTAAAATCCTGCACTACTGACATAGTCAGTTTTACATATTGGCATAGTTCCCCATCAACAAAATCATCCAATCCTGCACGAGAGATTAAACTTTGAACGTCCTGCAAGATCCCTGCACTTCTCATGAAATCCACACACGGATAGTAAGTGGGATATACTCCTTCTTCTCGGTGAACTCTCATGACCTGTTGCACCTCCAACTCTTGTTGGTTAAGTAGGTGCCTACTCCCTTCCATTTTCTGAAATTTTTAACAAACAATATAAAACTTGATTTGGTGACATATAATTGAGGGAAACTACCATAGGAACTTGCTAGAGTACTAATCATGCATCAAAACTAGTTTCTACCACTTAGAACAAGCATGCAAGCTCACTAAACATGTTACCTACAGCAGCAAAATATTCAAGATATACTCAACCAAACGAAATTCTATTTGGATAAGCGGAGGAGTCACATACCGGAGAGCAAATGTGCCAAATTTCAGACAGAAATCTGGGCTGAGCAAAGAGATCGAAAAATCCTGAGATCTTGAGCAAAAACGCGAGTGAGAGAAAATTGTTTCGAGTTTTTTCGGGAGAGAGAAGATGCTGGGAGAAAGAGATGAAGAAGTGGGGCAAGGAGGGGCCCACACCACAGGGTGGCACGCCCACCTCCTTGGCCGCGCCGGCCTGTGGTGTGGCACCCTGTGGTGCCCCACAGGTCATCCTCTGGTGCTCCCAGGTGCCTCGTCGAAAAATAGGACCAACGGTGTAATTCTTGCGAATTTTTGAAAACTTTGAAAAATGCACATTTCTGGGTATTAAGTTTATTATTACTGGCCAGGAAAATTTTTGAAATCTCCAATTAACCTAGGAACTTTGAAAAATAAAGGTGCTACAGCAACTAGAGCAAGTGGAGGAAGAAAGAGATGTTGTTTACCTCCTCTATGCATATAAAAAGTATTTGTTAACAAGGTTGATCAAGTCTTGCCACCAAATAAATTTTACATAGCATATGAAGAAATAAACCTCAAATCAATCATGTTACCTTGAATTGTATTGATATGGATCCAATCACAAGAGTTTGATATTCTTCTTTAGGCTCATATATAGGACAATCAATAGTTCCAACTTTGATAGTTCTCACATTAGAAATAGTATTAACTCCGCACGCTTTTTCAATCCTCTTGGGGAAATAGACGGTGTGCTCCTTATCATCAACATTGAAAGTAACCTTTCCTTTATTGCAATCAATAACAGCCCCTGCGGTGTTAAGAAAAGGTCTCCCAAGAATAATAGACATATTATCATCTTCGAGCATTTCCAACACAAAAAAATCAGTTAATATCAAGCGAGTTATTAGTAACTTGAACAGGAACATCCTCACATATACCAACGGGAATAGCGAGTAGATTTATCAGCAATTTGCAAAGATATATCAGTAGGTATCAACTTATCTAAGTAAAGTCTCTTATAAAGAGAAAAAAGCATAACACTAACACCGGCTCCCAAGTCACATAGAGCGGTTTTAACATAATTATTCTTAATAGAACAAGGAATAGTAGGTATACACGGGTCGCCCAACTTCTTTGGAACTTTGCCATTGAAAGAGTAATTGGCAAGCATAGTGGAAATTTCCTCATTGGGGATTTTCCTTTTGTTAGTAACAATATCTTTCATATACTTTGAATAAGGAGGCAATTTAATAGCATCGATCAAAGGGATTTGCAAGAATAAAGGTTTCATCCAATCACAAAATTTATTATAGTGTTCTTCTTCCTTTGATTTTAGTTTCTTAGCAGGAAAAGGCATTTGCTTTTGCACCCAAGGTTCTCTTTCATTACCATGTTTCTCAGCAATAAAATCTTCTTTAGTATACTTTTTATTTTTAGCATGCTTTTCAGGTTCTTCTTCAACCTCTTCTTTATCAGGAGTATCATTCTTATCATTATCTTTATCATGTTCATTACCGCTTTGAGTTTCAGCATCAGAAATAGAAATACTATTAGGATCATTAACAAGTTCAGAGGATTCTAAAACATTTTTATGTTTCTTCTTCTTTTTCTTAGAAGGAGATCTAGGTTCAATGCGTTGAGAATCTTGTTCAATTCTTTTGGGATGTCCTTCAGGATATAGAGGATCCTGAGTAGAAACACCACCTCTAGTTGTTACTTCATAAGCATGTTTTTCTTTAGAATTATTTCCTAGCAAGTCATTTTGCACTTTAGTGAGTTGATCAATTTGAGTTTGAACCATATGAAAATGTTTAACAAGCATCTTAACATCATTGGAGGTTCTCTCCACAATATCATGCAATTCAATAATAGCTTGAGAATTTTCCATTAGATGATTCTCTACTCTCATATTAAAATTTTCTTGCTTAACAATATAATTATCAAACTCATCTAAGCATTGCGCAAGAGGTTTTGAATACGGAATATCTTCCCTAGTAAAGCGCTGAAGAGAATTTACCTCAATCATGGATGAAGGGGGAATTATCTCACATATATCTTCTATCGGAGGTAGATTCTTCACATCTTCAGATTTAATACCTTTCTCCTTGAGAGACTTCTTGGCTTCCCTCATATCTTCATCATTCAATTTAATTAAACCCCTCTTCTTCAATATTGGCGTTGGCGTTGGAGTTGGTTCAGGCGTAGTCCAATCATCATGATTCCGGCCTATTTTAGCCAATAATTCTTCAGCGTCGTCTGGAGTTCTTTTCCTGAAAACACAACCAGCACAACTATCCAGGTATGCCCTAGACTCAATGGTTAGTCCACTATAAAATATATCAAGTAAATCATGTTTTTCCAAATCATGATCGAGCGAAGCTCTAATAAGAGAGCAAAATCTCGCCCAAGCCTCAGGCAATTTCTCTCCATCTTCCTGATCGAAATTATAAATTCTCTGCAAAGCAATATGTTGAGCACTAGCAGGAAAGTATTTCCGGAAGAAAACATTAAGCAATTCTTTTGGACTTTTAATAGAATTAGGTGGCAAATTATTATACCAAGTTTTAGCGTCATCCTTTAATGAGAATGGAAAGATTTTAGCAACAAAGTAAGTACGCTTCTTAACATCATCAGAAAACAAGCTACTCGGAGTAGATAACTCAATCATGTGTTCAACAGACACTTTCTTTTTCGGTACCACAAAAGGGTGTTTTCTCAACAATATCTATATGAGATAGATCAAGAGAAAAATCATAATCTTTATCCTTAATGTTTATAGGAGATGTGGCAAATTTAGGATCGGGAGACAGGTTTATATCTAACAGCATGTTCGCAAGCAACTTTTTAATTTTTCTTGCATCGGTAGTAGCATTGCATTTTTCAATAAAATCATTATCAAGTTCCACATAATCTTCATCAAGATCATCACTAGAGTATTCAAGTTCGGGTGAATTAACGAGTGTAGTAGCATTAGGAGTTTCAGTATTTTCAATTTGTCTAGACCTAGCAATTGTAGCATCTAGAAAGGATCCCAATGAACCACTATCATCAAGCACAGCAAAAATATTATCAATATTATGAGAGTTTTCAGATTCAGCAGAAGTACCAGCATGTGAAACATGTGTCGGTGAAACAAGTTTATCAATCACAGATGGTGAATCAAGAGCAGCAGAGGTACTCAGAGTTGTACCTTTTCTTGTAGTGGATGGTAATATGGCGACCTTAGTATCGCGAGGTTTACCCATGATGGAGAATTTGAAGCGAAAAATATCAATCCAAGTGAACTTCCAAATAAAGCTATGCTCCCCGGCAACGGCGCCAGAAAATAGTCTTGATGACCCACAAGTATAGGGGATCGCAACAGTCTTCGAGGGAAGTAAAACCCAATTTATTGATTCGACACAAGGGGAGACAAAGAATACTTGAAAGCCTTAACGACGGAGTTGTCAATTCAGCTGCACCTGGAAACGGACTTGCTCGCAAGAGTTTATCGATAGTAACGGTTTTATAGTAGTAGCGAGTAGTGAAATAACGAGCAGCAAAGTAACAAAGACAGCGAGTAGTGATTTTAGTAAACAGCGAGGATTAAAATATCGTAGGCACGGGGACGGATGACGGGCGTTGCATGGATGAGAGAAACTCATGTAACAATCATAGCAGGGCATTTGCGAGATAATAATAAAACGGTATCCAAGTACTAAGCAATCAATAGGCATGTGTTCCAATTATAGTCGTACGTGCTCGCAATGAGAAACTTGCACAACATCTTTTGTCCTACCAGCCGGTGGCGAGTCGGGCCTCTAGGGAAACTCTCTGGATATTAAGGTACTCCTTTTAATAGAGTACCGGAGCAAAGCATTAACACTCCGTGAACACATGTGATCCTCACGTCACTACCATCCCCTCCGGTTGTCCCAATTTCTGTCACTTCGGGGCCATTGGTTCCGGACAGCGACATGTGTATACAACTTGCAGGTAAGACCATAAACAATGAATATCATGATGAAATAATAACATGTTCATATCTGAGATCATGGCACTCGGGCCCTAGTGACAAGCATTAAGCATAACAAGTTGCAACAATATCATCAAAGTACCAATTACGGACACTAGGCACTATGCCGTAATAATCTTATGCTATTACATGACCAATCTCATCCAATCCCTACCATCCCCTTCGGCCTACAGCGGGGGAATTACTCACACATGGATGGGGGAAACATGGCTGGTCGATGGAGAGGCGTTGGCGGTGATGATGGCGATGATCTCCTCCAATTCCCCGACCGGCGGAGTGCCAGAACGGAGACTTCTGGCTCCCGAGACGGAGTTTCGCGATGTGCGGCATTCTGGAGGGTTTCTGGTGACTTCGACTTCTCCCCGTGCGTTTTTAGGTCGATGCCAATAAGTAGTTCGAAGGAGGGCGTCGGAGGCCGGCCGAGGGTGCCACACCATAGGGCCGCGCGGGCCCCCCCTAGGCCGCGCCGCCTTATGGTGTGGGGCCCTCGGGCCTCCACTTGATTTGTCCTTCTGGCTCCGTCGATATTCGGGAAAATAGGGCCTTTTGTCAAAATCCCGAGGTTTTTCCCGAAAGTTGGATTTCGCACAAAAACGAGACACCAGAACAGTTCTGCTGAAAACAGCGTTAGTCCGTGTTAGTTGCATCCAAAATACACAAATTAGAGGCAAAACAATAGAAAAAGTGTTCGGGAAAGTAGATACGTTTTGGACGTATTAATGGCGTCGATTTCCCCCTCCGGGAGGGAATTTCCCCGGCGGATTCCTGCCCGCCGGAGAGCTCTTTTCTCTCTGGTGTTCTCCGCCCCGCAGAGGCGGCTGTGACTCTTCGCGACGTACCCTCTGGAGCTTAGGTTTTCGGGACGAAGGGTTTCGCGGAGAAAAGGAGGCGAAAGGGGTTGTGGGGCCCCCACACCACAAGGTGGCGCGGCCAAGCCATGGGCCGCGCCGGCCTGTGGTCTGGCCCCACCTTGGGTCTTCTCGGCTCCCCCTTCTGGCCTTCTCCGTCATCTGGAAAAATAGGATTTTTGGTGTAATTTCCTTCCACAGTTGATCTTCCGAAATATTGCATCCTGACGGTGCTTTTTCCAGCAGAATCCTGGCTCCGGTGCGCGATCTCGAAATAATCATGAAACATGCAAAATAGATGAAATAACATAAGTATTGTGTCCCAATATGAAATATATCAATGAATAACAGCAAATTATGATATAAAATAGTGATGCAAATTGGACGTATCAACTCCCCCAAGCTTAGACTTCGCTTGTCCCCAAGCGAAACCGAACTCGGTAAACGGGACCACATGTTTATGGAGTGAAGAGTCGATAAATAAAATACGGACAAAAAGCATCATATTCATTCACACAAGACATTATAGTAAACAACTTCCTCATATAACTCAACTTGAAACGAGTATAAGGTAATCACAAATAAAGGTGCATAAGAAATCATAATTGGTGATGGCAAACTTTGTTCTTGGTCAGAGAACGAGTTAACAGATTATACTTATCTATTGAGCAGCGCTCTCATATTTAAAGCTTATATAGCACAACTTGCATACTCAATCATACTAATCTCCTCATAATCATTGATAATTTTCAAAGTTATATTCATCAGATAAAACTTGTACTAAACAAGGAAGAATAAAAGACATGATGAAGCAAATCACAATATACTAGTTTGATCACAACAACTCAAATGCTTGCTTGAGATGGAGGGAAATAGGTTTATCGACTCAACATAAAGTAAAAGACAGGCCCTTCGCGAGAGGAAGCAGGGATTAAATCATGTGCTAGAGCTTTTTCAGTTTTGAAATCATATAAAGAGAATAAAATTAAAGTTTTGGGAGGTGTTTGTCGTTGTCAACGACTCGGTAGCGGGTACTCTAACCCCCTTGCCAAACGAGACCTCCAAAGAGCGGCTCCCATGAAGGACGTTATCTCTACCGGCCAAGGTAGATCATCCCTCTTCTCTTTTGTTTACACATGTATTTTAGTTTATTTAAGGATGACACTCCCCCCAACCTTTGCTTACACAAGCCATGGCTAACCGAATCCTCGGGTGCCTTCCAACAATCTCATACCATGGAGGAGTGTCTATTGCAAAATTAAGTTGCTTACGGATGAATCAGGGCAAAACATGTGAAGAGAATTATTAATGAAAGTTGATTAATTGGGGCTGGGAACCCCGTTGCCAGCTCTTATTGCGAAATTATAGGATAAGTGGATGAAGCCACTAGTCCATTAGTGGAGGCTGCCTAACAAGACTGAAAGATAAAACACCACATACTTCCTCATGAGCTATAAAACATTGACACAAATAAGGAGTAATAAGTTTTGAATTGCTTAAAGGTAGCACATGAAGTATTTACTTGGAATGGCAGAAAATACCATGCAGTAGGTAGATATGGTGGACACAAATGGCATAGGTTTGGGCTAAGGTTTGGATGCACGAGAAGTATTCCCTCTCAGTACAGGTCTTTGGCTAGCAAGGTTAAATAGCAAGCATAAGAGTTGAGGGAAACAAACAAATATACATGTGATAGAAACAATCATGCATCTTACTTGTAAGCACAAATAGTTTTAACTTCAGAATACTAAGCTAAGAACTGATAAGAAAGATAATAACACCTTCTACATGTATTTCCTCTACTCTTCTTAAATTCAAAGTGTTGTTGCTATTGACCATTGCTAAGTTTGCCAAAACCAAATAGATTTACTCAATGCTCCCAAAGTGGTACCAATGCTAAAATCAAGATCAATCATATAGTAGAAATTGCAAACTAAAATAAGGTGTGCAATATGTAAATGATAAGACTTCTCATTAATATTCCATAACGATAACTCACACCAAGGGATACATAGACAAACTAAAGGAGAGATACTTCCACATCGCAACCCATCTTATACGATAACTTCCCTACTCATGATATGACACTACTTGATAGTAAAAAGTAAAAGGTAGTGATGATGTGATACCGCGGCACTCCCCCAAGCTTGGAACAAACCAAGGGATGCCAATACCGATGATGAATCAATCCTTTGGCGATGGTGGTGATGAATTCCCGATGCGCTTCTTACGGATCTCCTTCGAGCTTCGACTTCTCGGCTTGGCAAATCTGCACTAAGTCTCGAAGAGATTCATTGTTATCCGAAGTCGGCGATGGCGACCTGTGACGGGCATCAAGTAATATCCCAGCATTCTACGGAGTCGGTAATTCTCCTCCCTGAGTATCTCCACTTCTCTTCTTAGAGCCCGGTATTGACCACAAAACTCATCGGTAGTCCATAGAGCTTCTTCCAGCACAGGGAAAGAGTCGAGGCCAAGAGCAGGTGGTAAGGGTCCCTGCAAGTTATGAGAGAAAGAACGTCGAGTATCAACAGATCCCACCAAGACTTGCTTACTCCCAACAGCTTGTTGCTCTTGTTTTGACGACACCCTTTTTACTTCTTCTTTCGAAGGCCCTTTGCCCTTGTTGTCAGAGGCCATGGTGCTCCTAGATTGAAAATAGATCCTGGCAGAAACAGCTCGAAACAAAACACGTCGAGAAAATGATATACGGACCTCCAGGGGTCCGGGGGATTATATAATAGAAATTTCCAGAACAAACGGAAAGTACCAGGTCGAACCAGAGTCGGAAAGGGGCGACGAGGCGGTGTCCTCATAGGTCGGCGCGGCCGGTCGGGGCCCCGCGCCGGCCTATGGGGGCACGCCCTCGTGCGTCTCCTCCACTCCGTTTCGATCTCGTAATTTTTCATATTTTCCAAAAACAGCAAAAATATGGTTCGGAAAGTAAATTGCGAACTTTTCATTACCAGTACTGTTACCTATTCAAAGTCGAGTTCTGGAGGACTGTCAATTTGTCTTTTGATGAAAGCCTCCGGTGTTTCCACTTGAATAATATCAACATCAACATTATAAGAATCACCCGAGATATAATGCTTGAGTCTTTGTCCATTCACCACTTGCGTAGCATTGCCTTGGAGAGAGCTAATTTTAATTGCTCCTGAACGATACACCTCCTCAACAACATATGGTCCTTCCCATTTCGAGAGTAATTTCCCGCAAAGAATCTGAGACGAGACCGATACAATAGGACTTTATCCCCAATATTAAACTCTCTTTTGATAATCCTTCTATCATGCCATTTCTTAACTTTCTCTTTAAAGAGTTTAGCATTTTCATAAGCTTCACTTCTCCATTCATCTAGTGAACTTAATTGCAGCAACCTCTTATTACCGGCTAGTTTAGGATCTTTATTTAGTTCTCTAATAGCCCAATAAGCTTTGTGCTCTAGTTCTAAAGGTAAATGACAAGCTTTTCCGTAAACCATTTTATAAGGTGACATTCCCATGGGGTTTTTATAAGCAGTTCTATAAGCCCATAGTGCTTCTTTCAATTTACTAGCCCAATTCTTTCTAGATTTATTAACGGTCTTTCCCAAAATAGATTTAATCTCTCTATTTGATAATTCTACTTGACCACTAGTTTGAGGGTGATAAGCGGAAGCAATTCTATGATTAATACCATACTTAGCAAGAGTTTTTCTAAAACCACCATGAATAAAATGAGAACCTCCATCTGTCATAATATATCTAGGAACTCCAAATCTAGGAAAAATAATATGTAAAAGCATTCTTAAGGAGGTCTCACCATCAGCACTTTTTGTGGGTATAGCTTCTACCCATTTAGTAACATAATCAACAACGACAAGTATATGAGTGTTACCTTCTGAAGAGGGAAAAGGTCCCATAAAGTCAAATCCCCAACAATCGAACGGTTCAATAACAAGAGTATAATTCATAGGCATTTCATTACGTCTGGAGATATTACCAACCCTTTGGCATTCGTCACAAGATAAAATAAACTTTCTCGCATCCTTGAAGAGAGTTGGCCAATAAAAACCTGATTGTAGAACCTTTTGTGCGGTTCTATCTCCGGCGTGATGTCCTCCATAAGCACTACCATGACATTTACTCAATATCTCCTGTTGTTCATATTCAGGAACACATCTTCGCATAACACCATCTACTCCTTCTTTATATAGATGTGGGTCATCCCAAAAATAATGCCTCAAGTCATAAAAGAATTTCCTCCTTTGCTGAGCTGAAAAGGTTGGAGGCAAGTACTTGGAAACAATAAAGTTAGCATAATCAGCATACCAAGGACTGTCTCGCGAGCTCACCTTTATTACAGCCAATTGTTCATTTGGAAAACTATCATTAACGGGAACATGATCATAAGCAATATTTTCCAATCTAGACAAATTATCAGCAACAGGATTATCAGCACCTTTCCTATCTACAATATGTAAATCAAATTCTTGCAAAAGAAGTACCCATCTAATAAGCCTTGGCTTAGCATCTTTCTTTGTCATAAGGTATCTAATTGCGAGCATGATCAGTATGAATCGTAACTTTTGAATCAACAATATAAGATCTAAACTTATCACAAGCAAAGACTATGACTAATAATTCTTTTTCAGTTGTAGCATAATTTCTTTGAGCAGCATCAAGAGTCTTGCTAGCATAATGAATAACATTTAATTTTTTATCTACTCGTTGTCCAAGAACAGCACCTACAGATAAAATCACTAGCATCACACATAATTTCAAATGGTAAGTTCCAATCAGGAGGTTCAACTATAGGAGCAGTTGTTAAGGCTTTCTTTAGAGTTTCAAAAGCTTCCTTACAATCATCATCAAAAACAAAAGGTACATCTTTTTGAAGAAGATTAGTAAGAGGCTTTGAAATCTTGGAGAAATCTTTAATAAATCTCCTATAAAACCCAGCATGACCAAGAACACTACGAATACCTTTAACATCCCTCGGATAGGGCATCTTCTCAATTGCTTCAACTTTAGCTCTATCAACTTCAATACCTCTTTCGGAAATTTTATGTACCAATACAATTCCTTCATTAACCATAAAGTGGCATTTCTCCCAATTAAGAACAAGGTTAGTTTCTTCACATCTCTGCAAAACTTTATCAAGGTTCCGCAAGCAACTATCAAAAGAATTCCCATAGATGGAAAAATCATCCATGAATACCTCTACAATACTCTCGCAAAAGCCATGAAAAATAGCAGACATGCATCTTTGAAAAGTAGCAGGAGCATTACATAAACCAAAAGGCATACGTCTATAAGCATAAGTTCCATAGGGACAAGTAAAAGTGGTTTTCGCTTGATCTTTAGCTTTAACAGCAATTTGTGAAAACCCAGAATAACCATCAAGAAAACAAAAATGAGTATTTTTAGATAACCTTTCTAGCATTTGATCAATAAATGGTAAAGGGTAATGATCTTTCTTAGTAACTTTATTAACTTTTCGAAAATCAATGCACATTCTATACCCTACAACTACTCTTTGAGGGATGAGCTCATCATTATCATTAGGCACAACAATCATTCCTCCTTTCTTAGGAACACAATGCACAGGACTAACCCATCTACTATCAGCAATAGGATATATAATACCAGCTTCAAGAAGTCGTAATACCTCATTTCTTACCACATCATTCATCTTAGGAATTAGACGACGTTGAGGTTCAACAACAGGCTTCGCATCATCTTCCATATTAATAGCGTGTTGGCAAATAGAGGAGAAATCCCCTTCAAATCATCAAGAGTGTAGCCAATAGCTCCTCGGTGTTTCTTCAGTATTTCCAATAACCTTTCTTCTTCAAACTCTGTAAGCTTAGAACTAATAATAACAGGATATATTTTCTTATCATCAATATGAGCATATTTAAGATTATCGGGCAAAGGCTTTAAATCAAAAACAGGATCTTCCTTTGGTGGCGGTGTTGTACCCAAATCTTCCACCGGTAAATCATGCTTGAGAATAGGTTGGCGAAGAAAAATCTCCTCAAGCTCATCTCTTTCTTTCCTAAAAACTTCACTCTCGCTATTCTCCAAATGTTGCTGCAAAGGATTATTAGGAACAAGAACAATAGATGCACACTGCTCCATTTTAAAATCATTACTAGGAAAATCAGCTTTATAAGGAGTTTTGGTAAATTTAGAGAAGTTAAACTCATAAGATTCACCAGCAAATTTAGTCAAAATTTTCTCTTTCTTGCAATCTATAATAGCTCCACAAGTATTTAGAAAAGGTCTACCAAAAATGATAGGACAATAATCACTAGCAAGTGAGAACCAAGTACCAAAAAGTCAGCGGGATATTTAATCTTACCACATAGAACTTCCACATCTCGAACAATACCAATTGGAGAAATAGTTTCTCTATTAGCCAGCTGAATAACAACATCAATATCTTCAAGTTCACAAGAACCAATTTCGTGCAATATCTCCGTGTAAAGCTCATAAGGAATAGCACTAACACTTGCACCAATATCACATAAACCATAATAGCAATGATCACCAATTCTAACGAGATAGCATAGGAACACTAACTTGTTTGGGTTTATTAGGATGTGAAACAATATTAGAAGCATCTTCACGGAAAATAATATGACCATCCTCCACATTTTCGGTGTTTCAAATAAGCCTTTATCAACCTTGTATCGAGAGGGAATACTTCTCATGCATCCAAAATACTTAAGCCAACCACTATGCCATTTGTGTCCACCATACCTACCTATACTACATGGTATTTTCCCGCCATTCCAAAGTAAATTGCTTGAGTGCTACCTTTAAAATTCCATCATTCACCTTTGCAATATATAGCTCATGGGACAAATAGCTTAAAAACTATTGTGGTATTGAATATGTAATTATGCACTTTATCTCTTATTAAGTTGCTTGTTGTGCGATAACCATGTTTCTCGGGGAACGCCATCAACTCATTGTTGAATTTCATGTGAGTTGCTATGCATGTTCGTCTTGTCGGAAGTAAGGGCGATCTACACTGAGTTGAATGGTTTGAGCATGCATATTGTGAGAGAAGAACATTGGGCCGCTAACTAAAGCCATGATCCATGGTGGAAGTTTCAGTTTTGGACAAACATCCTCAAATCTCTAATGAGAAAAGAATTAATTGTTGTCAAATGCTTAAAGCATTAAAAGAGGAGTCCATTATCTGTTGTCTATGTTGTCCCGGTATGGATGTCTAAGTTGAGAATAATCAAAAGCGAGAAATCCAAATGCGAGCTTTCTCCTTAGACCTTTGTACAGGCGGCATAGAGGTACCCCTTTGTGAAACTTGGTTAAAGCATATGTATTGCGGTGATAATCCGGGTAGTCCAAGCTAATTAGGACAAGGTGCGGGCACTATTAGTACACTATGCATGAGGCTTGCAACTTATAAGATATAATTTACATGATGCATATGCTTTATTACTACCGTTGACAAAATTGTTTCATGTTTTCAAAATCAAAGCTCTAGCACAAATATAGCAATCGATGCTTTTCCTCTATGAGGACCATTCTTTTACTTTCAATGTTGAGTCGGTTCACCTATTTCTATCCACCTCAAGAAGCAAACACTTGTGTGAACTGTGCATTGATTCCTACATACTTGCTTATTGCACTTATTATATTACTCTATGTTGACAATATCCATGAGATATACATGTTACAAGTTGAAAGCAACCGCTGAAACTTAATCTTCTTTTGTGTTGCTTCAATACCTTTACTTTGAATTGTTGCTTTATGAGTTAATTCTTATGCAAGACTTATTGATGCTTGTCTTGAAGTGCTATTCATGAAAAGTCTTTGCTTTATGATTCACTTGTTTACTCATTGCATACACATTGTTTTGATCGCTGCATTCTTTACATATGCTTTACAAATAGTATGATCAAGATTATGATGGCATGTCACTCCAGAAATTATCTTTGTTATCGTTTTACCTGCTCGGGACGAGCAGAACTAAGCTTAGGGATGCTGATACGTCTCCGACGTATCGATAATTTCTTGTGTTCCATGCCACATTATTGATGTTCTCTACATGTTTTATGCACACTTTATGTCATATTCGTGCATTTTCTGGAACTAACCTATTAACAAGATGCCGAAGTGCCGATTGTTCGTTTTCTGCTGTTTTTGGTTTCGAAATCCTAGTAAAGAAATATTCTCGGAATTGGACGAAATAAAAGCCCGGAGGCCTATTTTTACACGAAGCTTCCGGAAGACCGAAGACGAGACGAAGAGGGGCCACGGGGTGGCCAAACCCTAGGGCGGCGCGGCCCCACCCCGGCCGCGCCGGCCTATGGTGTGGGCCCCCGTGCCGCCTCTTGACTTGCCCTTCCGCCTACTTAAAGCCTCCGTGACGAAACCCCCGATCCGAGAACCACGATACGGAAAACCTTGCCGAGACGCCGCCGCCGCCGATCCCATCTCGGGGGATCCCGGAGATCGCCTCCGGCACCCTGCCGGAGAGGGGAATCATCTCCCGGAGGACTCTACACCGCCATGGTCGCCTCCGGAGTGATGAGTGAGTAGTCTACCCCTGGACTATGGGTCCATAGCGGTAGCTAGATGGTTGTCTTCTCCCCATTGTGCTATCATTGTCGGATCTTGTGAGCTGCCTATCATGATCAAGATCATCTATATGTAATTCTATATGTTGCGTTTGTTGGGATCCGATGAATAGAGAATACTTGTTATGTTGATTATCAAAGTTATGCTTATGTGTTGTTTATGATCTTGCATGCTCTCCGTTACTAGTAGATGCTCCGGCCAAGTAGATGCTTTTAACTCCAAGAGGGAGTACTTATGCTCGATAGTGGGTTCATGCCCGCATTGACACCGGGACGGTGACAGAAAGTTCTAAGGTTGTGTTGTCGTTGTTGCCACTAGGGATAAAACATTGATGCTATGTCTAAGGATGTAGTTGTTGATTACATTACGCACCATACTTAATGCAATTGTCTGTTGCTTGCAACTTAATACTTGGAGGGGTTCGGATGATAACCTGAAGGTGGACTTTTTAGGCATAGATGCGGTTGGATGGCGGTCTATGTACTTTGTCGTAATGCCCAATTAAATCTCACTATACTCATCATGATATGTATGTGCATTGTCATGCTCTCTTTATTTGTCAATTGCCCAAGCTGTAATTTGTTCACCCAACATGCTTTGTTCGTCTTATGGGAGAGACACCTCTAGTGAGCTGTGGACCCCGGTCCAATTCTCTTTCTTGAAATACAATCTACTGCAATACTTGTTTTTCTTGTTTTCTCTCGCAAACAATCATCTTCCACACAATACGGTTAATCCTTTGTTACGGCAAGCCGGTGAGATTGACAACCTCACTTTGTTTCGTTGGGGCAAAGTACTTTGGTTGTGTTGTGCGAGTTTCCACATTGGCGCCGGAATCCCCGGTGTTGCGCCGCACTACATCTCGCCGCCATCAACCTTCAACGTGCTTCTTGGCTCCTCCTGGTTCGATAAACCTTGGTTTCTTTTCGAGGGAAAACTTGCTGCTGTGCTCATCATACCTTCCTCTTGGGGTTGCCCAACGAACGTGTGAAAGACACGCCATCAAGCACATTTTACGGCGCGCGTTGCCGGGGAGATCAAGACACGGCTGCAAGGGAGTCTCCACTTCTCAATCTCTTTACTTTGTTTTTGTCTTGCTTAGTTTTATTTACTACTTTGTTTGCTGCACTAAATCAAAATACAAAAAAAATTAGTTGCTAGTTTTACTTTATTTGCTATCTTGTTTGCTATATCGAAAACACAAAAAAAATTAGTTTACTTGCATTTATCATACATTCTGATCATGAAGCTTTGAAATATCTGAAAGCACAATCTACTTTGCATAGGCGTCTTGCTAAGTGGATTGAGTTCATTGAGTCTTTTCCGTACATTATTAAGCATAAGAAGGGAAAAGATAACATTGTTGCTGATGCTCTATCTAGGAAGAATATGCTATTAACTCAACTTGATGTTAAAATTCCTGGTTTAGAGATACTATGTGATTTGTATGCTATCGATCATGATTTTGCTGAACCATATCGCTTATGTGCTCTTGGTAAAGCATGGGAAAAATATCACATACATGATGGGTTCTTGTTTAGAGCTAACAAATTATGTGTTCCGGAATCGTCACGTGCGTTTGCTCTTATTGCGCGGAATCACATGCTGGAGGTTTGATGGGTCACTTTGGGCGTGAGAAGACGCTACTCATGCTCGCTGATCACTTTTATTGGCCAAAGATGAGGCGGGACGTGGATAGGTATGTGAAGCGGTGCATTACTTGCAACAAGTCCAAGTCCAAGCTGAAGCCTCACGGTTTGTATACTCCGTTCTACGGCACCTACTACACCTTGGGAAGATATTAGTATGGATTTTGTGTTGGGTTTGCCGCGTACTAAGAGAGGCCATGATTCTATATTTGTGGTAGTGGACAGATTTTCTAAGATGTCACACTTTATTGCTGCTACAAAAGCGACGATGCGTCGCATATTGCTAACTCTGTTTTTCGGGAGATTGTTCGACTACATGGAGTCCCGAAGACTATTGTTTCGATCGTGATGTGAAGTTCATGAGCTACTTACGGAAGACACTTTGGGGAAAGCTGGGGACAAAGCTACTCGTTTAGTACTACTTGTCATCCCCAAGCCGATGGTCAAACAGAGGTGGTGAATCGAACCTTGTCACAACCGTTGAGATCCATGATCAAGAAGAACTCGAAGGAGTGGGAAGAGTGTTTGCCGCATGTGGAGTTTGCTTACAACAGTGGCGGTACATTCTACCACGGAGGCTGTGTCCTTTTGAGGTGGTGTATGGTTTCAAACCCATTACTCCACTTGACTTGTTGCCTTTGCCCATACATGAGAGAGTTAATATGGAGGCATCCAAGAGGGCAGATTTTGTGCGTAAGATCCATGTGAAGACTAAAGAGTTGATCGAGAAGAAAGGCAAGAGCAATGCTGCAAGGATGAATAAGAAGCGCAAAGAGATGTTGTTCAAGCCTGGTGATATGGTCTGGGTACATTTTCGCAAGGATAGGTTCCCGAAGCTGCGGAAGTCTAAGTTGAAGCCTCGCGGTGCTGGTCCTTACAAAGTGCTTGCCAAGATCAATGATAATGCATACTCGATAGATCTTCCAAAGGATGAGTTTGGTGTCAGTAATTCTTTTAATGTTGCTGATTTGACACCATATGACGGAGAAGACCTTGGAGCGTCGGGGTCGACGCCTTTTGAAGGGGGGGAGATGATGAGGACATCCCTACCTCACTACTACCTCCGTCATTAACAAATGAAGATGAACCTGCTGTGAAGCTCAAGTCCAATGAAGTTCGGATTGGACCAATTACCAGAGCTCGTGCGAAGCTACTTAATCAACAGGTGAACTTGTTCCTAAACGATATTTTGATTGATGAGAACTTTATACTGCCTAAGTCCTATTACTTATGTATCATCAGGTATCAAGAGGAGACAAGCATCGCACGAGGAGAGGAGCAGCTGGACATGAAGATGGACGTCAAGAAGGCCGTGAAGCTGGACATGGAGCTGGACATGAAGATATCTCATGGACGCGCGAGGGAGGAGCGGGAGGAATGCGCGAGAGGAGAAGAAGAAGTCCGAGGCCGGTCCGGAACCCGGTCGGACCGGCCCCCGGACCGGACCGTCCGGTCCTCGGCCCGGTCGACCGGTCGTAAACCGGCCGCCAACCGGAGGGAAATTATCGTACGGGGCGAGACCGGAAACTTCGCAGTTTTCCGGTTTCGACCGGTTGACCGGACCCCGACCGGACCGCCCGGTCCACAGTCCGGTTGACCGGACCGCAGACCGGACCGCCCGGTCCACGGCCCGGTCGACCGGATCCCGGACCGGACCGGTCCGGAGTCCGTCTCGACCAGATCTATTCTGGGTCGGTTTTACTTGTGTTTTTCGACCAGAACTCGTCCCGGACACCTATATAAGTGCCCAGGACGCCCCCCTAGCTGCTTTAGACCACGTTTAAGATAAACCCTAGTTCTTAGTTGTTTGCTCTGCAAAACTATTGAATTCCCTACACCATATTGCTTGGATATTGTGTAGATCCTGTTTAAGTCTTGTGTGATCTGTTTGTTCCATTGGGAATTAGACGGTTGCAACTTACCGCTTCGTGGTCGGCGGCTACGTGCGCAAGTGTGTGGAGTTGCGAATATCTTGCGGGGTTGAGAGTCGTTGCATTGGCGACAGGGACCAATCGAGAGATCTCGTTGCGTCATACAAGTTATCATCCACTACATCGTCGTGTTTCTCCGCTGTTATCATCCCGTGATCATCATCACCACCGTTGCTTACTGAGAAGATCGGGCCACCCCTTATCATATGTACTTTGTCATAATGCCTGATTAAATCTCATAGTAGTCATCATGATATGTATGTGCATTGTTATGCCCTCTCTATCTATCAATTGCCCAACTGTAATTTGTTCACCCAACATGCTATTTATCTTATTGGAGAGACACCACTAGTGAACTGTGGACCCCGGTCCATTCTTTTACATCTGAAATACAATCAACTGCAATCTCTGTTCTTTGTTGTTCTTCACAAGCAAACATCATTCTCCACACCATACGTTTAATCCTTTGTTTACAGCAAGCCGGTGAGATTGACAACCTCACTGTTAAGTTGGGGCAAAGTATTTTGATTGTGTTGTGCAGGTTCCACGTTGGCGCCGGAATCTCTGGTGTTGCGCCGCACCACACTCCTCCACCAACAACCTTCACGTGACCTTCATCTCCTACTGGTTCGATAACCTTGGTTTCTTACTGAGGAAAAACTTGCTGCTGTACGCATCACACCTTCCTCTTGGGGTTCCCAACGGACGTGTGCTTCACGCGTTATCATAGCCTCTTCTACATTTGTTTGTTTGTTGTTGAGCGGTTCTTTTAAATCCTTACCCTCTGCCTTTTGCGGGTTATAATGTAGTTCCCTCTACCTATGTTTATTGTTGAGCGGTTCTTTTAGATCCTTCCCACTGCCTTTTGCAGATTTTTGATGTAGTTGCCTCCTCTGCATCTATTTGCATTTGAACCTGGCTCTTCAAATTCCTCTCCCTCTCCTGCTTTCTCCTACTATACTTTCACTGCCTCTTGAAGTTAAGCCTCCCTGGTTTGTGCACTTGTCAAACTTGTAACTGGTAGTGCTTCCCTTGCGGCCACCAAAAATGTACTCTCCTATCGCAAAGGTTCTTGAACTGTTTGCGGAGGGAAATGTGTACTGGCCTGCAACATGTATGCAACATAGTCGGTAAAAGATTAAGACGTAGGATAAAATTCACTATGAGCGAATACAACATTGAGAAGACTGAAAATGATCAAAACTTATTGTCTCACTCACATACTGTGGATTATCCTTCAGCCCAAAAAAATTCCACTATGGTCCAACTTCAATGTGAACTTGTGGGGATCATTAGTGAAGTGCAAATCCAAAATTATTCAAACTATGCTGCGATCTTGGCGTATGCATGAAACTATGTAAATTCATACAACACATTGCATTGCCAACTCAAATACATGATACAATTATTCCGAGCATGTACTAAAATCAATTCAATTGCATGTGCCAAATTCAGTTAACACCACAAGTGTCAATCTTCAGTTAACACTTGATAGGTAAAACACAGTTAACTTATTGCATGTCTTCAATTATGTGCTAAAGTGTCAGGGATATGCTCAATTACTGAACCGATGTTGCAAAAAAATTACCAGCAATGTAACAACATCATTGAACACTATTTACAATAAATCGATCATCCAAAAAAAATCCATGCTTTACAAATAGTAACAAAGAAACGTCGAAAAAGGACAGTCAACAAATCATTGATATCCATGGGCAAAGGCTCCACTGAGCACTACACTGTCGACTTTGTCTATTTGCGGATATCAGATCATGTGCACGTGAGCCCGACCTTCGTTGCCATCATCAATGGCAGCGGCACGAGCTCAATGAAGAGAAAGATGAAAGTATAGGAGAAAGAACTTATCGTACTGCAGGGATATTCATCCTGGTTTCGCCAGCGGGGATTATCGACCATCATCGCCTATGTCGAGCCCAAGTTCCGTCGCCTCCTCCTCCTCACCCGGGCAAGATTGCACTGCGTACGTCCTCCCTGCGTGATTTGTACGTCCATATACCTAATAGGGAAAACATACATAATAGGGACTGATTTGTGAAGTTCGTGTGGCTGAGCAACGATAGAACTTATTTGCTATTATTCTTTTCGCTAAGGGTTTGTTGGAAATCACTTGTTCCCACGTGGACACGTACATGTGTCGTATCCATATTCAAACTGTGTGAAAATTCACACAAAGGCAAATATTTTGTACTATGTGGCCACACTTTACAAGATGTTATATGAAAATTGTACATGATGGACAAATTGTTGTACCGTGAGTGCAATTACCTCATTAAGCTACGAGGCATGGAAACCAACCATACCACGACAACTTCTGTTACACATCATTCTAAAACGACAATGTGCGTTGACCTAAGACTGGGAGACAGTGGAAGACAACCATAGCCCGACCGCGCCCATTACACGACACTTTTAAAACGACAATGTAAGCTGACATGCGAGGGGTGCAAGCCAACCATATCCCGACCGCACCCGTTACACGTCACTCGAAAAACTACAAAATTAGGTGAGGTGTGGAGGCCAACCGTAGACAGCACGCGTTACACGTCAGTAGATTCGATATTCAAATCTTCTTATATACTCGGCCCGTCTAGCCAACGGTTGACACAGGATAACCGACCTATCCTCGATGGCCACCGTCTGCTGGGTACCTCACTTTGGGTCCCCTAGCCAATATGCTCACTTTCCTTCTCCAGTGCTCTCACTTCGGTGCACTCGTGTCTCTAACCAAAGGGATGAAACCATGGAGCCTTCCAATTCTGCCAGCGCAAGGCAACTCCCTCCTTCAAACCCCCATTTAGTAAAATTTAATGAAGTGTACTATCAACGTGCAAGATCTGAAATCCAAAGACTCATTTCTGGAAATTTGAGCTAAATGATGAGCTAGAGGCAAGAAGTTGTCATATTTGGTAAGCTAAGTGTGTATTTTTGGGTCTAAAATTCATATGATTTGAAATTTGGGTGTGACAAAAATCGTATCATTTTTTGCAGGCTTTTTTTGAATATGTTATTAAGTTGTTCTATATTATTTTGAAGGTTTTCATTGCTGAGTTTTATAGCTACAGCTATGGACGCTGAAACTTTCGAATCTCCTCGGTTTCAAATTAAAATTATGATTTTGTAGAAGGGGACATTAGGAAAATTTCACAATATTTTGATATCCTTTTATGTATCTCCCATCATGGACCCCATATATTATAGAACCCTAAATAAGAGGTGGTGCCCTAGTGAGGGCGATAAGGATACCCATCTAAAATCCATCCTGTACATATATGGATCTGAACCTTGCGCATTTTATGCGATGCATATAAGATATACGGTGTTGTATGCCGAATTCGTAGATCCTTTGGTAAAATTAAGTGGAAAATTTATAAGGTCAATGGGCATTTCTGGATCGAATATTAGATGAGTTGAAAGTTGGGATTGGAAAAATAATCATACGGGATTTGGTTGGAAGTCGCAAAACTGTGTTTATGGCGCGAAACGTTTTCAATTCTTGTAGTTAAATTTGAATGTCTCCCCGTTTTCAAATTGTCATTAGTAGATTTTTTTTTTGACAATTTTACCGTAGGGGAATTCACTACAGTGTGAAATTTTATATAAATATATCCAACAGGATGCGTTCACAAAGTAGAATTCTTTTAGAAGAGGGCATCAAGTCCTCAGAGATGAATCACGTTAAATGTCGCCCGCGATGGAACGGACCCTTGATATTAGCAAACACTGTAGAAGAATTAGTTCCTCCTCTCAAAAGAAGAGGTAGTTCCCTGGAGAGAGCGGTGAGTGTAGTAATGAGACACTAAATTCACCTTGATCGATAGGATAATAGAGGATTTTTTAAAAGCCATCGAGAAGACAATTTGGTATATTGGTAGGTTCTACTTATAATTAAATATATTTATATTTTCATTGCTTTAAGTGATTGTGTTATAACCATATATAGCATTAATATCTCGTGATACTTTTTTGATTTTTACAACATTTTCTAAGAGTTTATTATTTCCGCCCTTGGCCACTGTTCCTAGCATTATTACCCGGAAAAAGGCCAGCGGTTGGTAGCGAAAATCGCAGGAACAGAGGGGGAACGGACGGCCGTCCACGCGCGGTCCCGTCTCCGCCGCCCGTCTGCACCGCAAAGAAAACCCAGCGGGAAAAGAACAAGAAACCGGTTGTACTGTAGCTACGCACAGTGGACAGTGCCACGCCGCTCCTCGGAAGGTTTTGGAGGCGCGCGCGCAAACCGACGAGGGCGAGATAGAGCGGCCCGGCCCCGTCGGTCGGTCGGTCAGTCATTTTTTTCTGAGAAAAATCCACGTGTAATCCTAGTGGGGACCTGTTGGCATGCACCTGGCACCTCACCTGGGCGCCGGGAGGAGAGGGCCCTCGTGATTCCGCGTGCGCGGCAGGCTGCAACGGAGACGGAGCGACGGAGCGACTAGCAACCGCAGCCGCAGGGTGGCAAAAGGGCAAAACCAGGCGCTTCCCGCATTTCCCACCACTCTAAAAACGGGGTTCCGCAACGCCAACTGCTACACGCACACAAGCTACCGTACTCCGAACAAAATTGATGGCTTTAATTAGTAGTGGAAATGAAATGGTAGCACCAGCACAAGCTACTATACCATTTCACAAGCGTCGCTCTCTTTTGGTTATTTAGAGGTATGCGAAGAAGTGAGTCTAACTCACTTGTTTACGAAAGCAAATAAACAACCCAGCCACCAAGATTTACGTTCCTACGAATGCAGCTTTGGGATCTTATTATCCAAAAACTCACTTTGTCGCTATCTAAAACGCCAATGATAGATATTTAGGCATTAGGTGTCCAAGGACAATGTCACACAGGAGGGAAATGTTTTTTTAATTGCGCTCAAAGAAAAAATCGGAGAAATGGTACGATACATTATGGGCTAACGAACACATGTTTCTCCGTGAATGTAGCCATCATACGACCCGTCCTGGTGCAAGATTTTCTTACAACACAGCTTTCAATATAAACGACAGTGCTAATGCAAGAAAAGCATTTGATGAAGCAGGTTAATTGTTGCCATTTTGAATAATGTCCGCAATATTGTTTGTTTCGACGACCGTAGTTTTGTCGATAACTACACTTTCCTTTTTTTAAAAACCAAGACCACACTACCACCTCGTCAACAAAAATAAATTCGCAATAACTGCTACCCGATGACGCACTGCAGCTACCGTCGCTAGCTAAAACGACAATGTAAGTTGACCGGGGACGCGTGGAAGCCAACCATAGCGCTACCGCGCCCGTTACTCGTCACTCGGGAACGACAAAAGTACGCGATACGTGGAGGCTAACCATAGCGTAGCCACGCATGTTTTCCGTTACTAGATTTGAAATTCAAATTCAGCCAAGATGCCCCGCCCTCGTCGTCAACGTCGACGCCCGATACCTGACCTATCCTCGACTGCCACCTCATTCCGGGTACCTTACTTTGGGCCCCCTAGCCAATATGTTCACTCTCCTTCTCCACTGATCTCACTCCCCTCTCTAGCCAAGGGACAAAACCATGGAGCCTTCCAATCCTGCCACCGCAAGGCAACTCCCTCCTTAAAACCCCCTTTGGCCTCTGCCCACACTCCCCACTCTCTCCACCCACCAAGCCCACAACCATGGCCGCCCTCCGCCGCCTTCTCCTCCCCATCCTCGCTCTCCTAGTCCTACACCCACTCCGCACCGTCACCTCCTCCGACGCCGGCCACCTCCTCGCCGCCAAGCACGAGCTCTCCGACCCCGCCGGCGCCCTCTCCGGCTGGGATGCCCGGCACCACCTCTGCGCATGGCCGCACGTGACCTGCGCCAAGAAATCCACCACCGCCGTCGCCGAGCTGTACATCTACAACCTCTCCATCGCCGGCGTTTTCCCGTCATCGCTCTGCTCCCTGAGGTCCCTGCGGCGCCTCAACCTCGCCGGGAACGACATCGCCGGCCCCCTGCCCGCCTGCCTCGCCGACCTCCCGGCGCTCTCGGACCTCGACCTCTCCGGCAACTACTTCTCCGGCGGGGTCCCGGCGGCCTACGGCGCCGGCTTTCGGTCGCTCGTCGAGTTCAAGATGGTCCAGAACTCCCTCTCCGGCAACTTCCCGGCGTTCCTCACCAACCTCACCACCCTCAAGGTGCTCCAGCTCGCCTACAACCCCTTCACGCCGTCGACATTGCCGGACAATCTCGGCGACCTCGCCAACCTCCGTCAGCTATATCTCGCCAGTTGCAACCTCACCGGTAAAATCCCCTCTTCCATCGGAAACCTTGGGAATCTGGGCAATCTGGACCTCTCTTTTAACCGCCTCTCCGGCGAGATACCCGCAAGCGTTGGGAATTTGAGCTCTCTGTTCCAGATGGAGGCCTACAGCAACCACCTATCCGGGAAGATACCGGAGGGGCTGGGGAGCCTCAAGATGCTCCGTAACATTGACATCTCCATGAACCTGTTCACCGGCGAGCTACCGGCGGACATGTTCGCCGGGCCAAGCCTGGAGAGCGTGCACATCTACCAGAACCAGCTCACCGGGCGCCTTCCGGCGTCGCTCGGGACGGCGCGGCGCCTGACCGATCTGAGGATGTTCGGCAACCAGATCGAAGGGCCGTTCCCGCCGGAGTTCGGGAAGAACTGCCCGCTGGAGTTCCTGGACATGTCGGCCAACCGGATGTCGGGTCCGATTCCGCCCACGCTCTGCGCCTCCGGGAACCTGACGCACCTGCTGCTGCTCGGCAACCGGTTCGAGGGCGCCATTCCGGCCGAGCTCGGCCAGTGCCGGACGCTGCTGAGGATCAGGCTCTTCAACAACAGCCTCGCTGGACCCGTGCCGCCGGAGTTCTGGGGATTGCCCAATGTCGGCATGCTCGAGCTCCGTTCCAATGCTCTGTCGGGCACGGTCGATCCTGCCATTGGTGGTGCCAGGAGCCTGGCCAACCTGCAGATACAGGGCAACCGGTTCACTGGTGCTCTGCCTGCGGAGCTGGGCAGCCTGAGCAACCTGCAAGAGCTTGTGGCTTCAGATAACAGCTTCTCCGGTCGGGTGCCTCCATCGCTTGTTCAGCTTTCCCAGCTTTTCCTGCTGGATTTGAGTAACAATTCACTCTCTGGGGAGATCCCAGGGGTCTTTGGACGGTTCAAGAGGCTGACAAGACTGAACCTTTCGCATAACCACCTCACTGGAATCATCCCTCCAGAGATAGGCGAAACCAGCGGTATGGATATGCTGGATTTGTCCAACAATGAGCTTTCCGGTGGGGTGCCCGCGCAACTGCAGAACCTTCACCCCAGTGCTTTCAACCTCTCCTACAACAAGCTCCGTGGACCTCTGCCTCGTTTCTTCACCGCCTCCAGGTACCGAGAGAGCTTCCTGGGCAACCCTGGCCTGTGCTACGGGCTATGCACAAGCAATGCCGATCCAGACGCCATCCAGCGCGCCCGGATCAACATGGCCGCCACCATCCTCTCCACGGCGGCCATCATCCTGCTCATCGCTCTCGCATGGTTCACCTACAAGTACAGAATCTACAAGAAACGCGCCGCCGAGATCGACTGCGAGAAGGCGACCTGGGTGCTCACGTCCTTCCACAGGGTGGACTTCGACGAGATGGACATCGTCAACAGCCTCGACGAGAGCAACGTGATCGGTGAAGGCGCCGCGGGGAAGGTGTACCGGTCCGTCGTCGGGCCGAGGAGCGAGGCCGTCGCCGTCAAGAAGCTCTGGGCGACCACAACCGCCGACGGTGCCACCGTGGACAACAGCAAGGACGACGACACCTTCGAGGCCGAGGTGGCCACGCTCAGCAGGATCAGGCACAAGAACATCGTCAAGCTCTTCTGCTCCGTCACCAGCAGGGCCTGCCGGCTGCTCGTCTACGAGTACATGCCCAACGGCAGCCTCGGGGACCTGCTCCATGGCGCCAAGGCCGGCGTCCTGGATTGGCCGGCGAGGCTCAAGATCGCCGTCCATGCCGCTGAGGGCCTCTGCTACCTGCACCATGACTGCGTGCCCTCCATTGTGCACCGTGACGTCAAGTCCAACAACATCCTCCTCGATGCCGAGTTTGGCGCCAAGGTTGCGGATTTCGGTGTGGCCAAGACTCTTGGAGATGAGCCGGCCACCATGTCCGTCATCGCTGGCTCCTGCGGTTACATCGCTCCTGGTGAGTTCTTCATGCCTGATTTGTTCCTAGCATGTTTCAAGTCTGCTCAAAATGTTTCAGTACATTTAACTGCTATGCTCTGCAAAATGTTGTTATTGATATGCACTTTAGACAAAATTTACAACAGATCCTAGCTTCAGCTTGTTCTCTTTTAGTACTAGCTGAAAGATACATTTACATGACATGTTCTGCATAATCTTTTAACTTAGTTGTGCACTGATGCTACAGCTAAAAGCTTGTCTTCAGAATACATATATTGAATCGTGTGTGTGATTGTTCCTTTGTGCATCGCAGAGTATGCCTACACCCTTCATGTAACCGAGAAGAGCGACGTGTTCAGCTTTGGCGTGGTCATTCTGGAGCTCGTCACTGGCAAGAGCCCTATGGCGCCTGAGATCGGCGAGAAGGACCTGGTGGCGTGGGTGTGCGACACCATTGATCAAAACGGTGCGGAGTCTGTTCTTGATCAGAAGCTCGCCGACCAGTTCAAGAACGAGATGCGCAGGGTTTTGAACATCGGCCTACTGTGTGTCAACAAGTCCCCGAACAACCGCCCACCGATGAGGTCTGTGGTGAAGTTGCTGCTGGAGGTGCAGGGAGAGAACAAGCCCAAGGCCAAGAAGGAGGCGGCCCCTGCCGTCTGATCTGGGGGCAAATAGAGAATCCTCTGAAGAACCATTGATAGGAATAAATGCTAATCTGTGCTTTACTTGGATCATGTACTTAATACCATTAGCTGTTATAGCAGCTAGCTAGCTCTGAACCCTGGTAAACTTAGAAACTTGGGAGTCTAACCTTTCGCTCTGAAATGAATGGAATGTGCAGTTGCTGTGAACATGTACTATCTGTGACAAAGATCTGTTCCTTGCATGCTTGATGCTTTTGTCGTGCTGGTTGCAACTTCTCTTTGGTTTCCATTACCGATCCTGAAAAAGTGCATTTGTTATGTTGCTATTCACCTTTCAGTGTCAAGATCTCAATATACTTTGGAACATCTTGTGGAGAACTGGAGATGCTCCCACGCTTAGTGAGCTGACGCACTCGTGAATATGAGTGGGAGTAGAGGTCTGGAAGTCCTATCTAAAGTATGCTATGATAGCTCAGTACCAATGATGATGATTGATTTCTCATCAGCATCAACATCAGTGCTTAGTGCATATATGAAATGTTTTCTCGATGCAACCATGTTAAGTAACAGACAGTAGTAGTGGCAGCGATTGAATTTCAGTGGCTCTGTTTTCCCCATTTGTTCTTTTTGTTAGCTGCCTTTTGCTTGTGCACTTTTCTCCTGGTAAACAGAGGCTGGACACGCATTGGCTGCACCCTTTTCTAGTCCTGGTATGTCTCTACGTCGATCAGAAATTTGACCTGACTCTAGTCTTTTATCTTCTTCCAGCTTTGCAACATGCTGTTTTTTATCAGGCCAGGACAAGTAACCTGTACATAAATGTATCAAGGACAACAACTTTGCTGGAATGCAGTCCTGAAGCCCATGTTCAGTAGTTCATCTATCTTTGGTATCACCGTTGTACCTAGATCTGTGAATCTAACTTGCAACTTCTCATTGTATGAGCTGATATGAAGTCGAGTGTGTGTCTTCAGTATTATTTCTTGGTTTTGTACTGCTCAGGTTTTCCGATCATGGATGTGCATTTGATCATTACTGATCCAAAGTTATCTTGCACGAGCATGTATCCAAAGGAGGAAAAGAACATCATGCAAATGATGTGTTGTCAACCAAGTGTAATATACTTTCAGATCAGACCGTATTCTTAAAAATGGAGTACGCACATGTTTTCTTTTGTTTTTTCACACAAATGGCGCAGGCGGATCCAAGTGATTTTTTTGCCCTGCTCTTTATTTTTCATCTCTGAAGGAGATACCAGTACCGTGTAACAATAGGAATTTTAATGCATGGACCCATTAAGATGACACCATGATGAAATGAAATGACAGTCAATTTCTATTTCTTCACACAAATGGAGCAGGATGAAATGAAATGTTAGTGAATTTCTATTTCTTCACACAAATGGAGCAGGCGTATGGTAGTGAACTTCTTTTCATTCTTTGTACAAAAGTAGAAAATAGCAGTGAAAATACATAACTCAGCTCTTCAATTCTCATCTCTTTGAGGTGCACAAGCCTAGGGAAGTCTAAATGTCATGAAGAATAAATATGTATCCTGAACATTAGGAATCTTAATGCATGGACCCCTACAGATGACATCCATGATGAAACCTGTAGTGTCTCTGGGCTCCACGAATCTCCTCTCGACAAAAGGCAAACCATTTGGGTTCTTCTGAGCCGAAGCTGCTGCACATTTTAGTCTACTCGGCAGCCAATGAGATGTGAGTGCCGGCACAACACTGTCATAGCTGAATCATGATGGTCAAAAGCAACACAACACAAAATGAAATAACAAAAGGCAAACAGCAGCAATATGGTTTGAGGTGTAGGATTGTGTAATTGAGAAGAAAAGGATGCGATGGCTTTTACTTCCTCATCAGTCAGCTTTATTGTTCCGCTGGCCAAATAAAGTGTATTTTTCTATTTGATATGATTAGTACAATTTGCACTGTGAGAACATCTAAGCGGACTGCTGCTGGCACACCTCTTGCATCCCTACCTACAGTCAGGACACAATGTTTTTCTCAAAGATCCGTTGCAAGTCTGTGCACTACGAAAACCACAGTTGTTAAACAAGACTACAAACAGCAAAACCCTGAAAGGTTTGTAGAAAAAAAAAGGGTAGAAGCCATGACGGTCAAAATCCGTGGCAGGTCTGTGCCCTACTAAATCCGTGCTCAGTGTTTAGCCTTCCCTGTTTTGTGTTGCTTTCTCTGGGTTTTTTGTGCTGCTCAGGCTTTACGATCATGGATGTGCCTTTTACCCTTTATGATCCAAAGCTATCTTGTACGAGTGTATACAAAAAGAAGGAAATAAAACACCATGCAAATGTTGTGTCGTGAACCAAGTAGATACTTCCAGATCATACAAATAATTCTTGCAAATGGAGCATGCCGATGGACCTGGTTTCTTTTTCTTCACACAAATGGGGCAGGTGCAAAGTAATACTGTATGAAAGTAACAGTGAAAAAACATAGTAATGCTCTCCAATTTTCATCTTTTTCGGCAGCAAGTAATATGAACTGTAAACTTTATGAAGGAGAAACATGTACCCTGAACATTAGGAATCTTAATGCATAGACACATTGAGATGACACCCATGATGAAATTTGTAGAACTTCATGCCTTCCACGAATCACAGAGGACAAAAGGCGCATCTACAAGCTGCGGCACATTTGGTCTCCTCGGCAGCCAGTGAGGTGTGAGCGCTCGTGCAATACTATCATTACTGAATCATCATTGCTAGTCAAAAAGTAACAGAAAAAAATGAAGTAGCAAATGGCAAATAGCAAAAACATAGTTTAAGATGTAGGGTTGTGTAACTGAGAAGAAAAAAGATGCAATTCAAAAATGGTGCACGCCAACAGTCAGGCCAATTTTTTTCTCGAGAATCAGTAGGAGGTATATGCACTATTAAACCCCAATTGGTAGACAAGAGTACAAACAGCAGAACGCTGAAAGTTTTGTAGAAAAAGTGCATCTAAGCCATAAATTGTTGCTGAAAGCAGAATAGTCTTAAAAGAAAAATGGGAATATATAAGAACCCTGAGACATCCACACAACTGAAGAACCCATGACAAGAAAAATCTTGTTTCATGCGGCTCATGTCTGGTTACATGACGGGGAAGAAGCTTGGCAAGTTTAGTGCATTTGAAATACGAAAATGGAGTGTGACTGACAAGGAGCAGGGGAGTTTGCTAGCTACTGTACGAAATATGCTCACCTCCTCACAATTCAGATAATGTGTTACCAATCGAAGTGAACTGAAATAGTAAAACTTGCTTACCAAATTCCTATAACTATCGGCAGTAAATCATTAAGTAAACTAATGGTGTTACACTTTATACCTTTCACACAAGGTGTTCCGAAATCTGAAGTAACAACAAAATGAAAGTACTCGGGAGAATAAGCACCTGAAACATAAAGGCCATCTACAAAGGTAAGCAAGCTCTGATTGTCAGAGGCCAAGGTAAGTGGTACTCGTATGCCGGACCATGGTACTTGATCCCCTCGGACACGCGCTTCAACTCCATGGTGGCAAGGTCCATGGAAATGATCCCTTCACCTTCCTCTGTACCCAGTACGATGGACCTCTCTGCCACCCAGACAATATCCTTCAGCTTCTCGATGGTGATGTGCAGTTGCGGTTTCTTGTCCCCAAACAGTTCACGGATCGCCCGCCACAATACAATCCTTGTCTTCATCACCCATTGGCTGTTGCCTTCTGCTTGCACGAATATCTCGAGGAAGTGTCTGGTCAGGACGGCAATGTGCACTGGACTATCCTCGCCGCCGACGACCCGGATCCTGGTGGCCTTGTCTGACACATGGTGCATGTCATTCAGGAGAGAGGAAAACGAGAACTGTGCGGTGGCCTTGTCGAGAACAATGACAGTGTCTTGTGCCGTCATCCAGTAGACCGACTCTCTGTCATGCCCCGCATAGTGGATGCTGGTCAACAATGGGAGTTCCGGCATGCCGCTGTGCCCCGTGCTCTGCGGGAGGAGAACACCAAGGTACCGGCAAGGCCTTCGCAGAAGATGGCATATAGAACCCTGAAGTTGGACATGCCGATGCGGCAGCCCGTCTCGTCGGCGTCGCCGTCGAGCAAAAAGGCGCCGATGCAGTAGCAGCCGTGAAATTTCGCCGGTATAGCTAGCGCACTGTGGCGCCGCGTCAGGGGATCGCAGACAACGAGGTCGGGGGATAGGCGAAGAAGGACGACGGCGCGTCTGTGCGCTCTTTGAGGAAGAGGAGGACGCCGCCAAGACTGTCGGCGAGCTCCCAGTAGGCACCGCCGCGGGCCGGGAGGAAGTCGAGCGAGAAGTGCCGCGCGTCCACGGTGTCCGATGAGGGCGAGGCCGAGGAGGGGAAGAAGACGGGTTTGCGGCCAGGTGGACGCGGAAACAAGCGGGAGAATTCTTGGACGCGGTAGTGGCCGACCACGGAGGCGTGCGGGTGCAGAGAGCGGAAGCGGCGGAGGAAGCCGCCGTCGGCGACGACGCGGCGCCAGCGCTTGCAGGTGCAGGCGGCACGGATGAGTTGGAGAGACGAGGGGAGACGCAGGAATACTAACTCGAGAAGCTCGTCGGGCAGGCGGTGCGTGGCCGCCGGCGCGGTGTCCCTCCGGGCAATCTTGCGGCGGCGGCTGCTGCGAGTGCGAACCCCCATTTGCCACCGGCAACCCTGGTCACGGGCCCACGGGCCTTCTTTTGACCGCCTTCGCCGCTTAATCGGCCCGCACGAAAAGCCCTCGTAGCTTTGGTTGCAGGCCAAGTGTTTGTTTATCCTGGAACCGTAGAGCCTGGTCCTCAGCTTCTCATCGTGGAGAGCCCATGTTAAATTGGGATTAGTTTGTGATGTGTTGTATTCTATAATTACCAGCTATTTAACAGAACATAACAAAACGTCTGGTTGGTGTAGTTGGTTATCACGTTAGTCTCACACACTAAAGGTCCCCAGTTCGAACCTGGGATCAGACATAACCTTTTTTGTTTTGTTTTTTCGTACAGTACTAACGCACGTTTTTTTCTTTTCTTTTGTTAAGGTCGTCTCACATTACCATTTTTCTAACTATGTCACTCATATCTTTTGACATGTCGAGCTGGGGCAAAAGGTTTTTCCCCTGAACCATTTAACCAAAATAAGGAAAACAAAAGCCAGCTTGAAAGTTCGGTTTTCCTCTACTAGCCATGGCCAGATCTCCGTGATATGTTGGCTGATTACACCCGCCACCATCAACACCGCTCAATCTTTCTTGTGGACAGGTAATGCATGTCGAACCTGCCGGGAGTGGCGAAGCTCAACGTTGATGCTGGCGGGTTCTGATACTGGTCACTTCATGGGTGTGCTTTGGTTGTTAATGTGCAATATGCTGTTATAGCTGATCTGGGGACATTAGAGCACTAATAGTCCGGGAAAGCTTGATTTTGGCTATCGGGACAATGCATGAGGAAAACCTGGGGAAATATAGCCATATCGTCTAGGAAATAAAGGCGAGTGTGGCAGGGATTTTGAAGGCCACATGGCCCATATTTGTGAATGAAAGACAGACTGTCCAACATGGAAGCACATGACCTGACACGTTTAGTATTATCACTGCATGTAAGATGACATGTTTGGTCCATCGATCCGCCTGAGGGCATCTGCATTCCACTAATTTGAAATAATAAAAAGGGTCGGATGCAGGGAGGAAGCTAGGAAAAAATATGTCCGGTGTCATGCACACACTCACTCTATTTGACTGGTGTCATCTTCTGTAAATAATGGTTTGCTAGTGTTAAGTAATGAAGGTTTAGGTTGTTTTCATTGGGGTCAGCTGACCAAAACGCCTCTCAAGCAGCACCGTCCCTGGTTGGATGATTCAAAAAAGTTACTATCGTCATATGAAAAGGAATGCCTTGCTATTCTTCTTGCTGTAGACAAATGGCGTGCGTACCTCCAACATGCACCATTCACTATCGTCACTGATCACAAGAGCCTTGTGCACCTCGCTGATCAGAAGCTTAGCAATGAAATGCAACAAAAGGCTTTTGTTAAGCTCATGGGTCTCCAGTACAAGCTTGTCTACCGGAAGGGTAGAGACAACACAGCCGCAGATGCCCTGTCACGTCAGACCTCCAACAATGAATTGTTTGCCATATCATTTTGCAGACCACGCTGGCTGGAGTCCATCACTGATGGCTATCAGCATGATGAGAAGGCTCGTTCTTTATTGCAAGAACTCAGTATACATAGTCCCAATTATCAAGGGTACTCTCTGCATCAGGGCCTAATTCGATATAAAGACCGGATTTGGTTGGGAAACAACACGGAGGCACACAAGGCCATCCTCCTTTCTCTACATGACAAGTGGGGTAGGCGGTCACTCCGGGTTTTTAGCTACATATCACCGCATTAAAAACCTTTTCTCCTGGCCAGGCATGAAACAATATATTCGGAAGTATGTCCAGCAGTGTTCTGTTTGTCAACAAGCAAAGTCGGAGCATGTCAAGCTACCAGGTTTACTCAATCCTTTGCCTATACCTTCTGAAGCTTGGAGCATTATTAGTCTTGACTTTGTGGAGGGCCTACCTAAGTCTGGATCATTCAATTGCATATTGGTAGTTATTGATAAGTTCAGCAAGTATGCTCATTTTTCTCCCACTCTCACATCCATATACTGCCCTTACTATTGCCCAGAAATTTGTGGACAACATTTACAAGCTTCATGGTCTTCCCCAGTATTATCATCTCTGACCGGGATCCCATTTTTACAAGCAAAGTTTGGCAAGAATTGTTTCGACTGTCTGACACTAAAATGAACATGAGTTCAGCAAATCACCCGCAGACGGACGGTCAAACGGAGAAGCTTAATCAATGTTTGGAGACTTTCTTGCGTTGTGCTGTTCATGCGTCTCCAAGGAAATGGGCACAATGGCTCCCTCTAGCCGAGTATTGGTACAACACAAACTTTCACTCGGCCTTGGGTAAAACACCTTTTGAGATCCTATATGGCTACAAACCTCGTCACTTGGGTGTCGGCAATCTTCAGAGTTCAACACCTACTGATTTGGCGGGGTGGCTTCGGGAACGCCAAGAAACGCTGATCCTACTCCAGCAACATCTATTGCGCGCCCAACAACGCATGAAGTCTCAAGAAGATAAACACGGGACGAGAAAGGGAGTTTGCTTGTTGGCGAGTTTGTTTACATGAAATTGCAACCATACTCCCAAACTTCTATTGCACAACGTTCCAACCACAAGCTCTCCTTCAAGTTTTTCGGGCCTTATGAAATTCTAGCTCGCATTGGTAAAGTGGCCTACAAGTTAAAGCTCCCATGCAGGCAGTCAAATCCATCCGGTGTTGCATGTGTCCCAGCTGAAAAAATCCGTCCCTTCAAACCAGGTGGTTTCCTCTACTTTGGATTTCAATTTTCTTGCTGATGATGCCTCACCGAGTGCAGCCCGGCGCTGTGATCTCCAAGAGGACCATACACAAAGGTCGCACTTTTGTCAATCAGGTGCAAATCTCCTGGACAGGTCTTCCCTCAACATTACCGACCCGGGAGTCCGAAGCTGCCTTGCGTCGACGTTTCCCTGGTGCTCCTCGCTTGGGGACAAGCAGGCTTTGAAGGGAGAGGAACTGCTACGACACCGGCATGCAGGCGACGGAGACTACGGGACATCAGGAGATCCATGGGCCGGCAAGTGCAGATTAACCCAAATGGGCCAAGGCTGGTCCGCTTGCGTGCGTGAGCTGGAAGCCGGTGCTCTTAACCAGCCCCGAGAGGATGAGAGAAGGCATCGATTGAGTGGCCAAGAAACTATCTTCTTCCTGTCTCCTTTCTTCCGTACCTGCTACTCTGCTCTCCCCCTTTCCCCTTCTCCAAACAATCTCTGTATCTGTATCTTAATTCAGCTACTTGGGGACTGAATCCAGTGCGTGTGCTATCAAATCATCCATGGTTGTAGCATGGAACCATCGGTGGTAAATTACTGAGTAAACTAATGATGTTACACTTTATAACTTTCACACAAAGTGCTCTCAAATCTGAAGTAATAGCAAAGTGAAAATACCTGGGAGAATAAGCACCAGAAACATAAAGGCCATCTACAAAGGTAAGCAAGCTCTGATTGTCACAGGCCAAGGTAACTGGTACTCGTATGCCGGACCATGGTACTTGATCCCCTCGGACACGCGCTTCAACTCCATGGTGGCAAGGTCCATGGAGATGATCCCTTCACCTTCCTCTGTACCCAACACAACAGACCTCTCGCCACCCGGACAGTCTCCTTCAGCTTGTCCATGGTGATGTGCGGTTGCGGTTTCTTGTCCCCAAACAGGTCACGAATCGCCCGCCACAATACAATCCTTGTCTTCATCATCCATTGGCTGTTTCCTTCCGCTTGCACGAAGATCTTGAGGAAGTTCCTGGTCAGGACGGCAATGTGCACAGGACCATCCTCGCCACCGACGACCCGGATCCTGGTGGCCTTGTCTGACACATAGGGCATGTCATTCGCGAGAGAGGAAAACGAGAACTCTGCGGTGGCCTTGTCGAGAACAATGACAGTGTCTTCTGCCGTCATCCAGTAGACCGACTCTCTGGCATGCCCCGCATAGTGGATGCTGGTCAACAATGGGAGTTCCGGCATGCCGCTGTGCCCCGTGCTCTGCACGAGGGTCCAGCCGTCGCCTTTGAGGCTACTGCGGGAGGAGAACACCAAGGTACCGGCAAGGCCTTCGCAGAAGATCGCATACAGAACCCTGAAGTTGGACAAGCCGATGCGGCAGCCCGTCTCGTCGGCGTCGCCGTCGAGCAAAAAGGCGCCGATGCAGTAGCAGCCGTGAAATTTCGCCGGTATAGCTAGCGCACTGTGGCGCCGCGTCAGGGGATCGCAGACAACGAGGTCGGGGGGATAGGCGAAGAAGGACGACGGCGCGTCTCGTGCGCTCTTTGAGGAAGAGGAGGACGCCGCCAAGACTGTCGGCGAGCTCCCAGTAGGCACCGCCGCGGGCCGGGAGGAAGTCGAGCGAGAAGTGCCGCGCGTCCACGGTGTCCGATGAGGGCGAGGCCGAGGAGGGGAAGAAGACGGGTTTGCGGCCAGGTGGACGCGGAAACAAGCGGGAGAATTCTTGGACGCGGTAGTGGCCGACCACGGAGGCGTGCGGGTGCAGAGAGCGGAAGCGGCGGAGGAAGCCGCCGTCGGCGACGACGCGGCGCCAGCGCTTGCAGGTGCAGGCGGCACGGATGAGTTGGAGAGACGAGGGGAGACGCAGGAATACTAACTCGAGAAGCTCTGATTGTCAGAGGCCAAGGTAACTGGTACTCGTATGCCGGACCATGGTACTTGATCCCCTCGGACACGCGCTTCAACTCCATGGTGGCAAGGTCCATGGAGATGATCCCTTCACCTTCCTCTGTACCCAATACGATGGACCTCTCTGCCACCCAGACAATCTCCTTCAGCTTGTAAAACATGCTTACCAAATTTCTATAACTATCGGTAGTAAATCATTGGTGCATACCTACAGTCAGACCTCTCTGTCACCCATGACAACCGTGGGCCGTACGTGAACCTTATACATGCTACTTATACATGCTAGTTAACTCAACGCTTAATTAACCATTGCACGACATCCAATCTATCCCCTCGTTTACAACGCTTTTGGATAATTTGGCGAGTCCACATCACCAATCCGTGGCGTGAAGCATCTGAGCCATCCATCCAGCTGCTAATCCTTCAAGGAGAACCGCGGTCAATCTGTTTCCTGCTCTCCCTCTAAAAAATCCAGAGACCTTCCACTATCTATAAATACGAGGCCATGGTCACCTCCGCGGGCGGCATCGCGTGCGTGACTTGTGACTTTGGACTTTGGCGAGGAGAGGAGAGGGAAGGGGAGGTGATGCTGTCCAGCGAGCGAGCGCTCTTCGTGGCTTGGTGTGGCGACGAGCTCCTTCCCTGATCCCATCTCAGACTCCGCTCATACCTTGTTCTTAGTTTGGACTTTGACGAGGAGAGGAGAGGACAAGAGAGGCCGGCCGGCGAGCGCTCTTCGTGGCGTGGTGTGGCGACGAGCGGCGAGGAGAGGAGAGGAGAGGAGAGCTCCTTCCCCGATCCCAGCCAGCCAGCAAGCGCTCTTCGTGACGAGCGGCGAGCTCCTTCCCAGATTCCATAGACTCCTCAGGAACCTTTTCTTCAATCCATGGCGAGGAGAGGAGAGGACAGAAGAGGACGGCCAGCGAGCCCTCTTGGTGGTGTGGCGACGAGCGGCGCGGAGAGGAGAGGAGAGCTCCTTCCCCGATGCCGGACAGCGAGCGCTCTTCGTGGCGTGATATGGCGACGAGCGGCGAGCTCCTTCCCTGATTCCATAGACTGCTCTGGTACGTTGTTCCTCAATCCATGGTGTGGCATGTCTCGCTAAGTAACTAGTACGTGCAAGTAATGTTTTTTGATGGAGTTTGCAGACGACTTTTCAGTCCAATTCACATTCCTTCCGTCTCCCAACACCACCACACGAACTTACTCGAACCGTGGATGGCTGCTCGGCCTACACGCGCCTGCCCACTTATTTGAGAGGAAAGGAGAGGGGAGGGGAGGGGAGGCTAGCTAGCCAGCAAGCGCTCTTCGTGGCGTGGTGTGGCGACAAGCGGCGAGCTCCTTCCCTGATCCAGTAGACTCCTCTTGTACCTTGTTCTTCAATCTATGGTGTGACCTGTCTAGCTAAATCACTAGTACGCGGTAGTAATTGCTTTAATGGAGTTCACATGCTTGCTAGACTTTTCAGTCCTGTTCACATCCCTTCCGTCTCCCAACACCACCACACGATTGCCAGAACCATACCGTTTCTCTTGCAGACGGCTGGCCGGCCTACACGTGCATGTGCGCTAATTGGCGCGATAGTGCTTTACCCAGGCTGCCTCGTGCCAAACCTGGAAACATGGCTCACTAATACACTTTGGCGAGGAGAGGAGAGGCCGGCCAGCGAGCGCTCTTCGTGGCGTCGTGTGGCGACGATCGGCGAGCTCCTTCCCTTATCCCACAGATTCCGCTCGTACCTTGTTCTTCAATCCATAGCATGGGCGGCATGGCCTGTCTCGCTAAATCACTAGCACGGGTAAGTAATTTCTTTGATGGAGTTCATAAGCGTGCTAGACATGCATTCAGTCCGTTCACATCCCTTTTGTCTCCCAACTCCACCATACTGAGAACAGACTGTTCCTCTTCCCCGACGCGGACAGCGCTCAGCCTACAGGTGTCTGTCTGCTTATTGGCCAACGTACCCTGGGTACCTCGTTCCAAACCTGGAAACTCCAGCCTCCCTAGTACTATCTTCATCGACTCGGGCTTCCAACAAGTAGAACACTGAAAAAATATCTTTATCCCTCCCACCAGAGGAAGCGGACATCTTTGTCCGGCAAGCCGGAGGAAGGTGACGAGACGGACAAGCTAGTACCGTCTTCCATCGACTCCAACCTCCAGCGTCATTAGTATTCTCTACATCAACGCTCTATGGTACACACTGGAACTTTTTTTCTTGGGAAAGTACACAGTGGAACTAGAACCGCGAATAATGCATGCTTTCGCTCTATATGAAAGACTAGGAATAATGCTTTCTTTCGCTCTATATTACCTAAAAGTCCAACTGTAATCACTAACATGATTGGAACATTGGGTGTCCACTTGGTCTGTTTTACAGGTAAAGGAGACAAACCTCGATGTGATTAGTTGGGGAGCCAAATTGTTCGTGCAATTGTCAAATAAACTGTTCCGAGCGAATCATGGATGGAGGCCCGTGGTGAGAAGACTGATGAACTGAAGGAAAACAAACACATAATCAAGAATTAGAAAAAGCTCCTGTTACTTGTTGTTGAATAGTTGCTTTTTCTCGAGACTCTTGGCTCTCTCGCTTTTTTATTTTTCTGCTTTCTTTCTTTCTTTCTATACTGAACAATTGTATGGTTCCTGATAATAGAAATCGGGGGAAATCCATTACCTTGAAGAAAAACACACCCCCTCCACACTGGAACTAGAACTAACAGCATGTACACACGTACAGCGGGAGGAACCTGATTCTCTAAAACTTCTTCTCTGCTTGTGTGGTTTCCAGAATTTCCAACAAAATAGCGAGGACATGATTTCCGTGCTTTTTCAACCCGTCTGTTGTGCAAAGATAATACACACTTAGGTGGTTATCCTCATATATTGTGTAAATGTCATGTTCGCTTGATCTGACCTTGCATGCTGGCCGGCAAACGCAGAATCAACAACTGATCGAGAAACTTACATTTCAGAATAAAACCTGCTTGGTCTTGGACCAGGTTAGCATTAGCTATTTTACACGTCGATCAGGACTAACCAAACTAGTTCATGTGCAGATCGATACCTTCTTTGCCTGGTGTTTTTTACAGGAGCTTCAACAATAAAAGAAAAATTATTCACTAAGCAGCAGACCAGATGATGCGCTTCTGCATGAGCAACAGGGTGGCAGTGTGGGCAGGTGCCACGGAGGAAAACCTTGCAGAAGTCTGCAATGAGTTTCTCTCGCTGAAAATGCTGCAGATTCGTCTTGACAGTTGCCAAGGAGGAATGCAAGTGAAAGAGGTTGCTCTCAAGGGCACATGTTGTCTTTCTCTGTCTTCTGGTTATGCCTTTGTTGCATATCAGTGTTGCATGACTAGCTAGCAACATCAATTCGACTTTGAAACTGCTATATTTTACTTTGGTACCATGGAATTATGATCAGCTAAAGAAAAGATGCAGGTTGTGCCGATTTTTTTTGGCATGACCCTGACTGTTTTTTGAACATCCAAACCTGCACACAAAGCAATGACTACAACTAAGACAATAGTCCCAACCCATGTGACATATCAACATACACTCAACCAGAATTTTCTCAACGCCAATAACAAACAACCAGCAACGCAAAGTTGATGCACATCATGCAGGTTTCTGCAATCCCATCATAGGACGGTTACATACAACACAAGATCTCTGCATTAGGACATACTTCCGGATCCGAAACCTGGAGTGCTCATGCGTTACATGGCATCCAAATGTTTAGCATCAAGGTGCTAGAAAGCTGCTGCTACAAAGAGGTGGTAGCATCATGTCTTCCAGCTTCCTAGGTGATGCATCAGGTCTCCAGCAGCATATAACCTCCGCAGTATCCGCCAAAAACAAGAACAAACACATGATTGTCAGATCTATGCATGATATTTGAGCTTTCATAAGCTACAGAGTAAATATAAACCCACTAATTAAGAAGACCATAATATTGAGCTATTATACCGCAAGATAACACTAACAATCACCAATTAAAAAGAGATCAATGAGAACTAGAACTTCAGGTTACCAGAACCAAACACTCCAACCAGCAAGCTAAATTCGCAACAGTTAGATGCAGCAGGCAAGGACAGAGCATACATCCATGGCAGGCAGAGCTTGAGCAAAAAAGGACAAGGAAATCATACATTCAAGCGCAATACGACACATCCATGGCACAGGGTAAGCATACAAGTTTCAACAAGTTGCATACATCCAGACTATGCATACAACATCTTTTACATTTAAAAGGAAAAGGTGAACAATGATAACAGCAGCCCTATGAATGCAGCAAAATCCTAAGATCTGAAAGTATGGGCAGCACCAAAAATCACAAACTTGTCAGAAAAAGCAGTGAGATATACCTTTCTACGAATCGTAGCTGTCCTTGTTCTCAGCGTCGTTCCAAGTGGAGCAAGTCGTCGCCGTGGTCAAGATCTCTAACACAGACAGATGTAAAAGTAAGAAATAGCCTCACAACCAGAATTAGATAACCAGAAGTGTATGGCTACTGTTATATGAAGCAATGATAATTAATGAAATGAAGCTACAGTTAGCAAGTTCTTTTAGCATGTCAATACCAGACAAACATTACACTATAATTATTCTTCCAATTATTTACAATGATCAGCAGAAGTTCTTTAACAAATAAAACCAGTAACTAAGCTAGTTAGTTAATCAAAATCAATTAGCAAGGGTGTTATGACCGGCCTGACATATTCCAGGAGGGGGCCCACCCTGGGCCCAATTAGGGGCTTAGCCCATTTAGTTTATTTAGTTTTCAGCTCATAAATACTGGTTGTAATCGTACGAGAAGGATCAAGCAATAATCAGAATATTACTGCCGACTCCCAAAGGAGTCGGTCTCTCCAAACCCTAGCCGCCGCGCCGCCCTTGGACGCCGCCACGGCTCCCTGCCGCCGCCGCCCTCTTCCTCGGCCGCGACAGCCTCCCTCCTTCCCCTACAATCTACGCCCTAGACACGGCAGGACCCGAGCTCCTACCAAAGGGTGTGCAAAATTTTGGCATGAACTTGACTGTTTTTTGGACATTCAAACCTGCACAGCAAACTATATACTTCAACTAAGGCAATAGTAACAAAACCATGTGACATGCAAGATTCAATCGACGATAATTTCCACAACACAGAAGACAAGGCAAAGCTGTTGCACAGCAAAACGCAAAATACATACAACACAACATGCAGCATACCCAAATATATGCCGAACTCAGCAACGTGCTTGAACGGAAATTCGTCCGAGCTTGTCCCCGGGGTCTTCCAGTTTCCTTCCAAGCGATGCATCAGGCTGTGGGCAGCAGCTACAGGTTCCAGCTGCTACCCCGGCCTCTCATGATCCCACCTAGTCCTCATTTCCTTTGAACAATAGATGGTCAGGTCTATAGCAGATTGAGCATTTATGAATACAATTTGAAATTGGCATAAACAGATGATCAGAAAGTGTATGGCTGCAAATAGTGAATAATAAAAATAGGAAGTATATCGAGAGAAACGTTCTTGGCAATGATAACTTGATAAGTAACAGCATCCCTATGATATGCATGCAGCAAACATCAGAGAGTACAGGTCGCTAAACACTGTCAGTCAGTCAGTCAGTCCTTGCTTATTTCCGAGACAAAGATTACTTATATAACTGTCACTCTATTCATTCATTCATAACCCAGCAAGCAAGCAACTCAAACCAAACAAGCATCAATAAGCTCGATAAAGTTTCTAATTCAGACAACAATTCAGAAACATTTTAGTGGCAGAAATCCATCTTTCGAGATAAGCAACAGGACGGGCATCAATAAGGCAACAAAATTAATTCACCAGGGTAAACATTGTGTCTAATCACAATAGACCTTGGCCACTTGGATCATTCAAGTCCATCAGCTACAACAAGGGCAACAAGCAGCACTACTGACAAATGCTTTTTAAATAACAAGAACTCAAGATCCAGGTCCAAAACACACTAATAAAATATCGGGTTTAAGGTTCCAAGTAAGGTAACAATTAGGCGACAGTTTAGGGCCAGAACTCATATTTTCGAGATAAATAGCAGGACAGGCATCAATATGGCAAAAGTCTCAGGACAAATAGTGTTGAATCGCAAAAGAGGATAGCCACTTTATTCTTAGTCCAGATCACTTCCAGCAAATGCAACCAGTGACATCATAGACAAAACCCTCTTAAATAATAAGGACTCAAGCTACAGGTTTAGCGCGCATTAAATAAAAATCTGTACTATGCATAGACACCATATGCATAGTCAAATAAAACTACTACCCTCTCACATCTGAAAGCGAAAAGAGAACTTACATTAGCATGCTTAGAAGTGCCACAGCTCTAAGCCTTGAACTTTTCTGAATAAACAACTGAATTGTCATCCCCCTGCAATTAAGAAGTTGGTCAAACAACACAGTAATTGACCTTACAATCTATAATTTGTAATAAACAACAAAACTGAAGTGACAAGGGAGTGCTACACTAGACCATCAACGCACTACCATCTAATTCCAATTTAGTGAACACAAATTCGCCCTAGAAGCACTCAGTACATAATTGCAAGGCTGAGGCTGCATATACAGAGATGTCATCTCCTTGCTTGCCACCCCTCTATTTCACAGCTTCCTTCAAACACATGATGCAGAAGCCTGCTACAACAGCTACTACAGGCTTTTGCTTTGCCTGCCATCTAGTCCATGTAAAAATCATGGAACAAAAAGAATCAAAAAATCATTGATAGCTCTAGAGCATATTTATTTATTGGCAACAGCTAATGAAATTTGTAAGCCAACATGACACCCATGCAACTTATACAGGCTAGTACACTTGTATTCTCTACAAATTATTAGCTAAATCATGTCTATCATATTACCGCCAAATGAGCCCATGAATGCTAACTCAAGGCATTAATTATTAAGTAATTAGAATGAATACACTACCGTGTTCCCATTGGATTCTGGGGGAAGCACGGTGACATTGTAACACACTGTTATATATTTTTTGTTGCATTATGAAATACTTATTTTTGACACCATATAAGGCGATATAACACACAACTCTGAGACTCCACAAGAAACTGCAGTATAGGCCATCTATCAATGAACCAAGGATTACAAGTCGAGGAGTCGAGCCAAGTCGTTGGGGTACCGACTCATAGAGTAGTCGTGACTAGTCTAGACTACTGATCGACTAGTCGACATGTACAGTAGCAGTAGCTAGTACAAAATACTCAACCAGATAGGAGATTTAGTAACTAAATCGACATAAGTTCAACACAAGTTACGTAACATAATAATGCTAGAACCTATAAGTTCATGGCATAGGCCTCAAATTATCTTGTCTAGATGATGAAATAATGTCTTTGAACTTCAGCTTCATCCTCCACATCTAAATATTGCTCCATAGCTCTAAACTTCCTTCTATTTAAGAAGTTGTGGATTTCATTCTTAATTTCCACCGACACCTCTGGCCAGTAGTCTACCCCGAATTGAGTCGATCGGCTCGAATACCACGACTAGTCTAGCCTAGTCCACAACTAGCCGCTTGCCGCTCCACTCTTCGAATTAGTCGAGTCGAACAAGCTAGTCGACAGTCAAGTTAGGACTCATAGACTAGTCGCACGACTATTCTAGACTAGTCGTTAGACTCGTAATCCATGCAATGAACTTTGTATGTTCCAACTTTCTAAGAAGCATGTAGCAGAATAAGCATGAGCATTAACTAACTGACCAAATAGCAAAATAATGAGACACCAAATAACAGACAACACATGAATGAATGACGGTGTGTTACGAAGAAGTCCTTTAGGGTATAGGCTGGCACAATGAATCGTCATAACCAGGCCGCTACAGCTTCTACCCTGCTAGCTGCCATCTAGTCTTCCTCCTACTCTTCTTAATAATCCTGGGCTAGTACACTTGTTTTCTCTGCAAATTATGAGCTAAATAATGCCTACCCTATTAAAGCCAAAATAAGCACCAGCCATGAATGATAATATAAAGAACCATATATAATTTTTATAGACCAATTATGACTTGGAATTTGTTATATTTTTCTTCGTCATGGGGGAATTAAGCAACTAAAGAAAAAACCAAAAAGAACAACTAATGAAAAAGCCAGGGAGTGCTCAAAAATTTTGCACGACCTTGCCTATCTTTTGGCATCCAAACCTGCACAACTAACAATACATATTCGATTAAGACAACCGTCACAACACATGTGACATTGTGACATACAATCAACCAGAATTTCCGCAACACCAGACAGCACACAACCACCAAGGCAAAGCTAATGCACATCATCAAAGTTTCCACAATCCCTTCTCAGCCCAGGCTGGGACAGTAAAATACAACACAACATGCAAGCTGCATATCTACACCTCGCAATTGGCAAGAGCATAATAAAGCGCACATCATATCACCATGTGCAGCAACAATACATACCGATTGACCAAGATTGGGAGAGAGATATTACCGTTACTTGATGTTGATGCATCCTGGACGCCGAGTAGCGGGGGGGCGAAGACTGTGGTGTCCTCTCCAGCGACATCAACAGTGCACCGCTGCAGACATCAACAGCGTGGGAGCACGGCAGGTTCACTCAGCCCAACCTGCCGGCGTTCTTCAATTCGTCCAGGTAGATCCTGTACTCGTAGGACCACAAGCCCACCATCACAGGAGCAGCCCGGGTAGGTGCTCGTTCTCCAGGCGAAATAAAGTATATACCTGCATATTAGCAACAGAACAACTTCATTACCAAAGTGGCAGCTGAAAACTCATACGGCTTGCAGAAAGCAAACCTGACGAAGACCCAAACCATATGAGCTAACAAATTGATACACCATTTCTTGTCATATTAGCTATTACACCAGAATAAATTACACAAATATATCTCAGCACTGAGAGAGGCCATGATGCACATGATTACACAAGACCATCATGGTAGATTTCTGGACACTATAATCATTGAACAATCATTTTCCTTGACTTACATTAGTAGATTATTAAGTGTGGAGCAGGTAGATGGCCTGGTTCAACCTCCTCAGGGGGAAGATATACACAGCATGCGTCCTCAGAACACCAGAAGAATCAATATGGGTGACATCCTCACGAGGCCCGCTGCAAACAGAATAATAAGAACCATGTCATGTAGAGTTCAAACTGAACCAACATATGCATCAGCTTAATATTGCAAAATAAGCACCCCTTAGTAGCAATGTATACAGAATCAGGCAGGGCTTGAACCATTAAAACGCCGCTTAAAATAGAATTCAAGTGACACAGGTTGGCAATTTCTTTTACTCCCTCCGATCCATAATAAGTGCCGGTGAGTTAGTACAACTTTGTACTGAAGTTATACTGAATCACCGATGCTTATTATGGATTGGAGGGAGTAGCATGTTAAGATCGGACAAGCACTTCACTTGGGCAGGGGGTAATCACAGAAGCTTGTAATCAACACAACACTTGATCTAGGGACTTTGTTTTCATTTTCACAAAGTATCAGCAACACTTGAGCTAGGCTTTTACTATGCAAAGCAACACGGGACAAAAATCAATTCAAGGGCAGAAAAGATAGGCTGCTAAATTGATGTGATCCTGAACTACCACAGATGAATAACATACATCATGCAATGCAAGTAGAGACTAGCTGAAGCATTCATTCAGTCTTAATTAGTGTTCTTCAACAAAAAGATGAACAGGGTACTGCAACCATTCCAACAAAACCCACTACCATCAACCCATCATATTCTTCCCAAATTGTCATATCAAATCCACAACATCCGAACCACACATAGGTATAGCTAGATGGCCGTGCTATCACGGAGAACCTAGAGGACAAAGAAGAGGAACCAGAAATTTACCAAAGCCCACGGAGTCGAAGAAGAAGAAGGGCACCCGCTGCCATCGCATGCCACAGCGGTAAACGCACAGGCTGGTTTGCACTCTTGTCAGCGGTCAGCCACACCTACAACGAACATACATGCAAAACCAGTTCAATTTCTAATGCAATTTTGATCCAGACAGTACTAGTACGGAAACCTAGAGTGATCTAGTGCAATGTAGCCTGCAGTAGGAATTCAGCAAATACGCAGTCATACAAAATTATTGTGTCGACTCTAGCGCGAGAGGCGAAGATTTCGACCTTTGGGTGGCTCCTGGACGGCAGCGTGGAGGAGGGGCTTGGGTCTTGCAGGTCGCGGAAGGGCTCCATCCGGAGCACACGGCCGCGTCCATGGCCCCGGGTGACCCCTCCAATACGCCGGCGAGGCAGGGGTGCGGGAGCTCGCGCGGCGGAGGCAACCTTGGTGGTTCCCGTTGACGAGCAGCGGCTCCGACGGATGGTGAATCGATGCACAGCGCGAGGTTGGCCGTGGTCGTGTTCCGGAGCTAGGGTTTGGAACAGCTCGGGATGCGACCAGAAGTCCGTACTGCGGTCGGCCCCGTCCTCCTGCGCCGCCGCCGTCTTGAACAGCCGCGGTCGCGCCGGCGCCGGCAGGGGAGCGGCCAGTGTTTGCGGGGCGGCGCGATTGAGGGCACGGGAGGGCTCCGTTGGCGGGGGCAGTGAGCGGGGGCGGCATGGTGGCCGGAGTAGAGGGCGGGGAAGGGGAATTTGGGTTCCCGACGGGATGGCTCGGGTTGTGAGAGAAAGAGGGATACTTGAGCTAGGCTTTTACTATGCAAAGCAACACAGGACAAAAATCAATTCAAGGGCAGAAAAGATAGGCTGCTGAATTGATGTGATCCTGAACTACCACAGATGACACGCAATGCAAGTAGAGACTAGCTGAAGCATTCATTCAGCCTTAATTAGTGTTCTTCAACAAAAAGATGAACCTGCAACCATTCCAACAAAACCCACTACCATCAAACCGTCAATATGCTTCCTGAGTTTTCATATCGAATCCACAACATATGAAACACACATAGGTATAGCTAGATGGCCGTGCTATCACAGAAAAACCTAGAGGGCAAAGAAGAGGAACCAGAAATTTACCAAAGGCCACGGAGTCAAAGAAGTAGGCCACCCGCTGCCATCGCACGCCGCCGCGGTAAACGCACAGGCTGGTTTGCATTCTTGCCAGCCACACCTACAACGAAGATACATGCAAAACCAGTTCAATTTCCTGTAGGTGCGAAAATTTGTATGGATGCATACAATGCAATTTTGAACCAGGCAGTACTAGTACTACTGTACTAGTACGAAAACCTAGAGTGATCTAGTGCAATGTGGCCTGAAGTAGGAGTTCAGCAAATACGCGCTCATACAAAATTATTGTGTCGACTCTAGCGCGAGAGGCGAAGATTTCGACCTTTGGGTGGCTCCTGGACGGCAGCGTGGAGGCGGGGCTTGGGACTTGCAGGTCGCGGAAGGGCCCCATCCGGCGCACACGGCCGCGTCCATGGCCCAGGTTGACCCCTTCAAAACGCCGGCGAGATAGGGGTGCCGGAGCTCGCGCAGCGGCGGCGACCTTGGTGGTTCCCGTGGACGAGCAGCGGCTCCGACGGATGGCGAATCGACGGCTCGGGATGCGACCAGAAGTCCGTACTGCGGTCGGCCCCGTCCTCCTGCGCCGGCCGCCGTCTTGAACAGCCGCGGTCGCGCCGGCGCCGGCATGGGAGCGGCTAGTGTTTGCGCGGCGGCGCGATTGGCACAGGAGGGCTCCATCGGCGGGGGAAGTGACCGGGGGCGGCATGGTGGCCGGAGTAGACGGCGGGGGATTGGGATTGGGTACGGTTCCCGGCGGGGGATTTGTATTGTGAGAGAAAAGAGGGATATGGGGAATCGAGAACGACATGAGTAATGCGTGTGTTTTCTTTTTCTTTTTTCCTTTTTTTTTCAGATGTTGGATGGTCATTCGACTGCGGCGCAAATTACTTTTCCCGCTCGGTTTCCTTAATTACTACCTCTATTCATAAAATAACGTTGAAATTTTGTCTAAATATATATATGCTGGATTTAGATAAATTTTTGATATCGTTTTATGAACGGATGGAGTACACCATTTTAGTTGCAGTATATTTGTGACATTCATCTCACCTCGTCTCTCGTGTTTTGATCAATTTAGCCAGTTCGCATCACCGATCATGCATCTCGCCCGTCCATCCCGCTGCTGATCCCACCAAGTATAGAGGTACCTCCTCCAAACTATATTTGGTAGCCCTCGTCTGAGCGCGCGACAGGCAGAGCTTCCTTATCGAGTTGCAGGGTCTGTTTTTTGCGTCCCCAAAATAGTTTCTCAATAATTTGAGATATTTCTTACATGTCTTTAAATTCTTTGCATTTATTACACCGTCTTTGTGCATGTATATACACGTACATTACTCATGGCATCACACTTGACAACTGTAGATTATCTTTGTGTATATTCTTTCGTTTTTCATGTTCCCATAACCTATTATAACCAATGGTAAGGAAATTGTTTATCGTTAGCTGCTCGGTCGGCTTGAAAGTACTCCAAACTAATTAGAATTAAGAGGATTAACTGATTTTAATTGGTCGGATATTAATCGGTGCAATCTACATAAAATTAGCACTTAAAACATGTGTATATAATAAATAAATATTATACGGTCCTCCATATTTCTAGCCCTACTTCTCTAGAGCCCAAAATCTTATTAAACCAAGTAGCTTCTCCTCTATGAATTCTAATCTTCAAGGTCACGAGCGACTAAGGAGCCACTAGCTGGCACCACGTTCCTTCCTTTCGCTTCTCCTCCTCCAACCTTTGAACTTTATATTCTCCAACTACCTAGCCAAGGTATGATTCCTCTTGCAACTCAACCACCTACACTAATGAAGGTGGCCTTGAGGTTCTCGACGAACTCCTCAAGGCGGACAAGATCATGTATTTGAAGTCTACTCGGCAAAGGCGAGGAATTGATCAGTGACGACAAGGAGCTCGTCGGTGATGACAAGGTACTAGTGAGGAAGAGCTTCACAAAACTACTCAATTTGGGCGGTGTAACGGCTGAACAAGCGATTGGCGTTGAAAAATTTGCGACTATTTTTTGCCCAAATATAGCAGTTGATTGGGAGCATACCTAGTAATCGAACTATCATAGCGACAGGTCGGGCCAAAAGATTAACACAGCCGATTTGAGGTGTTTGACACAGTCAGGTCCCGAGTAGCGATTAATTTGACTATCAATCGTTGATTCGGCAGATGTTTTGAACAATAATGATTATAACACAAACAAATAAGAAAGTCATACGGAATTACTAGTTTTGAATGAAAAGCTAGGGGCGGACTTGGTGGAGCCTAACGGGCATGGATTCACCTAAAATCGCCTCGAGGAAGGGTGACAAACTCTTTAACTCTTGCATGTAGTCCTACTTAGGGGCCCTGGCCCAACTCTAGTAAGAACCCTGCTTCATTTTTTGTTTCCCATGTCCATATGACATATTCTAACACAAATGAAGAAAAATTAGCATGGAATCACCACTCCAGGATTAATGTTACGGGTAGACATCACGGGGCCCACTACATAGGGTTTTGCTTGAAACCACGCAATGAAGGGTCCTATATAGGTATATAAGTGTGGTGTAAAGAGCGAAATCCAAATACACAACATTCGACTTCTTAAGTGGCTACTCGCTTCACAAAAAGGACTATCATGATGGTGGATTATGAACTAATAGGGAAAATTCCTACTTCGGGGCACCCACCCAACTCTTATAAGACTTGACCTCTTTTGGAGGTTTTCATGTTCATATGACATGTGCACAAACAAAGAGAAAGTCACATGGAATCACCACTTTTGAATGAAAGCTAGAGTTGACATAGCAGGAACCACAAAAATAGGAGCCAACTTGATATTGCACAAGGAAGGGTTGGAAACCCTCCTCCTATTTCATGAGGTACTATTATAGGCAGGGCCGACTCTGGGCCAGGGCAAGAAGTGCGACGGCCCGGGGTCCAACCAAAACTAAGGCCCATTTTTTCTGGCACAGTGTATATAGGAAAAGGTAGAAGAAAACAATTAGGCCCATCTAGCCATGCACGCAGGCTAAATTGGGCCCATTTAAAGAGTTCGCCCTGGGGCCCTCCAAATCCTAGAGCCGGCCCTTATAGGTATATAAGGGTGATTCGACTATACTTGTTGAACGTTGTGGCCGGGGTTGAAAAGTTGGACCATTGGGACTCTCCCTTTGATTTTGCCTTCTCGCTCATGCCCTAGTACGTACAATCGCTTCTCGGTGGAGTATTACACATCGAGGTTGGGGCGTTGTCGACATGTCCCTATATGATATTGATGTTGTTATCTCATCACAGACGCTAGTTGTAGGTAGTTGTTTAGCTAGGGGAGTTGAGTCTATCGGTGATGAAGGATGCGACCTTTAGTTGTCGAAGTTGTCGAACACGGCAAATGTGGAGAGAGTTTCTCCATATGCACATGTAGTGCAAGTGTTTTACCCTTCTCTAGCTAGGGGAGTTGACCACTCTCTTTCTTTCACGTCTTTTACCCTTCTCTAACTCTGCTCCGCCTCCCGTTCCCCTTCCATCGCCGGCAAATCCCGCCTGGTTCCGGCGAGCCCTCGCGCCGCCGACCACCGCACCGGCACCAACTCCTGCTCCTGCACCGTCTCCATGGCATGGAACCACCGTTCCTTATCCCCCACGGCGATCCATAGACCCACAGGAATCCGCCAAAGCGGTGCCGCCGCTTGGCTCCGTCGAGCTCCGGCCGTCCCTCCTCCTCTACCGCATCTCCAGGCCGCTCCACCGCAACTCACAGCCAAAGACCGAGTCGCTGCTTCCGGTGAGCGCGTGTGACCACGGCCGGCCGGAGGGCTCGCTGCGGCGCCGGGATGGCGGCGGGGCATTCCGGCCGGAGGTGCTGCTGCCGGCGTCTTCTTCTTCTGGCAACCTCGCCCGCGACCTACTGATGTCGGCCACCACTCGAAGCCCCTGCATCCCGGTGAAGCCTCTGTCCTCCTCCTACTGCATCTGTTCTTGCTAAATTTTGTAGCTTTTCTCCCGTTGAACGTTTAGCCAATAAAGGAAGCCACATGCATCTGAATATTGTTCAGTCTGTTAGATAGTGTTGGTTCAGCTGAGCTATTCTTCAGGTCACGCCTAACCTACCTGTTAAACAATTGGCGCATGTATGCCCATTTTGCAGGAAGGGATGTATAGGATTTTAAATGTGTTCCAGCCTTCCATGTATATATCAGCCCTTGTATGCATGGGATAAATTTTCGATCTGACAGGACAATATAATGTCACCAAGTTTTTTAATAATAATCCAAATTTGAATGTCTATGTTCATTGGTTTTGTCTGCGGTTCCTTGTGCTGCCGGGTGTGTGTGGATGCACCTACAAGCGAGCGGTTCGGCAGCTCTTTTATCTCTTTAAAATTAACCAAAATAGCAAACTAATTACTAGTAGCTCTAGGTTGCATCTGTTTGTGTGTGAGTCAACAATCTACAGTCTGCATGTGCACGTACATAAATTATCCTAGTATGACCATGCTCATTTGTTATCCATGCCTTGCTTGCAAAGCCTATCTAGTGTAACATGTTCTCAGCATGTATATGCAGCAGATAGACTAGGTACTCTAGTAGTATGAGTTTGTTGCTAATCTGTAGTAGTATGAGTGTATTTTCCCTTATCTCCTGTACCTATTTATTACCACATTGTGGAAGAATACAGTCATTGGTTCTCCATCTCTTGTAGATTATTTGCTTCCTGTTACATTAATATTTAGAGTTCTGCACTTACAAGATCACTGATGGCAACAGATCAAACAGCTGTGTCGTGTGACGATGGGCTGCGGGAGGGGCTCGCTGTGTTGCCGGGATGGCGGCGGGGAGGCACGGATGATGAATCTGTGTTCCCCTGCCCTGGCTGCTTCTCCCTGCAGTACGGCCGGAGCTGCTGCCGCTGGCGTCTTCCGGTGACCACGCCATCTTCTACTGCCTGCCAGCACTCTGAGCTGCTACTGCCTCGTGCGGTCTCTCTCCTTTTCCTCCATCTAATCTTGCTAAAAATTGCATCTTTTCTAAGAATCTGGCACGAAGCTGAGATTTGGTATCTTGTTGCATGCTACAAAGCTAAGAATCTGGACCTTATCAATCTGGGTGTTGTTTAATTGATTTAACATGTCTAAATCTGGTTGTAGTACACCAGTCACATCGAGTAAATAACAAAATTCTCAATTAAAATTGGTTGGTAGATGTTTTGAGGTTTGAGGTGGCATATCTGGTATATGTTTCTGGTAGTTCCATGTAAAATGTTCAATACTTTGTTTAGAAGGACAAAAGGTAGTCATTGATTTGCCATCTCTGTAGCGAGTTGATCATCTTGAAGTTGTTGCTTACTATCATTTCTGTTGGCTACTACATATATGTGAGCTCTGTGCATGGACACTTGTCCCATTGATTTCTTGCGTCAACTGGTTATTCCTAGATTGTGTGGTGTCTTGGTTAATGACAGATATACTGGCACTGGTATAAGTAGTAGGATGTTTTTAGTACTTTTCTTGTGATGTTTGTACCAGCAGGCTGCTAGTAGAATTGCTCTTGTGGTGGGGATGTTAGTTGATGTATATATGGCCATGTGATGGCAAACTGCCCTGCCCTGCCTTGACATGAACTGTTTCTTCACAAGCGATTCAGTGACTGCATTATGTTATGCTATTCAGCTCTATTAGGATTCATGAACTCGTGAGAACAAACTGATAGCTGGAAGCCTGAAACTGTATGCATCAGTTCTAAAAAGAAGCCTTCTTGTCTGCTTGGAAACACTAATAAGTTCCCACGTTAGATGCTATCTCTGCTGAATTTGATCTGCATGCACTCTTCTGATCATAATGTGTGAATTATCTATGACATGGTTTAGATAGCTAGCTATTTGTTTCCCTGTTTCTTTTGGACTTGCGATTCTATCAATTTTAGCTTCAGCTAGCCAATTCAATTGCTCGACTTTGATGCTTGGTCTGAAGCTTTTTACTGTAATGCTTTATATAATTGATCAACACATAGAAAGCATCAGGTCGTTGGACGCTAGTTCGCTATAGTCACAACTTGCTTTATTAAGCATGTGTTTTTTTTCCAGGAGAGTGCATTTGATAAATAGTCTTGTTATATATTTGCTTGATAGTAAGCATTCTTATTTCTCTTAATTCCATCAGGTTCATGGCGTCTGTGGCCATGAGATCTGGCAGCCCTTCCTTCGTAGCGTCTGGCGTAACGCCTCGGTTCCGTCCCCGCGGTCTCGTCTGATGTCCTCGGCGCCTGGTGAGACTTCTCATTCGCCCCAGGCCCTAGGCCTTTGACCGAACCAGGACTCTGCCCTAGTAATCTAAAAAAGTCGAGACCTGGTGCAGCCGTAGTGATTACCATCGAAACCTGGTATCTTTCGATTGGTCATATTGGCTTGAGCGTTTGAGTTGAAATAGCCTCCTAATTTATTTTTGTCAAGGTCATGAAATTTCGGAACTTGGCCTTGTTCTGTTGTTGAGATGATTTTTTCCTGCCAAGCTTGTGATGATGCATAGGTGATGGATCTACGTTTGTTTTCTGTAGCTAATTAAAACCTGATGCAACCTGGGTGTCATTTAGTTGATTCAACTTATGCATCTGTGAAGTTTGCATTACAATTTTCATGGTCCCCAAACATTTAAGAATGAGCAGTAGATGATGTTTTTATACCTGTCATTCTTTTTATATCGCCATGGTCTCCGAATACTTTAAACCTGGGTGTTAAGGCTCTTCCCTAGTATTAAAAAAAAGTTCCTATCATACGCAGCATATATTGATTACCATTGGATCCTGGTAGCTTCAGATTGGCTTGAGCGTTTGAGTTGAAATAGCTTCCTAGATACACTTTGGTTGATGTGTTGGAGCATTTACTGGTAGAGTTCTGTGATTTCTTATCTAGTTGATTGCTGGCATATGTCATCTGATAAGTATTTTGCCATGTTCCCCTAGTTGTTGCTATTGTACATGAACATCAGTATGTGTGCTGTAAAGATTGAGAAAGTTTTGTTGAGTGATTTACGTAATAGTAACTTGAGTGTCTCGTGTACACATATTTTGAGGTAGCTGCTGTTGTGAAACAACATACTGATCTGCGATTCTCGGCAGGCTGACATATGTAGCTGGTGCTGCGATGGAGGCGGGTGCCCTCAACGGTGATGGAGCGGGGCACGTGGTCGCTGTCTTGCTGGGTGAGTAGTACTAGCGTTCTCTGTTACGGTGTTGCTATTAGTACATGTACATGATGATGTTTTGTTGTGAAGATTGAGGCAGACTTTTTAAATGATTTATGTCATAATAACTCTAGTGTCTCTTGTGCACATATTGAAGGAGCTGCTCTTGTCAAACAACATACTGTTTACCATTGGATCCTGTGAGCTTCCGATTGACTTGAGTGATTGAGTTCATATACTGATTACCATTGGAGGAGGATTTGGTGTCGATTCGTTGGAGGATTTACTGATAGAAATCTTTGATATCTTATGTAGTTGAGTGCTGGCATCTGATAAATAGTTTTTTCCATGCTCCCTATTTGTACATGGACATGATGATGTTGCGTTCTAGAAATGCTCCCTATTTTCCATGCTCCTTGGTCTGAATCTTTTGCTGTAATGCTTTATTTTATTAATCAACACATCGAAAGCATCAGGTCGTGGGACGCTAGTTCTCTATAGTCACAACTTGCTTTATTAAGCATGATTTTTTTTCCAGTAAAGTCCATTTGACAATAATCTTGTTCCTTATGTAGTAGCTGCAACTTATAATTAGCTTTTGATAGTGCTATTGTTATATATTTGCTTGACAGTAAGCATTCTTGTTTCTCTTAATTGCATCAGGTTCATGGCGCCTGGGGCCATGAGATCCGGCAGCCTTTCCTTCCTCGTGTCCGGTGTAACGCCTCGGTTCCATCCTCGCGGTCTTGTCCGACGTCCTCGACGCCTGGTGAGACTTCTCATTCCCCCCCAGGCCCAGGCCGTTGACCGAACCAGGATTCTGCCCTAGTAGTCTAAAAAAGTCAATATCTTGCGCAGCTGTACTGATTACCATCAGAACCTGGTATGTTCCGATTGGTCATATTGGCTTGAGTGTTGGAGTTGAAATGGCCTCCTATTTTTTTTTTGTCAAGGTCATGAAATTTTGGAACTTGGCATTGTTAGATGATTTTCCCTGTCAAGCTTGTGATGATGCATAGGTGATGGATCTATGTTTGTTTGGAGTAGCTAATTAAAATCTGATGCAACCTGGGTGTCATTTTGTTGATTTCACCTGTTTGTAAATAGTAGTACATGAGCCACAATTGCTGCGGTGTTACATATGATTCTGGACATGATTTGGTATTGTTTGAGTCTATCAATTATGCTGGTACTGCTAGTGTTATTCATCCCCACGACAAGATTGTCGTTGTCTTCAACTTGTGGTTATGCAATACAATTTGCATTAGAATTTTCATGCCCCCCAAACATTAAAAAATGAGTAGGACAATTGAATAGAAGTTACACAGCTTGTTAATTTGTTCCTAGTTGAAGAGTGGATGATGTTTTTATACCTGCCATTCTGTTTATACTGTTATGGTCTCCGGATACTTTGAACCTGGGTGTTAAGGTTCTTCCCTAGTCTAAAATAAAGTTCCTATCATACGCAGCATATATTGATTACCATTGGATCCTGGTAGCTTCCGATTGGCTTGAGTGTTAGCTTCACTTTTGGCAATGTCATGAAATTTCAGAACTGGGCATTGGTCGAATTTGTTGGAGGATTTACTGGTAGAGTTGTGTGATTTCTTCTATAGTTGAGTGCTGGCATATGTCATCTGATAAGTATTTTGCCTTGTTCCCCTATTGATTGCTCTTTGTACATGGACATGATGATGTTGTTTTGTAAAGAGGGATTGAGACAGATTTCTTGAATGGGTTACGTCATAATAACTTGGAGTGTCTGGTGTACACATATTTTGAAGTAGCTGGTGTTGTGAAACAACATACTGAGCTGTGATTCTTGGCAGGCTGACATATGTAGATGGTTCTGCGATGGAGGCGGGTGGCCCTCGGCGGCGACGGAGCGGGGCACGAGGCTGCTAACTCGCTGGGTGAGTAGTAGTAGTATGTTGTTTTGTTCAAGTGGTTTGTGGTCGCAGACGACCAAACGCTGCTTGTGTTAATTTTCGTTTCAGTAGACTCGCCGTGTGTGGTTTTGCAAGTGACATCTTCCTCGCTTGACATGGTGATGCTGGCTTGTATTATGTTGAGTAGTAGCCCAAAGGATTGTAACATATTTGTTGTTGCTGTACAAATGCGGCTCCAGATGAGAAATTATATTCAGGTTTCTTTTATCCGTTACCCGCCGAGAATTATTGTTACCGATTAAAAATATAGGCTATATTTGAATTTTACTCTATTTTTTGCTCAAATGGAGTAAGTATGATGTATTATAGAGAAAGATTGGTGCGCAGGAGTTTCCAAACGGTGGCGGTAGTTGAACTACACGCAAGAGCAAAATATTGTTTTTTTTTTTCTGTCTATTTTATATGTGTTTTGCGTAAAAGAAATGAGAAAGAAGTAAGGACTATGACTGGAGGTCGTGACCTGCTGGTCTTGGACTGATGCATAAGGTACAGTTTTTTTTAGCTAGAAATTTCTTTGTTTTGTGGTTGAATATTTCGAATTTAGTTTGAAAAAAATCTTGAGATTTCTGAGAGGGTTTGCGGTAACCGAATTTTGTGTGGAAGTAAAAAAATAGGGGAAGTTGTAAATCTATTTGGTTTCGCAGGTGAGCATTCAATGATGCAGGTGAAGCGCGCGTATGTACGTGAGAAGGCGAGGGAAGGACCAACGCGCTGGCGCCAGGCTGGCAGCGGGAAGCTAATTTAATCGCGGTCATTAATTCTTAATTATGTGTCGTGCAAGCGGCAAAGCATGCCCACGCCCTCCCCGCGCGCCCGGGACGCCAGCTGCCTCGCTGAAGAGAATCCCTCCTCCTCCTCGCGTTCTTTTGTGTCCCCGCCCGGGACGCCACCTGGCCGTGCCGTGTCCTGCGCGATGTACCCGGCCGGCCTGCGCGAGAAAAAACAAAGCAAATGACGCCCGCTCCGGTCCAATGCTCTGTCGGGCACGGTTGATCCTGCCATTGCTGGTGCCAAGAGCCTGTCCAACCTGCAGATACAGGGCAACCGGTTCACTGGTGTTCTGCCTGCGGAGCTGGGCAGCCTGAGCAACCTGCAAGAGCTTGTGGCTTCAGATAACAGCTTCTCCGGTCGGGTGCCTCCCTCGCTTGTTCAGCTTTCCCAGCTTTTCCTGCTTGATCTGAGCAGCAATTCACTCTCTGGGGAGATCCCAGGGAACTTTGGACGGTTCAAGAGGCTGACAAGACTGAACCTTTCGCATAACCACCTCACTGGAATCATCCCTCCAGAGATCGGTGAAACCAGCGGTATGGATATGCTGGATTTGTCCAACAATGAGCTTTCCGGTGGGGTGCCCGCGCAACTGCAGAACCTTCACCCGAGTGCTTTCAACCTCTCCTACAACAACCTCGGTGGACCTCTGCCTCGTTTCTTCACCGCCTCCAGGTACCGAGAGAGCTTCCTGGGCAACCCTGGCCTCTGCTACGGGCTATGCACACGCAATGCCGATCCAGACGCCATCCAGCGCGCCCGGATCAACCTCGCCGCCACCATCCTCTCCACGGCGGCCATCATCCTGCTCATCGCTCTCGCATGGTTCACCTACAAGTACAGAATCTACAAGAAACGCGCCGCCGAGATCGCTTGCGAGAAGGCGACCTGGGTGCTCACGTCCTTCCACAGGGTGGACTTCGACGAGAGGGACATCGTCAACAGCCTCGACGAGAGCAACGTGATCGGCCAAGGCGCCGCGGGGAAGGTGTACCGCTCCGTCGTCGGGCCGAGGAGCGAGACCGTCGCCGTCAAGAAGCTCTGGGCGACCACAACCGCCGACGGTGCCGCCGTGGACAACAGCAAGGACGACGACACCTTCGAGGCCGAGGTGGCCACGCTGAGCAGGATCAGGCACAAGAACATCGTCAAGCTCTTCTGCTCCGTCACCAGCAGGGCCTGCCGGCTGCTCGTCTACGAGTACATGCCCAACGGCAGCCTCGGGGACCTGCTCCACGGCGCCAAGGCCGGCGTCCTGGACTGGCCGGCGAGGCTCAAGATCGCTGTCCATGCCGCCGAGGGCCTCTGCTACCTGCACCATGACTGCGTGCCCTCCATTGTCCACCGTGATATCAAGTCCAACAACATCCTGCTCGATGCCGAGTTTGGCGCCAAGGTTGCGGATTTCGGTGTGGCCAAGACTCTTGGAGATGACCCAGCCACCATGTCCGTCATCGCTGGCTCTTGCGGTTACATCGCTCCTGGTGAGTTCCTGATGCCTGATTTGTTTCTACCATGTTTCAGGTCTCCTCAAAATGTTTCAGTACATTTAACTGCTATGCTCTGCAAAATGTTGTTACTGATATGCACTTTAGACAATATTTACAACAGCTCCTACCTTCAGCTTGTTCTCTTTTAGTACTTGCTGAAAGATACATTTACATGACATGTTCTGCATAATCTTTTAACTTAGTTGTGCACTGATGCTACAGCTAAAAGCTTGTCTTCAGAATACATATATTGAATCGTGTGCGTGATTGTTCCTTTGTGCATTGCAGAGTATGCCTACACCCTTCATGTAACTGAGAAGAGCGATGTGTTCAGCTTCGGCGTGGTCATTCTGGAGCTTGTCACCGGCAAGAGCCCTATGGCACCAGAGATCGGCGAGAAGGACCTGGTGGCGTGGGTGTGCGACAACATTGATCAAAATGGCGCTGAGTCTGTTCTTGATCAGAAGATCGTCGACCAGTTCAAGAACGAGATGCGCAGGGTTCTGAACATCGGCCTACTGTGTGTCAACAAGTCCCCGAACAACCGGCCACCGATGAGGTCTGTGGTGAAGTTGCTGCTGGAGGTGCAGGGACAGAACAAGCCCAAGGCAAAGAAGGAGGAGGCCCCTGCCTTCTGATCTGGGGCCAAAAACAGAATCCTCTGAAGAACCATTGATAGGAATAAATGCTAATATGTGCTTTACTTGGATCATGTACTTCATACCATTAGCAGTTATAGCAGCTAGCTAGGTCTGAACCTTTAGTACCTGGTAAACTTAGAAACTTGGAGTCTAACCTTTCGCTCTGAAATGAATGAAATGTGCAGTTGCTGTGAACGTATTGTCTGTGACAAAGCTCTGTTCCTTGCATGCTTGATGCTTTTGTCGTGGCTGGTTGCAACTTCTCTTTGCTTTCCATTACCGATCCTGAAAAGGTGCATTTGTTATGTTGCTATTCACCTTTCAGCGTCAAGATCTCAATATACTTTGGAACATCTTGTGGAGAACTGGAGATGCTCCCACGCTTAGTGAGCTGACGCACTCGTGAATATGAGTGGGAGTAGAGGTCTGGAAGTCCTATCTAAAGTATGCTATGATAGCTCAGTACCAATGATGATGATTGATTTCTCATCAGCATCAACATCAGTGCTTAGTGCATATATGAAATGTTTTCTCGATGCAACCATGTTAAGTAACAGACAGTAGTAGTGGCAGCGATTGAATTTCAGTGGCTCTGTTTTCCCCATTTGTTCTTTTTGTTAGCTGCCTTTTGCTTGTGCACTTTTCTCCTGGTAAACAGAGGCTGGACACGCATTGGCTGCACCCTTTTCTAGTCCTGGCATGTCTCTACGTCGATCAGAAATTTGACCTGACTCTAGTCTTTTATCTTCTTCCAGCTTTGCAACATGCTGTTTTTTATCAGGCCAGGACAAGTAACCTGTACATAAATTTATCAAGGACAACAACTTTGCTGGAATGCAGTCCTGAAGCCCATGTTCAGTAGTTCATCTATCTTTGGTATCACCGTTGTACCTAGATCTGTGAATCTAACTTGCAACTTCTCATTGTATGAGCTGATATGAAGTCGAGTGTGTGTCTTCAGTATTATTTCTTGGTTTTGTACTGCTCAGGTTTTCCGATCATGGATGTGCATTTGATCATTACTGATCCAAAGTTATCTTGCACGAGCATGTATCCAAAGGAGGAAAAGAACATCATGCAAATGATGTGTTGTCAACCAAGTGTAATATACTTTCAGATCAGACCGTATTCTTAAAAATGGAGTACGCACATGTTTTCTTTTGTTTTTTCACACAAATGGCGCAGGCGGATCCAAGTGATTTTTTTGCCCTGCTCTTTATTTTTCATCTCTGAAGGAGATACCAGTACCGTGTAACAATAGGAATTTTAATGCATGGACCCATTAAGATGACACCATGATGAAATGAAATGACAGTCAATTTCTATTTCTTCACACAAATGGAGCAGGATGAAATGAAATGTTAGTGAATTTCTATTTCTTCACACAAATGGAGCAGGCGTATGGTAGTGAACTTCTTTTCATTCTTTGTACAAAAGTAGAAAATAACAGTGAAAATACATAACTCAGCTCTTCAATTCTCATCTCTTTGAGGTGCACAAGCCTAGGGAAGTCTAAATGTCATGAAGAATAAATATGTATCCTGAACATTAGGAATCTTAATGCATGGACCCCTACAGATGACATCCATGATGAAACCTGTAGTGTCTCTGGGCTCCACGAATCTCCTCTCGACAAAAGGCAAACCATTTGGGTTCTTCTGAGCCGAAGCTGCTGCACATTTTAGTCTACTCGGCAGCCAATGAGATGTGAGTGCCGGCACAACACTGTCATAGCTGAATCATGATGGTCAAAAGCAACACAACACAAAATGAAATAACAAAAGGCAAACAGCAGCAATATGGTTTGAGGTGTAGGATTGTGTAATTGAGAAGAAAAGGATGCGATGGCTTTTACTTCCTCATCAGTCAGCTTTATTGTTCCGCTGGCCAAATAAAGTGTATTTTTCTATTTGATATGATTAGTACAATTTGCACTGTGAGAACATCTAAGCGGACTGCTGCTGGCACACCTCTTGCATCCCTACCTACAGTCAGGACACAATGTTTTTCTCAAAGATCCGTTGCAAGTCTGTGCACTACGAAAACCACAGTTGTTAAACAAGACTACAAACAGCAAAACCCTGAAAGGTTTGTAGAAAAAAAAAGGGTAGAAGCCATGACGGTCAAAATCCGTGGCAGGTCTATGCCCTACTAAATCCGTGCTCAGTGTTTAGCCTTTCCTGTTTTGTGTTGCTTTCTCTGGGTTTTTTGTGCTGCTCAGGCTTTACGATCATGGATGTGCCTTTTACCCTTTATGATCCAAAGCTATCTTGTACGAGTGTATACAAAAAGAAGGAAATAAAACACCATGCAAATGTTGTGTCGTGAACCAAGTAGATACTTCCAGATCATACAAATAATTCTTGCAAATGGAGCATGCCGATGGACCTGGTTTCTTTTTCTTCACACAAATGGGGCAGGTGCAAAGTAATATGAAAGTAACAGTGAAAAAACATAGTAATGCTCTCCAATTTTCATCTTTTTCGGCAGCAAGTAATATGAACTGTAAACTTTATGAAGGAGAAACATGTACCCTGAACATTAGGAATCTTAATGCATAGACACATTGAGATGACACCCATGATGAAATTTGTAGAACTTCATGCCTTCCACGAATCACAGAGGACAAAAGGCGCATCTACAAGCTGCAGCACATTTGGTCTCCTCGGCAGCCAGTGAGGTGTGAGCGCTGGTGCAATACTATCATTACTGAATCATCATTGCTAGTCAAAAAGTAACAGAAAAAAATGAAGTAGCAAATGGCAAATAGCAAAAACATAGTTTAAGATGTAGGGTTGTGTAACTGAGAAGAAAAAAGATGCAATTCAAAATGGTGCACGCCAACAGTCAGGCCAATTTTTTTCTCGAGAATCAGTAGGAGGTATATGCACTATTAAACCCCAATTGGTAGACAAGAGTACAAACAGCAGAACGCTGAAAGTTTTGTAGAAAAAGTGCATCTAAGCCATAAATTGTTGCTGAAAGCAGAATAGTCTTAAAAGAAAAATGGGAATATATAAGAACCCTGAGACATCCACACAACTGAAGAACCCATGACAAGAAAAATCTTGTTTCATGCGGCTCATGTCTGGTTACATGACGGGGAAGAAGCTTGGCAAGTTTAGTGCATTTGAAATACGAAAATGGAGTGTGACTGACAAGGAGCAGGGAGTTTGCTAGCTACTGTACGAAATATGCTCACCTCCTCACAATTCAGATAATGTGTTACCAATCGAAGTGAACTGAAATAGTAAAACTTGCTTACCAAATTCCTATAACTATCGGCAGTAAATCATTAAGTAAGCTAATGGTGTTACACTTTATACCTTTCACACAAGGTGTTCCGAAATCTGAAGTAACAACAAAATGAAAGTACTCGGGAGAATAAGCACCTGAAACATAAAGGCCATCTACAAAGGTAAGCAAGCTCTGATTGTCAGAGGCCAAGGTAAGTGGTACTCGTATGCCGGACCATGGTACTTGATCCCCTCGGACACGCGCTTCAACTCCATGGTGGCAAGGTCCATGGAAATGATCCCTTCACCTTCCTCTGTACCCAGTACGATGGACCTCTCTGCCACCCAGACAATATCCTTCAGCTTCTCGATGGTGATGTGCAGTTGCGGTTTCTTGTCCCCAAACAGTTCACGGATCGCCCGCCACAATACAATCCTTGTCTTCATCACCCATTGGCTGTTGCCTTCTGCTTGCACGAATATCTCGAGGAAGTGTCTGGTCAGGACGGCAATGTGCACTGGACTATCCTCGCCGCCGACGACCCGGATCCTGGTGGCCTTGTCTGACACATGGTGCATGTCATTCAGGAGAGAGGAAAACGAGAACTGTGCGGTGGCCTTGTCGAGAACAATGACAGTGTCTTGTGCCGTCATCCAGTAGACCGACTCTCTGTCATGCCCCGCATAGTGGATGCTGGTCAACAATGGGAGTTCCGGCATGCCGCTGTGCCCCGTGCTCTGCACGAGGGTCCAGCCGTCGCCATTGAGGCTACTGCGGGAGGAGAACACCAAGGTACCGGCAAGGCCTTCGCAGAAGATGGCATATAGAACCCTGAAGTTGGACATGCCGATGCGGCAGCCCGTCTCGTCGGCGTCGCCGTCGAGCAAAAAGGCGCCGAGGCAGTAGCAGCCGTGAAATTTCGCCGGTATAGCTAGCGCACTGTGGCGCCGCGTCAGGGGATCGCAGACAACGAGGTCGGGGGATAGGCGAAGAAGGACGACGGCGCGTCTGTGCGCTCTTTGAGGAAGAGGAGGACGCCGCCAAGACTGTCGGCGAGCTCCCAGTAGGCACCGCCGCGGGCCGGGAGGAAGTCGAGCGAGAAGTGCCGCGCGTCCACGGTGTCCGATGAGGGCGAGGCCGAGGAGGGGAAGAAGACGGGTCTGCGGCCAGGTGGACGCGGAAACAAGCGGGAGAATTCTTGGACGCGGTAGTGGCCGACCACGGAGGCGTGCGGGTGCAGAGAGCGGAAGCGGCGGAGGAAGCCGCCGTCGGCGACGACGCGGCGCCAGCGCTTGCAGGTGCAGGCGGCACGGATGAGTTGGAGAGACGAGGGGAGACGCAGGAATACTAACTCGAGAAGCTCGTCGGGCAGGCGGTGCGTGGCCGCCGGCGCGGTGTCCCTCCGGGCAATCTTGCGGCGGCGGCTGCTGCGAGTGCGAACCCCCATTTGGCACCGGCAACCCTGGTCACCGGCTCACGGGCCTTCTTTTGACCGCCTTCGCCGCTTAATCGGCCCGCACGAAAAGCCCTCGTAGCTTTGGTTGCAGCCCAAGTTTTTATTCTGGAACCGTAGAGCCTGGTCCTCAGCTTCTCATCGTGGAGAGCCCATGTCAAATTGGGATTAGTTTGTGCTATGTTCCATTCTATAATTACCTGCTATTTAACATAACATAACAAAACGTCTGGTTGGTGTAGTTGGTTATCACGTTAGTCTCACACACTAAAGGTCCCCAGTTCGAACCTGGGATCAGACATAATCTTTTTTGTTTTGTTTTTTCGTACAGTACTAACGCACGTTTTTTTCTTTTCTTTTGTTAAGGTCGTCTCACATTCCCATTTTTCTAACTATGTCACTCATATCTTTTGACATGTCGAGCTGGGGCAAAAGGTTTTTCCCCTGAACCATTTAACCAAAATAAGGAAAACAAAAGCCGGCTTGAAAGTTCGGTTTTCCTCTACTAGCCATGGCCAGATCTCCGTGATATGTTGGCTGATTACACCCGCCACCATCAACACCGCTCAATCTTTCTTGTGGACAGGTAATGCATGTCGAACCTGCCGAGAGTGGCGAAGCTCAACGTTGATGCTGGCGGGTTCTGATACTGGTGACTTCATGGGTGTGCATTGGTTGTTAATGTGCAATATGCTGTTATAGCTGATCTGGGGACATTAGAGCACTAATAGTCCGGGAAAGCTTGATTTTGGCTATCGGGACAATGCATGAGGAAAACCTGGGGAAATGTAGCCATATCGTCTAGGAAATAAAGGCGAGTGTGGCAGGGATTTTGAAGGCCACATTTGTGAATGAAAGACAGACCGTCCAACATGGAAGCACATGACCTGACACGTTTAGTATTATCACTCCATGTAAGATAACATGTTTGGTCCATCGATCCGCCTGAGGGCATCTGCATTCCACTAATTTGAAATAATAAAAAGGGTCGGATGCAGGGACGAAGCTAGGAAAAAATATGTCCGGTGTCATGCACACACTCACTCTATTTGACTGGTGTCATCTTCTGTAAATAATGGTTTACTAGTGTTAAGTAATGAAGGTTTAGAGCTGACCAAAACGCCTCTCAAGCAGCTCCGTCCTTTGTTGGATGATTCAAAAAAATTACTACGCCTGGGAGCTGTGGGGCGTGGTATCATGGAGAACTAGCTGCGGCTGCCCCGATCCAATTCAATTTGAGATCTAACAAACGTTACAAATATGAAAAGTTAAAGGAACGTTAAAAATACAAGTAAGAAAGTTTAGACACAGAATGTTACTTCTTCCGTTCACTATAATAAGATATTTTAGATATTTCAGTGTAAACTGGATATAGATCAAAATGAATAAACCTACATACTCAATCGTGTCTAGATATATGTACTTCCAAAAATAAGTCTTATAATAATGATCGAATGGAGTATTTTACAAAATAATATGTGGGTATCTTTAGGTTTTCACAATAACTAACTCTTATGCCCTTTTTTAAAAGTTGAATTGGAGAAATGAGAAAGTAATGATTTCATCCACAGTCTCTGGATGAGAGATGTATCTAAGCACCATCTGTCGAGCGAACAAGCAACACCGGATATGCGGCAACTCGGCGGCCAAGGAAGCCGTTGTGGTAGCCTGCGGCGTAAGGGCATCTCCAACCGCGCGACCCAAACGGACGCGCTGGGCCGTCCGTTTTGGGCCGTTTGGGTCGCCGGCCGGACACGCGGACAGCGGCCCGCGTCCGCGTGTCCGTTTGGGTCGCGCGCTGCGCCCAACGCGCGGACGCATCGCATAATCCGGAAACACGAAAAAAAAAAGAAAAAAAAAAGCAAATTTAAACGAAATTTGATTAAAACATATGCCCTATTTTGGGCAAATTTATACATAGCCCTATTTTGGGCAAATAACTAACAAAATAAGCCCCTATATGGGCTTTTAAATTTAAACTAAGTAAAAACCCTCTATTAGGGTTTGGTCGGCGGCGCGGTGGCCGCCGGTGCGCCGCCTAGCCCCTGTGGGCGTCGTCGTCGTCCACCCCGGGCGGCGACGCGACTGTTGTGGCTGGAGCGCGCCGGGGACTCCGGCCACGGAGACCACGGGGCCTCCTCCCACGGCGAGTGGGGTCCGGAGCCACCCGGCGGCCGCGCCGGCGCACGGAGCGGCGCCTCCTCCCCGAGGCGCTGCCGTCTCTCCTGCCGGGCGCGGCGCCGGCCTCTCGGCGCCGCCGCTGCGTCCTCCCGCCGCCGCTGCTCCGGCGGCGGTCCTCGTCGGCGCGGCGCCTGGCCTCCTCCCGCCGCGCCGCCTCCTCCTCCTCCCGTACCGCCGGGCGTAGAGCGCCCAGCCCTCCGCCTCCTCAACCTCCCGCCGCGCCGCCTCCTCCATCTCGGAGGTGCGAATGGCCGCATGGAGGTGCGGCCATTGCGCCTCCTCCTCCGCCGCCGAGATCATGAGGGCGACGCGGAGGTCCGGGTCCTCCTCCGAGGACTCCGGCTTCGGCTCGAGGAGGAGAGGCGGCGGTTGCGGCAATGCCGCACCGCCGCGGGCGGCCTCTCCGATGTGGAGGCCGCGCTGGTATCCTCCCGATGGCCGCAACGCCGGCGGACGACGGTGGCTGCTGCTCGCCTCGTCGTCGTTCGCTCCGGGACCGAACCGTCGCTTCGGGGCCATGGCGGCGGTTTTTGCTCGGGGAGTGGAGTGGGGACTGGAGTGGAGGGCCAGATCCCCTCCAGTCCCCATTTAATAGTCTCCCTGGTCACCGACAGGTGGGCCCAAGGGAGACGAGGCGACCAACGCGCGGACGCGAGCGGACGGCGCGTGCCATCCGCGGCCACGCAAACCTAGCCCAGATTTGGGCCGGGTTTGCGTCGTTCCGGACGCCGCGGCCGTCCGCTTTTGCGGTGCGTCCCCGCGCTGGGCCGCGTTTTTGTCCGGCTCGACCCAAACGGACGCGCGGGCGCGGTTTGGGTCGCGCGGTTGGAGATGCCCTAAGCATGCACACCCGCTTTTTCTGGTGCATGCCTACTTGTTTTGGAATCGTAGATTCATCAAAGATAGCATATCTGAATATAAACTTGATTTTGTGGGATCCAAGAAATAGTGATGACAACCATGCAACAACCATGCAGAACCTACCTTTTAGTTACGGAGTACTAGATAGGGTGCTGGTATCACCCTCCTCCGAGGAACATTCCCCTCATGTTTGTGTGACAACACAGCGAAGTGAGGCCTGAAATCATGCTCACTTTTAATTAAATCGGGAGAAAAAACTCTTTTGCAAACAGTCTTTAGATTTGAAAGCTGCTAGTTTCAAAGAGATGGTTTACCCGATCTAATTTTAAAAATAATGGAGCGAAACCTTCAGAGGGTTACACAAAAAAATAGATCAATGTAAAAGAAGGTCCAAGTGCCTGAGGAGCACACTTAAAGGTTAGAACATAAATGTAGAAGGAGAATACAAGATAAAAGGAACGAGATTGCACAACAACTTGATAATCTAGAAAAGGAAGGGGAATAATTTGCACTTGATGCAGAGGATAGAAGTCACAGAACTGCTCATGATCTATTTTAAAACCAACTAGGTAAAATTATCAAAGAGGAAGAAACTAAGTGGTTGAAAAGAGAAAGAGAATTGGAACTCATTGATGGAGATGGAAACACTAAATACTATCATGCAAAGCCTGCATTGGAAGTAGGGGTCATAGTCTCTTATTCCCCGTAGAATGACCATGAACATGCCTCTTGACATCCAGTAGCGCCACCAGAACATGTGCTCCTTGTACACCGGATCGGTGAGGTGGAAGTAGTCTTCGTAGAGTCGGGCATGCCCACCGACTCGGTTGCACGGTACGTTGGCCGAGCGGCTTGCGACCCTTAGTCGAGCCCCGATACATCGGCATCGGCTTGGCATGGTGCTCGTGGAGGATGGATGCCGCAACAACCATGAGCTGCGACGTCACATCGGACTCCATGTCGGAAGAGGTGTCAATGCATTCGCTGGAGCCTCTCGAGCGACGACCCGATGTCCATCTGCAGGGAACCAACAGTGGATCAATGGCAAATAAAATTTGCGCAAAATGGCCGGAAATGGCATCCGAAAAGTTCGTCGAGATCGTACCGCGCAATTGACCGAACAGATCCTGGGCATCGAGGCCGGTAGGCGCTCCCAGCAGATGCGCGACCAACAAGGACGCTAGTGATGTGGGCAAGTCCTCTCCACTACCTCAGCTTCGAGCCTGTACTCCAGCGAGGCGTGGCATGAATAGACTTGTGCTACTACAGCGGTGTGGCGTAGCGGCAGTGTTATGCCGACTTTTCCCTAGGTCTGCAAAGAAGGGGAGGGGTGATACGTCCTTAACGTATGTACTTTCCCGAACACTTTTGTTGTTGTTTGCCCTCTAATTTATGTGTTTTGAATACAACTAACACGAACTAACGCAGTTTTCAGCAGAATTGCTCTGGTGTCTTGTTTTTGTGCAGAAATCCAACTTTCAGGAAAATTACCGGAAAATATCGCAAAGTCCCTATTTCACCCGAAGACTCAGGGAGCCAGAAGACGATACGGAGAAGGGCCACGAGGGGCCCACACCTGGCCTGGGCGCGGGCCAGCCCTGGCCGTGCCTAGGGGTGGTGTGGCCGCCTCGGCCACCCCCTCGACCTCTCCTCCGTACTATATTAAGCCTCTGACCCTAAAAACAGAGGGGGGTTCGACGTTTTTCCAGAAAGAGTTCCGATGCTCCGTCGCCACCAGAAACCCCAATCCGGGAACCAGAAACTCCGTTTTGGCACCTTGCCGGGACGGGGAATTGGAGGAGATCATCGTCACCGCCACCACCGACGCCTCTCCATCAACCATCCATGATTCCCATCCATGTGTGAGTAATTCTCCGCTGTAGGCTTTAGGGGATGGTAGGGATTGGATGAAATTGTTCATGTAATAGCAATAAGATTGTTAGGGGCATAGTTCCTAGTATCCATTGTTAGTATTTTTGACATTGTTGCAAGTTGTTGTGCTTAATGCTTGTCACTTTGGGCCCGAGTGTCATGATCTCAGATCTGAACATGTTATTGATTCACGAGGATAATTATTGTTTTTGATCATAGCTGCAAGTTGTATACACTTATCGTTGTCCGGAACCCCAGGCCTCAAAGTGACAATAATTGGGATAACCAGAGAGGATGACTATGATGTGAGAATCACGTGTGTTCACGGAGTGTTAATGCTTTTCTCCGGTACTCTATTAAAAGGAGTACCTTAATTACCAGTAGATTTCCTTGAGGTCTCGCTGCAAACGGGCTGGTAGGACAAAAGAAGTCGTGCAAGTTTCTCCTTGCGAGCATGCACGACTAAATAGGAACACATGACTATGGTTACTTTATACTAGAATGCTTTTATCATAATTACTTGCAATGCCCATGTCCTTCTTATTATATGAACTATCTTATCCATGCAGCGCCCGTTCATCTATCCATGTGCCTACAGTATTTTAATCTTGATGTCTATTGCAATCATCGCTAGTGCTGTTTTTATTTTATTATTGTTGTTACTTCACTAATACCACTACTATAAAACGGTTAGTACTGACAAACTGTTGCAAGCAAGTCTATTTCTAGGTGCAGTTAAATTGACAACTTATCTGTTAAAGCTTATAAATATTATTTGGCTGCCCTTGTGTCGAATCAATAAATTTGGGTTTTACTTCCCTCGAAGACTATTGCGATCCCCTATACTTGTGGGTCATCAATACTATTTTCTGGCGCTGTTGCCGTGGAGCATAGTTTTATTTATAAGCCCACTTGAAGATGATATTGTTTGCTGCAATTTATTTATTATGGAATTCGCAAGCCCCACAGAACCTAGAAATTTTTTCATAGTGTACTTGATAAAATTCACGTTGGCCGCCTCTAGAGATGATTACAAACCGGGCCAAAACCTTCCTGACATCCAACTTTATAAGAGCACGAACAAAATTTCCCATGCCATTCACATTAATCTCAACTTTGAGAGCATTTCCAACTTTTTCTCCGTAAGGTTCTTGATTAGGGCTTCATTACGGTAACCAACTGACAGTTTGTGGATTTGAACCCAGGTACTGAAGTAGTTCAGATCAATCAAGTCAGGAGCATTACTCCATCATACTCCTCAATACAAACAAGTTCTGTCGAAATAACCAAGGTCCCCCATCCTTAATTTTGAGCCAATCTCCCAAGCAAAATCATTGTACTGTAAAAAGATTTCCCTCTAGATGGCGAAACTCAATTTGCTGTGCTGGAGACCAAGTGTTTCCTCATATGTTTCTCAAAAGTAAGAGGGCTAAAATGATTTGTTGTATGTACCTTGACCAAAGCCATCCACTTCAATCCTTGTGTTGGAGCTGATTGCTCTTCCTCAAACACTAAATCATCAAGTTCATCTTCTTCAATTCCCAGGCGATGCATCATCTCTCCGATCGTCTCATATTTTTTTGCATCCAGACCCACTGGCCTGGTTCGATGAGTTCGCAGGGCTCGCCATGGCGCAAACGCAAGAGGAACCAGAGAACCCTCGCCCTTTACCGGATCAGGATACCCGAGCAGACGCGATGTCTTTGATTGGTTTCAGGCCTTCCCTCTGGGGAAGTACGGCGGCTGAGTCGGAAACCCTAGTCTCCCTGTCGCCAGAGCCCTAGGTCGAAACGTTGCGGTTTCTGCACTTATGTTTCTTTATTTTGTTTGATTTTGGTTGCTATTGCCTGCTTGAAATGCAATACTATTTTTTTATGCCTGTGGTGGATGCGGTGTCTTGGTTCAACTTTTTTTTGCGGGGTTGGTTGAACTTTGTAGCATGTGATTTTATTAATAAATCGGGGATGTCTTGCAAACGAGCCGAGTTCAAGCAAGTTAGACTAGTCTTAGCTCAACTCATACTCAAATTCGAGTAAACTTACACCAAGTCGAGTTAAAGGTTGAGCTGTAAAAATATAGTTCATGCTCAGCTCGAAACCATTTCGAGCAAATTTTGAGCTAAGATATATACAAAAAAATAAATATTTTTTGCATGTAAAAGGAAGAAAAATCCCATCTACGGCACAGCAATGGAATAAACTAAAACCTTCAATATTTTTCGTAATTAAATCACATGCATAATATAGAAGGAATAAACCTCATAAAAACATATAAATTTAAAAATATTCTATTTTTTTAAGATATAGCATAATTATGTTTTTCCAAGCTATCGAGCTAAATCCACGCTCTCAAAAAAAAAAAAATACTGTAGTTTTCCACTCGAGCAATATAGGGCACCCATACTCACACTCAGCTAATTTTTTGTTCAAGTCAATCTTAAGTAGACCTTCTCATCCCTGAGTACCCTTTGTTCTATTTAAAAAAAGGAGCCTGGACCTCAGCTTCTCATCGTGGACAGCTCATGTCGAACAATGGATAGGTGGAAATGCGCAAGGCTGAATTCGGCACCGCGCGGAGGGATTAGAGCATCTCTAGACGCGTCCCCCAAAGCATTCCCAAACCGCGCCGGATTGAGCGTTTGGGGGACGTGTTTTGTCGTGCCGCCTTTGGGGGACGTCGCTCCCCAGCCGCGTCCCCCAAACGCCGCCCCCAAACATTTAAAATACTTCTTTTTAACACAGAACCATTTATCAAATATAGCATATGAATAAAAATGTTTGCGAGGATTGTTTTCAAATTAAATTACAACAAACAATAAAACAAGTAAACAAATATAATAAATAGGGGTAGATGCTACATCAAGGTGCCACGGTATTTCCTTTGATCCTCCACAAATGCTATACGAGATCAGCTTAAAGTTGCTCATGCACATTGTTGTCACGGATCTCTGCGTGCATGGCGAGAAAATCAGCAAAATCTGCAGGCAACTCATGATCAACCTCCGCAAGAGGGCCTTCACACTCATAGGGACCAACATGTGACCTAGCATGATTCTTGCGGTCATCCTCGATGATCATGTTGTGCATGATCACACAAGCCTGCATCACCTCCCACATTTGGTCGTGAGACCAGCTTAGAGCAGGGTACCGGATAATGGCAAATTGTGCTTGAAGCACACCAAATGCCCGCTCGACATCCTTCCTGCAAGCCTCCTGTCGCGTAGTGATACGTCTCCGACATATCGATAATTTCTTATGTTCTATGCCATATTATTGATGATACCTACATGTTTTATGCACACTTTATGTCATATTCGTGCATTTTCTGGAACTAACCTATTAACAAGATGCCGAAGTGCCAGTTGTTGTTTTCTGCTGTTTTTGGTTTCAGAAATCCTAGTAACGAAATATTCTCGGAATCGGACGAAATCAAGACCCAGGTTCCTATTTTTACCGGAAGCATCCAGAACACCCGAGAGCCACCAGAGGGGGGCCCTGTGGGCCCAAGATGATAGGGTGGCGCGGCTCAGGCCCCGGCCGCGCCGAGCCTATGGTGCCGCCGCCTCTTCGACCCTCCGACGGTGCCCTTCCGCCTATTTAAAGCCTCCGTCGAGAAAAACCCCGATGCGAAAAACCACGATACGGAAAACCTTCCGGAGCCGCCGCCATCGCGAAGCCAAGATCCGGGGGACAGGAGTCTCTCGTTCCGGCACCCTGCCGGAGCGGGGAAGTGCCCCGGAAGGCTTCTCCATCGACACCGCTGCCATCTCCACCGCCATCTTCATCACCGCTGCTCGCTCCCATGAGGAGGGAGTAGTTCTCCGTCGAGGCTCTGGGCTGTACCGGTAGCTATGTGGTTCATCTCTCTCCTATGTACTTCAATACAATAATCTCATGAGCTGCCTTACATGATTGAGATTCATATGATGATGCTTGTAATCTAGATGTCATTGTGCTAGTCAAGTGAGTTTTACTTATGTGATCTCCGGAGACTCCTTGTCCCACGTGTGTAAAGGTGTGTGTGCACCGTGTAGGTCTCTTAGGCTATATTTCACAGAATACTTACTCACCTGTTATGAATGGCGTAGTGAAGTGCTTATTTATATCTCTTTATGATTGCAATGTGTTTTGTATCACAATTTATCCATGTGCTACTCTAGTGATGTTATTAAAGTAGTTTATTCCTCCCGCACGGTGTAATGGTGACAGTGTGTGCATCCGTGTTAGTACTTGGCATATGCTATGATCATGATCTCTTGTAGATTGTGGAGTTAATTATCATTATGATAGTATTGATGTGATCTATTCCTCCTACATAGTGTGAAGGTGACGAGTGTGCATGCTCGTGTTAGTACTTGGTTTAGTCGTGTTGATCTTTCTTGCACTCTAAGGTTATTTAAATATGAACATTGAATTGTGGAGCTTGTTAACTCCGGCATTGATGGTTCGTGTAATCCTACGCAATGTGTTCATCATCCAACAAGAGTGTAGAGTATGCATTTATCTATTCTGTTATGTGATCAAAGTTGAGAGTGTCCACTAATGAAAGTCTAATCCCTAGGCCTTGTTCCTAAATATCGCTATCGCTGCTTGTTTACTCGTTTTACTACGTTACTACCGCTGCGTTACTACTGCTTGTTTCATCGTCCCGGGCAAAGCACTTTTCCGGTGCCGTTGCTACTCGCTTATTCATACCACCCGTATTTCACTATCTCTTCGCCGAACTAGTGCACCTATTAGGTGTGTTGGGGACACAAGAGACTTCTTGCTTTGTGGTTGCGGGGTTGCATGAGAGGGATATCTTTGACCTCTTCCTCCCTGAGTTCGATAAACCTTGGGTGATCCACTTAAGGGAAACTTGCTGCTGTTCTACAAACCTCTGCTCTTGGAGGCCCAACACTGTCTACAAGAATAGAAGCACCCGTAGACATCACGTAGCAAAGGGAGAATTCTTCAGACCTGATGGATTCGAGATTGTTTTGACAAAAGTGGCCCATTTTGGATATATACCATCGGCTAGATAATAGCCTTTGGTATATTCGTGGCCATTGATCTCATAGTTGCATGGTGGAGCATGCCCTTCCACTAGTCTGCTGAACACCGGAGACTGCTGCAACACGTTGATGTCATTGTGTGATCCCGTGATACGTCTCCAACGTATCTATAATTTCTGATGTTCCATGCTTGTTTTATGACAATACCTACATGTTTTGCTTGCACTTTATATCATATTATGGAATTTATTGGACTAACCTATTAACAAGATGCCACAGCGCTGCGCTTCGTTTATTATGTCCGTTTATTGCGTAAAAGGCCCAAAAACCAAAGTGCTCGGAAAAATCCAGAAAAATTACAGAAATTATATTTCGCCGGAAGACTCACGGAGCCAGAAGGGCAAGCCAGGGGGAGGCCCAGGGCCTCCTCCCCATAGGCCGGCGCGGCCTGGAGGGTGGTCACCCCACCCTATTGTGTGGGCCCCTCGAGATTTTTCCGACTCCGACTCTTCTCCTATTTAAGCCGTCGTGACCTAAAACTTTGACACCTCTTGACGAAACTCCAGAAAGACTCCAGGGGCGCCGCCACATCGCGAAACTCCAATTCGGGGGACAGAAGTCTCTGTTCCGGCACCCTGCCGGGACGGGGAATTGCCCCGGAGTCATCTCCACCGCCGTCTCCACCGCCATCTTCACCGCCATCGCTGCCTCCATGGTGAGGAGGGAGTAATTCACCCCGGGGCTGAGGGCTCCGCTCGTAGCTATGTGGTTCATCTCTCTTTGTGATCTAGTTGAATATCATCTATGTGCTACTCTAGTGATGTTATTAAAGTAGTCTATTCCTCCTCCATGATGTAATGTTGGCAAGTGTGTGCATCATGAAGTACTTGGTATATGCTATGATTGTGATCTCTTGTAGATTATGAAGTTAACTATTACTATGATGGTATTGATGCGATCTATTCCCCCTTTCATAGCTGATGTTGACAGTGTGCATGCTATGTTAGTACTCGGTGTAATTGTGTTGATCTATCTTGCACTCTAAGGTTATTTAAATATGAACATTGAATATTGTGGAGCTTGTTAACTCCGGCATGAGGGTTCGTGTAATCCTACACAATTAGTGGTGTTCATCATCCAACAAGAGGGTGTAGAGTAGTCCTATTATGTGATCATTGTTGAGAGTGTCCACTAGTGAAAGCAGGATCCCTAGGCCTTGCTTCCAAGCATCAAATCTCCGTTTGTTTACTGTTTTGTTGCATGTTTACTCGCTGCCATATTTTATTCAGATTAATATTACCACTCATACTCATCCATATTACTTGCATCTCACTATCTCTTCGCCGAACTAGTGCACTTTTACATCTGACAAGTGTATTAGGTGTGTTGGGGACACAAGAGACTTCTTGCTTTGTGGTTGCGGTGGTTGCTTGAGAGGGATATCTTTGACCTCTTCCTCCCTGAGATCGATAAACCTTGGGTGATCCACTTAAGGGAAACTTGCTGCTGTTCTACAAACCTCTGCTCTTGGAGGCCCAACACTGTCTACAAGAATAGAAGCTCCCGTAGACATCAAGCTATTTTCAAGCTTAGTTCCTACTCGTCCTCGAGTAGGTAAACGATAAAAAGATAATTTCTGAAGTGACATGCTACCAACATAATCTTAATCATACTATTGTAAAACATATGAGATGAATGCAGCGATTCAAAGCAATGTTAATGCAATGAGTAAACAATTGAACCATATAGCAAAGACTTTTCATGAATAGTACTTTCAAGACAAGCATCAATAAGACTTGCATAAGAGTTACTCATAAAGCAATAAATTCAAAGTAAAAGCATTGACGCAACACAAAGGAGATAAAAGTTTCAGCGGTTGCTTTCAACTTTAACATGTATATCTCATGGATAATTGTCAACACAAAGCAATATAACAAGTGCAATAAGTAAACATGTAAGAATCAATGCACACAGTTGGTACAAGTGTTTGCTTCTAAGATAGAAAGAATAGGCAAACTGACTCAACAATAAAGTAGAAGATAGGCCCTTCGCAGAGGGAAGCATTGATTACTATATTTGTGCTAGAGCTTTTCATTTTTAAAACAAGAAACAATTTTGTCAACGATAGTAATAAAGCATATGTATCATGTAAATCATATCTTACAAGTTGCAAGCCTCATGCATCGTATACTAATAGTGCCCGCACCTTGTCCTAATTAGCTTGGACTACCGGGATCATCGCAATACACATGTTTTAACCAAGTGTCACAAAGGGGTACCTCTATGCCGCCTGTACAAAGGTCTAAGGAGAAAGCTCGCATTTTGGATTTCTCGCTTTTGATTATTCTCAACTTAGACATCCATACCGGGACAACATAGACAACAGATAATGGACTCCTCTTTAATGCATAAGCATGTAGCAACAATTAGTGTTCTCATATGAGATTGAGGATATATGTCCAAAACTGAAACTTCCACCATGATTCATGGCTTTAGTTAGCGGCCCAATGTTCTTCTCTAACAATATGCATGCTCTAACCATTAAAGTGGTAGATCTCCCTTACTTCGGACAAGACGGACATGCATAGCAACTCACATGATATTCAACAAAGAGTAGTTGATGGCGTCCCCAGAAAACATGGTTATCGCACAACAAGCAACTTAATAAGAGATAAAGTGCATAAGTACATATTCAATACCATAATAGTTTTTAGGCTATTTGTCCCATGAGCTATATATTGCAAAGGTAAAGAATGGAAATTTTAAAGGTAGCACTTCAAGCAATTTACTTTGGAATGGCGGAGAAATACCATGTAGTAGGTAGGTATGGTGGACACAAATGGCATGGTTATTGGCTCAAGGATTTGGATGCACGAGAAGAATTCCTCTCAATACAAGGCTAGGCTAGCAAGGTTGTTTGAAGCAAACTCAAGTATAAAAAGGTGCAGCAAAGCTCACATATGCACATATTGTAACTATTATAAGACTTTACATTGTCTCCTTGTTGTTCAAACACCTCAACCAGAAAATATCTAGACTCTAGAGAACAATCATGCAAACCAAATTTTAACAAGCTCTATGTAGTTATTCATTAATGGGTACAAGGTACATGATGCAAGAGCTTAAACATGATCTATATGAGCACAACAATTGCCAAGTATCAAATTATTCAAGACATTATACCAATTACCACATGTAGCATTTCCAGATTCCAACCATATAACAATTTAACGAAGAAAGATTCAACCTTCGCCAGATGAATACTATGAGTAAAGCCTAAGGACGATATTTGTCCATATGCAACAGCGAGCGTGTCTCTCTCCCACACAATGAATGCTAGGATCCATTTTATTCAAACAAAACACAAAACAAAAACAAACCGACGCTCCAAGTAAAGCACACAAGATGTGATGGAATAAAAATATAGTTTCGTGGAGTGAACCCGATAATGTTGTCGATGAAGAAGGGGATGCTTTGGCATCCCCAAGCTAGACGCTGAGTCCTCTTATATATGCATGGGTGAACCACCTGGGGCATCCCCAAGCTTAGAGCTTTCACTCTCCTTGATCATATTGTATCATCCTCTCTTGATCCTTGAAAACTTCCCTCCACACCAAACTCGAAACAACTCATTAGAGGGTTAGTGCATAATAAAAATTCACATGTTCAGAGGTGACACAATCATTCTTAACACTTCTGGACATTGCACAAAGCTACTGGAAGTTAATGGATCAAAGAAATCCATCCAACACAGCAAAAGAAGCAATGCGAAATAAAAGGCAGAATCTGTCAAAACAGTAATCAGCTCCGTAAAGATGAATTTTATTGAGGCACCAGACTTGCTCAAATGAAAATGCCCAAATTGAATGAAAGTTGCGTACATATCTGAGGATCACGCACGTAAATTGGCATATGTCGCGAAGGTAAAGGAACCGCGACTAATGGCGTCTTTAGTCGCGGTTCGTGTGCCGAACCGCGACCAAAGGCCTGGGCCCAGGGCGCACGGTGGCCAGCTGGTGCACGTGGGGGCCTTTAGTCGTGGTTGGCCAGCCCAACCGCGACTAAATGTGCCCGAAGGCCTTTAGTCGCGGTTGGCCAGGCCAACCGGGACTAACGCCCTCCCCTATATATACCCATCCAGCAGCCAACACTTAGCCATTTGGAGCCATTCTCTTCACAAACTTCACAAGTGAGTGTTAGGTTTGCTTTTGGTTCCTCTTATGCACATAAGGTGTTTGATGAAATGCCCCAAGAGCATGAAACAAACATGATATGAAGTGTTGGAGCCACACTTGAGGTTTCTCATTTATTTTTTCCTCCTCGATCGCGGTTAGCAACTTGAACCTTTGATGTGTCATTGATAAAATATGCATGTGTGTGTAGTTCATTGTTTAATTTATATTGTTTGTAGCTAGTTAGTTTAACAAATGCATGATGGTTAATTATATATTTTATATTATAATAATGCAGATGAATCGGCAATGGATGTACGGTAACCGACTCTCCGGCGAGTTCAAGTACGGGTTTGAAAGATTTCCTCGTAGTGGCCAATGCGAACAAGCAGGGGGGTTTTGTTATCTGTCCATGTGTTAAGTGTAAGAATCGAAGGGTTACTCTTCCTCAAGAGATGTTCACATGCACCTGCTTCGGCACGGTTTCATGCCAAGCTATAATTGTTGGACCAAGCATGGAGAAAGAGGGGTTATAATGGAAGATGATGAAGAAGGGGACGATTTCATCGATGAAAACTATCTTTCTCATTTCGGTGATACTTTCATGGAGGATGCTGAAGGTGAAGGGGAAGGTGAAGGGGAAGGTGAAGAAGAGGCACGTGATGATCCCGTTGATGATCTTGGTCGGACCATTGCCGATGCACGGAGACGCCGCGAAACTGAAAAAGAGAGGGAGAATTTGGATCGCATGTTAGAGGATCACAGAAGGCGCTGTACCTCGGATGCGATGATGGTCCGAAAAAGCTGGGCTGCACACTCGGATTTGCTGAGATGGAAGGCACAGGCAGGTGTAGCTGACTCGGCATTTGAAAACTTGCTGAAAATGTTGAAGAATATGTTTCCAAAGAATAACGAGTTGCCCGCCACTACGTACGAAGCAAAGAAGGTTGTCTCGCCCTCTAGGTTTAGAGGTTCTGAAGATACATGCATGCATCAACGACCGCATCCTCTACCGCGGTGAATACGAGAATTTGAATGAATGCCCGGTATGCACCGCATTGCGTTATAAGATCGGAGGCGATGACCCCGGTGACGATGTTGAGGGCCATAAACCCAGGAAGAGGGTTCCCGCCAAGGTGATGTGGTATGCTCCTATAATACCACGGTTGAAACGTCTGTTCAGGAACAAAGAGCATGCCAAGTTGTTGCGATGGCACAAAGAGGACCGTAAGTCGGACGGGGAGTTGAGACACCCCGCGATGGAACGCAATGGAGAAAGATCGACAGAGAGTTCAAAGATTTTGTAGCCGACGCAAGGAACATAAGATTTGGTCTAAGTACGGATGGCATGAATCCTTTTGGCGAGCAGTAGCTCCAGCCATAGCACCCGGCCCGTGACTCTATGCATCTACAACCTTCCTCCTTGGTTGTGCATGAAGCGGAAGTTCATTATGATGCCAGTGCTCATCCAAGGTCCGAAGCAACCCGGCAACGACATCGATGTGTACCTAAGGCCATTAGTTGATGAGCTTTTACAGCTGTGGGGCAGACCTCGGTGTCCGTGTGTGGGATGAGCACAAAGAAGAGGAATTTGACCTACGAGCGTTGCTTTTCGTAACCATCAACGATTGGCCTGCTCTTAGTAACCTTTCGGGACTCGTCAAATAAGGGATACAATGCATGCACGCACTGCTTACATGAGACTGAAAGTGTACATTTGCCAAATTGTAAGAAGAACGTGTACCTTGGGCATCGTCGATTTCTTCCGAAAGGTCATCCAAGAAGAAAGAAAGGCAAGCATTACAACAGCAAGGCAGATCACCGGCCGAAGCCTGCGGAACACACTCGGTGCTGAGGTATTTGATATGGTCAAGGGTTTGAAAGTCATCTTTGGAAAGGGTCCCGGCGGACAATCAGCTCCGAAGGGAGCCGACGGGCACGTAGCCATGTGGAAGAAGAAATCTATATTCGGGAGCTAGAATATTGGAAAGTCCTAGAAGTCCGCTCCGCAATCGACGTGATGCACGTTACGAAGAATATTTGCGTGAACATCCTAAGCTTCTTGGGCGTGTATGGGAAGTCAAATGATACAAAGGAAGCACGGCAGGACCAAAGCAAAGTTTGAAAGACCCCGATGACCGGCATCCGGAACGGTTTCAAGGTCGTGCCGCCTACGCTCCGACCAAAGAAGAGAAGGTCATCTTTTTTGAATGCCTGAGCAAGTATGAAGGTCCCGTCAGGATTCTCGTCCAATATAAAGGGAATAATAAACATGGCGGAGAAAAAGTTCCAAAACCTGAAGTCTCACGACCGCCACGTGATTATGACGCAATTGCTTCCGATTGCTTTGAGGGGCTCCCGCCGGAAAATGTTCGAGTAGCCATTGTGAAGCTATGTGCATTCCTCAATGCAATCTCTCGAAGGTAATCAATCCAGAAGTTCTACCACGGTTACAGTAACGATGTGATCCAATGTCTTGTCGGTTTCGAGTTGGTGTTCCCGCCATCCTTCTTCAATATTATGACGCACCTCCCGGTTCACCTAGTCGATGAGATTTCCATTCTCGGTCCCGTATTTCTACACAATATGTTCCCCTTCGAGAGGTTCATGGGAGTATTAAAGAAATATGTTCGTAACCGTGCTAGGCCGTAAGGAAGCATCGCCAAGGGCTATGGAAATGAGGAGGTAATTGAGTTTTGTGTTGACTTTGTTCCCGACCTTAAGCCGATTGGTCTTCCTCAATCGCGGCACGAGGGGAGACTAAGTGGAAAAGGCACGATCGGAAGGAAATCAATGATATGTATGGACGGCCATTCTCTCGACCGAAGCACACCACACAGCTTCTGACCAATTCCAACTTGGTGGCTCCGTACTTTGAGAAACACAAGAATATTTTACGCTCGGACAACCCCGGGAAGCTCGAATCCCGGATTAGGAAGGCCCACATGGAGACTTTCGGCAGCTTGGTTGAGAAAACATTTAATGAGTGACAATAAGGTTGTAGATCAGCTGTACATGTTGGCCAAGACACCATCTTCGACTATAACGACTTTCCAAGGGTACGAGATAAATGGGAATACATTTTACACGATCGCCCAAGATAAAAAGAGCACCAACCAAAACAGTGGTGTCCGCTTTGATGCAGCAACCGAGAATGGGCAAAAGGTCACATATTATGGTTACATAGAGGAGATATGGGAACTTGACTATGGACCCTCCTTTAGGGTCCCTTTGTTCCGTGCAAATGGTTCAAGCTAACAGAGGTGGGGTAAAGGTGGACCAGCAATACGGAATGACAATGGTGGATTTCAACAATCTTGGTTACCTTGACGAACCATTCGTCCTAGCGAAAGATGTCGCTCAGTGTTTTCTATGTGAAGGACATGAGTAGCAAACCGAGGAAACGGAAAGATAAGAAAACGATCAAGTACATCATGCGATGATTCAAAGCGCCACATTGTTCTTTCAGGGAAAAGAAACATCGTGGGAGTGGAGGACAAGACGGACATGTCGAAGATTATAATATGTTTGCTGAAATTCCGCCCTTCAAAGTGAACACCGACCCAAGCATTAAGTTAAATGATGAGGATGCTCCATGGATACGGCACAATCGTAAGCAAGCAGGGACACAAGGGAAGAAATGATGTGTAATAATTTATTATTGTACCAAACTTTGTTGAATGAATCATGTGAATTATATTACCCGTGATGTGTTTGGTGTCCATTTTCGAATGATTCAATTGACTCGAGATAGCACCGATGATACATGAAATTTGGAGTGACTAAGTCATACTCCCGCATACATGAAATTTGGAGTGACTAAGTCATACTCCCGCATACAGAAATTTGGAGTGACTAAGTCATACTCCCGCATACATGAAATTTGGAGTAATTTAGTCATACTCCCGCCTAGGCGTATAATATGCATACTCGTAGTCTTCATAGCCGCCGCCGTTGTACCGGTAGTCGCCGCCTTCTAAGTTGCCGGCGTCGCCGCCGCCGCCGTCGTCGCCGCTGTCGCCGGGCGGCGCTCGTGGCTCGAACCGAGGGTAGCGCAGGCGGGGGATATCGCCGGCCGTGATGTAGTCCATGACGCTCTGCAGTCCGGCCGTACCACCATAGCCGACGGCCGGCCTCGTGGAAGTTTCCAGAGGCAGACCGTCCTCCTCATACTCGGCGAGCGCCCTCTCACGCCGATTGATGAAGAAGGCGTCCCAAGTATGCTGGTTATCGGGATGCCAGCCGGGATTCATCCGCTGCTCCGGCGTGAGGTCGAGGTAGTAGTGGTTCGTGATGGCCGCCCGGCGCGCGAGCACTCCGAGGGACGGGAGGGACCGGCACGCCGCCGGCGCTTAGGCTCCGGACCGGCAGGGACGCGGTAGCCCGGAGGGCAAGGGTAGTTCGAGGCGCAAAGCTCCTCCACCTGTTGGTAGGTTAGAGTGGGTGCGGTGGAAGCCATGAGAGAGTGATGAGAGATTGTAGAGATGTGATAATGCTGGCTAAGCCGGGCTACCTATATGTAGTGACAAATGGCGGGAAAAATGGGAGCGGGAAGACAGGAGGCGGGAAGAAAGAGGCGGGAAGAAAGTGGCGGGAAGAAAGAGGCGGGAAGAAAGTGGCGGGAAGAAAGTGGCGGGAAGAAAGTGGCGGGAAGAAAGAGGCGGGAAGAAAGTGGCGGGAAGAATTTTTCTGATTTTTTTGATATATTATTTGTATTTTTAAGAATTTAAATTGAATTAGTTTAATTTTTCTGATTTTTTTGATATATTATTTGTATTTTTAAGAATTTGAATTGAATTAGTTTAATTTTTCTGATTTTTTTGATATATTATTTGTATTTTTAAGAATTTGAATTGAATTAGTTTAATTTTTATGATTTTTTTGATATATTATTTGTATTTTTAAGAATTTGAATTGAATTAGTTTTATTTTTCTGATTTTTTTGATATATTATTTGTATTTTTAAGAATTTGAATTGTATTAGTTTTATTTTTCTGATTTTTTTGATATTTTGAAAAAGAAAAGTATTTTCAAAAATACCTTTAGTCGCGGTTGGCTAATGCCAACCGCGACTAAAGGTCGTCTGCTGCGGGAACTGAAAAACCCGCCGAAATAACCTTTAGTCGCGGTTCGGGAGGCGACCCGCGACTAAAGGTTACCCTTTAGTCGCGGGTCGCCTCCCCAACCGCGACTAAAGGGGGGGGGGCTATAAATAATCGCGCCCGAACCGTCGCCTCCATTCTCGTCTTCTCCGTGCGATTTCTCGCCGCGCGCCGCCGCCTCCATCCGCCGATCGACGCCGCCGCCGCCGCCTCGCCGCCTAACGACGACGCCGCCGCGCCGCGCCCGCCGCCGCTCTTCTCGCGCCGCCGACGCCCTCTTCTCGCGCCGACGACGCCATCTCCCCGTATGTCGCCGCGCCGCCCGCTCCTACCAGTGATTCGTCGCCGCGCGCGCGCGCCGCCGGCGCCGTGTCTTCCCACCGCCGCGGCGCCGCCGCCCTACGCGCGCTCAGCACGCGCCGCCGTGCCGCCAGACGCGCCGCCGCCGCCCGCACGCACGCGCCAGACGCCGCCCGCACGCCCGCCGCCCGTGTCGTCTACACCAGAGAGGGAGAGGAGAGAGAAGAGAGATCGAGGAGAGAATTTTTTTAGTTTTTTTTAACTAAAATTGTAACGGAAATTTGTAATTAAAGTGTAATTTAAACATGTAATTATAACTAAACATGTAATTTAAATTGTAACTAAACTTTGTAATTAAAAGTGTAACTAAAATTTGTAATTTAAATTGTAACTAAAAATTTGTAACTTAAAAGAAATCGCGACGCTAAATTTGTAACTTAAAAGAAATCGCGACGCTAAATTTGTAACTTAAAAGAAATCGCGACGCTAAATTTATAACTTAAAAGAAATCGCGACGCTAAATTTGTAACTTAAAAGAAATCGCGACGCTAAAACTAAAATTTGACTTAAAAAAGATTGTGAAAAAACTAAAAGATTGTGTAAAGAAAACGCTAAGGAAAACTTCGTCCCGTGCCTCCGCCCCGTATGGTCCCACCTACGTCACCGTCTTCCCCTCCATCTTTTTTTTTCTGGCCCGGCAATCTCATCCCCAAATCGAGCCGCCGCCAACCCAGCATAGTGCGTCGAGCCATAGCGCGCCACTCCGCCTCTCCCGCATCCCGAACCCACCTACACCGGTCTCTCGGTCACGCGGTCACCGCGTCCCCCTTTCGCCACCACCACCGTTCTCTCGGTCACGCGATCACCGCGTCCCCCTCTCGCCTCCCTCATCGCCTCTCTCTTTATATGTAGAAGAGATATGATAATGCTGGCATATACACAATTAATTTGTTTTGACTACATGTTTTCAGGATCGACATATGGCGGACGATAGAGCTGACCCGATTCTCGGACAACTATGATCCGGTCGCTGAAGACCATATCTTCGGCATCATAAAAGGCGATATTCCATTTGTGCCGACCGGAGAAGAAGAAGATGATATCTCTTCTTATCTGAACCTTGAGGGTGAAGATGAAGGGCGCCGTCAGCAAGCAGATGATGCCGAAGAAACGTCGATAAACGACGATCTTCAATTGGAAGTAGCAACCACCTCCGGCGCCGAGGTATATATATATACATATTGAGCGTCTGGTGATACAACTAACCGATTTGAATAAATGTGTGTGTACTAACGCGCGCGACTCTCTTTCTTATTTTAGCCCTCGGCCGGATCGTCGAAAAAATCGAGTACGTCGTCGTCAAAGCGTGGCGCAACCAAGACGATGAAAGCAGGAGAAACATGCACCATCGATGTTGTCGACGAAGCAACCGGCAGGCCGCTGGAGCCCAGCAAGAACGCCACCAAGTTTGTCACCCAATGCGGAGCCGTTGTTAGAGACAACGTCTCGATCACCCGCCAGGAGTGGAATGAGCCAAAGAAGGCACGTGTTGGTTTCACTTTTGTCGAACAGAGAGAAAAAAAGATTGCTTCAACAAGCTTATGGAACATTTCGTTCTACCTCCGGAATACCGCAAATACGATGAGGAGGGTAACAAGATTGCGGAAAACAAGAAGAGGCGCAAGCTAGTCAAACAGTTCGCTCTTTCTAGGATGGCCAACGCATTCCGGAAATACAAGCAAAATCTAGCCCATGACTTTGTCAACCAGGGCAAGACTCCGGATTTCAAAGGACAATATGAGAAACCGCAACATGATTGGCCAGAATTTGTGAAGCAAAAGAAATCGGAGCAGCTTCCTTGAACTATCGAAAAAAAATAAGGAAAATGCGGCCAAGAAGGAGTACAATCATAAAATGGGGCCAGGAGGGTATCGCTTTTGGCAGCCTAAGTGGGAGAAGATGGAGAACGAGCCGAGGGCGCGAGGAATCCGTCCAGTGTACGGAGGGATGGGACCCAAGGGCCAAAAGCCGGTGGTACGGGCATGGGGGATCGCTGAACCTCGGAGACAGGGGAGTGTGTTTACCAGTGGCAAAATAATTACACCCACCCAAAACCTTATTGAGGCAATGAGGGATGCTCAAGAGGGGAGGATCAGGTTCAACAGAGAGAACGACGCCCTGACAAAAGCCCTCGGGAATCCTGAACACGGAGGACGTGTACGAGGCATGCCCGGGGACATTTCGTGGAAACTAGGGTTCCCCGCAGAAAGATGACCCGTACGTGCTACGTAAGCCGTAAGAGAAAGATGGATCGGGATGCAGATGTTGTGGCGAAGTTGGTAACGAAATGGATGTGATGAAGAAAACCGTGAGTGTACTAGTCGCCGAAAGAGATGCAGCTCGGCGCAAGCATGAAGATCATCCAATGGATCTCTGAAGCCGGCAGCGGAGAAGAAGCAGCGTGGCTTCCACGGAGGCCCCACCGGCTGGTGCACCGACGATCGAAATTACCGCACCGGAGCCTCAGCCCGGTGGTCGAAGTTACTCGCACCGGAGCCTCCTCGCTACCCCGTGGACGATATAAAGGAGATGAAAGCATGTCATCCGTATTATCCTATCGGGAACATGTCCATGAAGGTAGCCATCTGGCAGTGCTTTACCACTGGAGCACTCCACCACAACAACCCCATTCAAGATGGCTATGCTCGTGTGACGGTGGAGGAGATAGTCCAAGGGTTTGAGGACCCGGACATTGACATTGCTACACCTGAAGGGGTGAAAAGACTTGGAGATGTCAAGCGCCAGCTCATTCTATGGCAGAAGAAATTTATCAAGTTTCCAGAGGCGAGGCGCCAACAAGTCCACCCCCGTACGGTGGTGGTGAGCGGTGGCGGTGGCGGTGGCGGTGGCGGTGACGGTGGCGGTGGCGGCTAGACGGTGGCGGTGGTGCTTCACCTAATACACCTCATTCACGCTCAGCCGACGCCGCCCCCAGCTCCTGCGTCCGGCGGGTGATCGACACGGTACCGCCCCCAATCCACCTCCGGCGAAGAAGCGTGCAGTCCTGGGTTATTAACCCGACCCTTACGTACCTAAGAAAACAAAGGTACCGGAGGTATCACTCAAGCCTCTCCCCAGGAGGTCTTGGGAAAGTAGTGCCGAGGAAGTCGAGGGCGGGCGCGGCTGCTGATTTAGAGAAATGGCAGGCGAGCGTCAAGAAGAAAATAGAGGGCGAGCCCAAGCCAAGTATATTCCGACAAGGAAAAGCAAGTGGGCTAAGTCATTTTTGAACACACCGTCCCAAGCCGCGAAGAATCCGCTCGACGACTATTTACGTGAACTTCGTAGGCAAGCACTCGCGTTCAAGAACAGGAAAGAGTTGGCGGAGAAGAAAGCCTTGGAGGACGAGGCCGAGAAAAAATTAGAAAGGGGGAAAGAAGTTGCCCAGCTCGGGGAACAAAGTAAACAATCGATCGCCCCGCTCATAGTGCAAGCCGCCGGTCCGGATGCCCCGATATCATAGCAGCTGCGGCAGCACATGGATTGACTGTAGAAAGTGCCAGAAAACAAGCGGCCGACTTAGGTATCACTCTTCGTGCAGTGTTAGGCCTTGATGAGGCGCCAATGAAGGACGTAGTATTTACATATGTGAAGAATGGCCCTCTCATCGAGCCTGGGCGCAGAAGAGGATCTACTCGACAAATGAAAGGTCTCGCTAAATGGTACAAGGGTTACATAAAACATGA
>NC_061512.1:168878122-168928120 GCF_022539505.1 Lolium rigidum | reverse complement strand
GAGAAGCCAACAAGCATGCCACCTCCGCCTCCTCCGCCACCGAGTCTCCTCCGCGTGATGATTCTCCTGTGCGCGATGATGATTCCCCTATCCATGACCGATCTGCTCCGCGTGAAAATACTCCGCCGCCTCCTCCTCCTCCTCGTCGGGAGACTCCGCCGCCTCCACTTAAGCAAAGAGGAAGGCTGTCCGCGGCACCTCCTACGGCTCCGAAGAGATCATCAACTCCAATGAGGGCACGGACTCCCGAGTTGTTACCACATGAGCGGAGGCGAAGAGCAAAAGGCGTTTCTTGCGCCGAAGAAGGTGTTTATTCGACCGCGGACGGTGAAGCACTTTGCTTAGAGACGAGAATGAAGAGACTGAGCCGAGAGCTGATTATGACCGCTCTCTTGGACAGATCCTCTAGAGCGAGCAAAGAAGCAAAAAGTCGCACGGCTTGGACGACGGGACATTCGAGGCCGCACCCCACTTCATCGTGGAGCCATATCATGATCCGGAGACGGCATCGATGATCGAACGGGCGGCTAGAGCTCGGGGAGCATCAGCTTGAGTACGAAGATTACTATCCAACGGCTCAAGTGGTAAACACGTATAAATACGGAAAAGATCTCGTCAAACACTGGCGAGCTCGCGCATCTAGGGACTCGGATGCGAAGGTTGCATGACTTGGTACCGAAAGCTCTGTCGAAGAAGTGAAACCTACATCACGGTGTATCTTAGAGATGAGCATTACTTCCGGGGGAAGACGAGATAAACATTGAGTTATGCGAACCGTTTCGATTATTCAATCAAGACGCCCTCGACAAAGCTGTCATCGGTTGCTACGCTCTGTAAGTGATTTATTTGTGTAATTAAGTTTGTAGCTCATTCATTTGCACTAACAATTATCCTCATTATATTCTTTGTGTACGCTATACATTTAATTATGCGAATGAAGAAGCTTGGAATACAAAAGAGGCAAGCTCCTACCGTGGGGTTCATAGACCCAAACACAGTTCATGAAGTTACGGTTCGAGACTTCGCCAAGGACACTGAGAGGACAACATCGTAATGTTTTTAGAGAAGCAAGCGAGACAAAGAGGATATATTCTTTCCCTACAACTTCAAGTGAGTGTTATATATAACATACATTATGCTTGTGCACCTTCCACTTTATTCTCGTAATCATTGAGCTATGCTTGTGCGGTTTCCATTTTATTCTCCTAATCATTGATCTTCACCTTGGAGTCGTAAACGTCATGGACTCGAAACGTACGGAATATGCGGAATGGGCGGACATGGCTGCCATCCTCCGTAGGTAGTTTCAATCAATTTCGTATTGGCATCTTCATCTGCTCTAATTCGAAGATATCATCAACTAATCAATTACTCATTTACTCATTATTTTTTGCCGGGCAGGGCTTGGAAACGGTTCATCAATACGTTCGGGTGAATGGTGGAAACCAGGAGCTTACATTTAGAGATTACCCTGTAAGTAGTACTATATATATAGCTATGTCCGTGAAACTTTATATATGATATTTACTTTCAATACGATGCTTGATTATTAGTTTGATCGAACTATTTTTTCGTAAAGTGTATGAGGCGAGGAACAAGGGAATAACTTATGTGGATACTACGTCCGCACCTTCATGCGTGACATGGCTCGTCCCAAGGGTGGGGATCCCCAAATACACCACACTCGTGTACGATAACAAATTTTCACAATTAATCTTAATTAGTACCATCTATTGTATTGAGTTCCATTCATATATTGATCTCCTTTTTTAAATATAGATGAAACGCTCTGCGGACACTCTCATAACGAGCGGATCAAATAAAAGCAATTCAAGAGGAAATCGCGGGATTCTTTATTACCGAGGTCCTTACCCCGTGTGGAGAGCACTATCGGAAGATCGTGACGGCGGAGGATATTCGTTCAGGAAAAGTTGTATTGTAAATATGCATGCATTACGTGTACTGTGTTGACTATGTCGTCTCATCGTTGACGATGTCTATATATATTCATGACGATTTTTTGTGGTTTCTTGAATGATATATATATGCATTGCTGAAACTCGCACGCGGCAAGGGAAACGGATCGTTTCTCGCCGCGGCGAGAAACGCTAGTACGGCCCAAATACGTGCCGCGACGGAGAAATAGCAATTCTCGCCGCGGCAGAGAAACATAGGCCCGGTTCGTACCACGAACCGGGACCAAAGCCCTTCCGGCCGCGAGCTCCCGGTCGCACCACGTGTTGAGGCCTTTAGGCCCGGTTTACCTTTGAACCGGGACTAAAGGGGGTACCCTTTAGTCCCGCCTAGTTGGTCCCGGTTCGGGAACCGGGTCTAAAGGCCCAAATGGACCGGGCCTATTGCCCCGTTTTCCACTAGTGCAAGGTCTTAGTACAGAAGTCAAGGAAGTCGCGAGTTTGAGAGGCGCGATCCTGAAATCTGACAATTTGGCGGGTCCTCTCTGGGGTAGCCCAAAACAGAGAACCGTGATCAAGGGAAAGGTTAACAAGGAGGTTTGCCCTAGTATTTACCCTCTCCTCTTCGGCAACAGCATCAGTAAAGGAACCTATTAAAACAAAGGAGCAGAAAACTTTAAGAGACGTAGCATGAAGATGGAAGATATTGAGGGTGAAACAAGCATACCCGACATATCCGCACTGGCTTCATTCATTAACTCAAGCATGAAATTCTCTCGAGCAGTCGCCTTTTCAGCCTCGGAAGTAGCAATCTCCCTAGCAGCCACGGCCTCGTGAGCTTGTTGAAGTGCAATTTTTTCGGCTTCAGATGACTTACGAGACTTTTCCAACATCACAAGTGTTTGCTTCTTCGCATACTGAAGTTCGCCGAAGTTCATCTAATTCTTGCGGCAAGGAATCTTCGGCAGGTGTAGTATCGGCAAGAGCTCTCCTTGAGCGAGAAGAAGAAGGCGAAATATTGGAAGGACCAGGAGCTGGCGTATAATTGTCAAAAATTAAGCTGGAAAAAAGAAATATTTCGACATCAATCAACGAGTAAAGATAGATCTCGCATTCATTCCCATAATATATACATGTCTATTACAAAAGAAGGACCTTCTAGAGACTCTATCGAAGCAGCTTATCGCCAAGAACACTACGGCGACAATGCCAAAAGAAAGAGGTACGCTAAAAAGAAAAAGCAAAGAGGCATTCAACTAGACCTCCGGCCTTGATGAGCTAGGAGTTGAAGACGGCTTGATCCCGAGATAGGCCAGGATTTTCTTCGTGTTGGGCTTAGCTGCCTTGATCAACGACTTCCACCTCGATTGTTCTATTTGCTCAGTGTCGCCAACTTTCGCCCAGTCGATAGTTTGCTGGCTATCGGCAACCAAGGAAACAGTGTTTTCAACGGCGACCTTCATATTCTCATGACGTACCTTCAGCCCAAGATCTTCTGGTGGATTAAAGCACTTGGCCGGGTTAAGGAAAGTTGCGGGTTCCTCTTTCTTTGGGAAGAAATAGGGAAAGAGCCGCGACAGCCCTGCTTTAGCTTGATCAATGCCTTCGCGTGCCTCTGACCCATGAAACTCGAGGAAAGAAAGGGCGTCAAGAAGAGGATCATTGTCGGGATCTTCAAGTTCAAACTCTTGAGCTGTTCTATCTGTCAAGGAAGAAACTTATTGAGCAACAAACGAGTGCGAGAGAAGAAAATAAAAAGGATATGAAGTGGTTCGGATACTTATCGAGAAAGCGGCGACTTTGCGTCCTTATACGCTTAAGGATCGCTTCCTCGCGAGCGGATTGTGCGGTTATATGCTCGCTCGGTGAAGTCTCGGCAGTGTGAAGTCTCTTCCTAAGATCTTCGACAATAGCAGGCTTCGGTCTTGGCCTTGTCGACCTCTGCTCTAGCTTGAACAACGATCTAATTCGGCCTTCTTACGAGCCTCTTCACTTTGCTCTAATTTTTGAGCAAGTGCATTAGCACGCTCGTTGATAGCCGCCAATTTTTCTCGCCAAGAAAGATAAAATTTCGTTAAAATATCGACAACAACGGAGTAACGAGTAATGGTAAAAAAGAAAGCAAGCAAGGCATCACCTTCAGTTTTGTTGGCATATTCACGATACCCAATGAATTGAGCACCGATGCGAATAAGCTCTTTGATCATGGGTCTGTTAAGAAAAGAAAGGGACAAAGCAAGAAAATTTCGGTATGAGAAAAATATAATGGCACTCGAAGCAAACGAGAGAAGTACGAACGGTGACAAGAGTATGGAGAACTTACATCATCCAAGAGAGGGTTAGAAGAGCTACTCAATTGGAGACTCGGCTCCGGAATTGCTTCAGTCCTTGCCCTTTTTGGCGAAGGGACAAGGGGGCTCGAAGGAGGAGTAGACGCGCCGACGTTTTGTTGAGGAGGCGAGGATTCTTTGATGCGGGGTGGCTTTCGGACACCACCGCCTCAAGACCATCAAGTACAGCCCCGCCTATCGTCGACGCTACACCATGGCCAAAGAGTCCCCCAAGTGGACCTTCAACCCTAACCCACGCTACACGCGTCAAGGTGAACTCCTTCCTCTCGATACTCGACCTCGTAGATACCTTGAATGGAATGCTACCTCATGTCGGCATGTTATATGTCATTAGGTACAAGAGTCATCGAGGACCGGAGAGGAGGAACACCCATGGTGCAAGGAAGCGAGGGAAGGGAAGAGGAGCCATTCATCATGGTGCAAGGAAGAAGAAGAAGAAGAAGGGAAGACCCAAAGAGAAGGAGGAGAAGCGCTCCAGCCGCCAGCCACGACAAGGCCGGCACTGCCGCCCCCACCGGCCGCAGACTGCCGCCATGGCCGGCACTTGCCGCCCAGCGAGACCGAGCACTGCCCGGCCCCACGGCTACTGCCGCCCCGAGCACGCCCAGACCTGCCGGCCCCATCGAAGTCAACTTCATCTCAGCCGTCCATTTATCATCTATGCTCATAACTACTTTATTGTAATGCCCCTTTTACCCCTGGACGGATCTGGGCCTATATATAGCTCATCCCTCTCCCCAATTAGGGTTAGACAAGATGATAGCTTAAACATGAAGATGAGCTTTGTCTCCCTAGGGTTTCATCCCCTTTGTACCAAGGCTACCCTTGTTGGAAGTATGGATTTGGTGTGTGAGATTCTAGTGCTACCCACTCTCTCTCCCACTCCTTGATTCATCTCCCTCACCGATCTCTCACTCCGGGATTCTACCGCGCGTCTCTCCCGGGTTGATTCTATTGGCGTGGTCCATCGAGCCACGGGGGGTAAGTATCGATTGTATCGGGTTGGTGTGCGTGCGTGAGTTCTTCGTGTTCTTCGTGTTCCTCGTGTTCTTCGCGCTCTCCCTCTCATCCCTCCTTGGATTTCGGGTCAACCGCAAGATCGGGCCACAAAAGGGGTCTTAGACCTCATCATATGGTATCAGCAGCCTTTGGTTTCCGCGGATTTGACCCCCCACCCATCCAATTTCGTCTCTAAAAATTTTCCCCAAAAAATCCCCAAAAATAGCCCCAAATTGCCTCTTGACCGATCTGTGATTTTGTTGCGTTTTTAGTGGTTTTGATCCATGGATTTGATGTTCCTATGGTAGATCTACATCTCCACCAAATTTCACCGTCAAATTCCTTGTATTTCGCTCAGAATCGACGATTTTGTGAGCCAATTTCCGCTCAGTTCGTCCCAGTTCGTCGTGTTCGTGGTACGACCGGCACTGCCGGCGCTTACTCACCGGCACTGCCGCCGCCGCCAGCCTCATCTTCCACCTTGCTCCACTCGGCCCACCGCCACGAGCACCACCAACCGCCACCGTCCCTGGCTCCAATCCACCAGCAGATTCCGCCCGCGCCTGGCAAGCCACCACGCCGCTCGCCCCGCAGTCGCTCGCCCATCGAGCCACCGAGCCGCTCGCAGCGCCCGCACGCGCCAACAGCCGCGCCCGCTCCGCCCCAGTCCTCCTGCGCGCGCCAAGCCCAACCTGCCCACGCCGCGCTCGCCCACGTTCAGCTCGAGCAGCTCCACCACACGCGCCCCAGGCTCGCCCAGCTCCCGCTCGACCCCGAGCTCACCTCGCACGGCAGCCGCCTGCCCCGGCCCAGCACACCGCTCCAGCGCTGCTCGCCTTGGCCCCTGGCCTACATCGTCCGCGCGCGTGCCTGCCCACCATCTCTGCAGCGAGCCGCCCGCCCCAGCTACTCCAATCGCGCACGCCCACGCCCAATTCGCTTGCAAATCCAGCTTGCTCCGGCACTGCCGGCCGAATTCTAGCGGCACTGCCGCCGACCCCACCCCGGCACTGCCGGCCATACCACAGCGGCACTGCCGCCCATGTCCATCCGCTGTTCAAGTTTCAGCTCACTTTGACTCCACTTTTTGCTCCAAATTTTGACAATTTTCCGGCGCCCGTTTGACCCCAAACTTTCACAGTTATCCCTTTTCATATTGACTCTAATTTAGACACCGTTTCCGAAATTTTCCGACTCCGAAATTTTGACACCTTCGATCGCTCGTCGTGACCCAAATTTTCGAGCATTGACTTATTTTGCCCGGTTTCCGTTTCGGAGTGCAAGGTTTGTCCAACAAGCTTCCGCGTCTACATCAACACCGCGGCGACACCTTCGGCACCCCGGACTCCGGCGCAACTACGACACCATCGCCGCCATCATCGCAAGTTGTGTGTTCCGACACCGCCTAACATTTTCATATAGGTATAACTTGCTCCCCACCTTGTAGCCCCTCTTCCTTTTGCGACCTATCCTATCGAGCATTGCTTATCTAGTGTTGCGAGACATTGCACGTGGCCCCGCATTGTGAGGTGTGTGTGTCGTGTTGAGTAAGGCATCCAAGCAAACACTCGTGTGGCAAGATAGCAAAAGCGAGGCTAACGCTAACATAGTGCGTGCAAAAGCCCCAAAAACACAAAAAGAGTGCGAGTAACACCATACATCCATACATCCATACGCCCATACATACAAAAGTGTCCACGTGCCACCAAAGATACAAACGAGTGCAAGTGCCACCATATACAAAAGAGAAAAAGCTTTTAAGCAAAGAGAGATAGGAGAAGAGAGGCCGCGTGTGAATCTTGTTGTCTCTTCCTTTGCAACCGAAGCTTTGGCTCTCCTTGTGTTAGTGTGACACCGAGCACTTATACATACACTTTTCCGCTCACTTTTGGTTGCACTAACCCCGCTTATCTCGTGTGTGTGTTCCACAACTTTTCCGTGTTTTCGTGATCACCATTTGGACATTTAATTTTTGGACCTTACCCACTTTTAACAACATACTCGATCTTGGATTTGTCTTTTGGCTTTCCACAACACTCGCCTAACACCATATTTGCTAGCTTTTGCGTGTGGTTTTGCGTGTGTTCCCGATACAATTGATCTTGCTTTCGGTTTGGTGGATTGCCTCAATACTATCTTACCTTGGTAAGAGTGCGAGGTAGTCTCCTTCCACTAACATACACCATATAGATACCATCTTGCTAACATGGATAGCGAAGATGAGGATACGGAGGACTACATGGAGCACTTCGAGGAGGATGCCTCCTCAAGCACCGCGGATGTGGAGGAACATGTGGAGCTCTACACCGACTATGGCTCCGCGAGCATCGCCAACATGACCGACATCGAGGAGCTCTACACCGACTATGGCTCCGCGAGCATCGCCGACATGGACGACATGGTGGAGAACCACCTTGAGGACGACTTCGACGAGCTCTACATCGACAATGGCTCGTCAAGCATGGACGACATGGTGGAGCAACGCCACGACTACGACATCGAGGACATGGCGGAGCAACACCACGAGTACGACATCGACGACATGGTGGAGCAACGCCACACCTACGACATCGACACCACGGCGGAGCCTAACCTAGTCACCTACTTGGCCAATGGAGCTACATATGAAGATAGAGGACCTCAACGATGGCACCATCATATGGATCATCAAGAGCGTCCCCAACATGATCGCCATCGACACACTTCTTTGAGATCCACGAGGCGCCACCATGAGAGTGCTTATGCACATGATCATCTACGGCGAGTTCATCATATGGAGCATCAAGAGCGTCCTCGTCATGATCGTCATCGACACTCGTCTACGAGCTCCACAAGGCGCCACCATGAGAGTGCTTATGCACAAGATCGTCGACTTCAAGTACACCATATGGAGCATCAAGAGCGCCCCCATCATGAGCGTCATCGACACTCTTCTCCAAGCTCCACAAGGCGCCGCAAGCAACATGCCAAGTCGCATGAGCCATCATCTAGGCATGGCACGGACCGTCATCGACTCACACCATCTCATGATCGTCGTCGACCACCACCACCTCATGGTCTACATCGACATCCGTCCACACATGATCTTCGACGACATTCATCAAGACATGGTGATGAAGCACGACTACGAGAGCCTCGACATGAAGGCGACAAACACCATGATAGGGTGTCTACCACTCCAAGGACGGCAAGTGCACATCGCGCATACCTTCCTCATGAGGCGACTTCGACCTCTTGTGCCACCACCACAATGGCCCCTACCTCGTCACATGCCTATGGACTCCGATCCTACAAGTGCAAGCAACAAGGCCACCCTCCACGGGAATGTCCCAATCTCCTATGTGAGGTGTGCAAGGCCAAGGGTCACATGGCATGGCAATGCACAACGCCAAGCGCCAAGAAGCTCTACTTCGACAAGCTCAATACACAAGTCTCCAAGATGCCACCACTTGAGGACGACTTAGGAGGCGAGGGAGTTGAGCATGGTGAGCATGGGATTCTCCCTTCACCTACGGAGGCGCATGGAGTTGAGATGGTTGAACATGGGATTTTCCCTTCAACCAAGGAGGCGCATGGAGATGAGAAAGTCGAGCCTACTCCCCTATGCTTCAATGATGAGTTGGTACCAATCCCATGTGAGGATGAGAGCCACTTAGCCCACTTGAGTGAGAGTGATAGTGAGTTGAGTGACTTCCACCCCATATGTGAGTTTGAGTGCTTCCATTTGGAGGACATGAGTGATACACAAAGTGAGTTGAGAGAGGTAGATGATAGGTCCATGGAGGACATCGCATTTGCTAACACATTAACCTCTCCCTTGCTTGTGTCTTCTTATGTTGCACTAGGTTCCACGGAGGACGAGTTCCCACTCATGGAGAAGATGTACATGGTGCATGAAGATGATGATATCTCACCATGCTTGCTCCAAGATGGACATGTCGACCACATGGATCCTCCTACTTCCACAACACCTACCTCAAATGAGTCGGCCTACAAAGGTAACAACATAGGTGTTGATGATGCCATGATCCCACTAGTGGACATGATGACTTATGAGTGCATGCATGATCTCGATGATCCATTTGCTTATTCACATGCTACTTTCACTTTTCCATGTGATGCTTTGCTTGATAACATTGTTGATCATGTGAAAGTGCTTGCTTGTGATACCATGAACATGCCATGCTATGAGAGCTTCAATTTTTCCACCATTGCTAGCAATATGTCGACCACTTGCTCTTTACCATGTATTGCTTGCAATGATAATGACAAGGATGACATTAGCTTCCGCATGCTTTGCCCCACATGTTTACACTATTCCATGATCCTTGCATCCAAGATTGCGAACAATTGCTCTTTCTTATGCTTGGTATGCAAGAATGCTTATTTCATTGTCAACGAGATGGCCCCCATATCCTTCTCCATTTTTGATGATCATGAGTTGCCACATGTCATGAATGCACCTTCTTGCCATTTGCACTATCGCCATGCATTTCATACTATCTTGATTGACACTAATGGTGATGTGCACAAGACATGGAACATCATGATGGATGATGTGTTCCTCTACCATGCACACACGCTTTTTGTTCTCTCTATTGTGTGTATAGGTACCCGCACGACAACTTCCACCGCTACGGAGCATGAGCTCACGAAACGCGCAATTGAGAGCTACCCCAACAAGGACCTAACCCGTGGGGATCACACCAAAGAGTATGTTCCCACAAACCTTCACCCTCATGTGTTTCCGACTTGCCTTGTCGAGTTTCGGTTTGGTCCAACTCCTCGTCACCTCTCTTGCTTCTTATGCAACATATCTTGACACCTCTTGTTGGCACAATGGTTGTTGTATGTCTTGATGATATCATCATACACTCCGAGATTCTCAAGGACCATGTCATACATGTGAGAGACACCTTATGCATCTTGTGCCACATGTCACACAAAAAGTTGCTCTTCTTCGGATTTCTCATTTCACCTATGGCATTTGCATTGGATTCTTCGACACTTGAGGATACCCATACTTGGCTCACGCCAACCATACTTTCCCAAGCTAAAAGTCTCCATCGCTTTGCCATTGCACATAACAATTTTGCCCAAAATTTTGCCGCCGATACTTGCCTTTTGATTGTTCCATTTGTTTGGGACAATACCACAATCCCCATTTTTGACACCTTACAACTCTTACATGCACAAATTTTTGCCCTTCCAAATTTTGGATACATCGACACACTTTTGTTTCCCATTTTTGCCAAATGCCTCTTGGAGAAACGACTTGATGCTTCGTATTTGATTGAGAGCCTCTTGTTCGCCGATCACCAAATTGGCATCCACAAGCTTTCCATTTGCAAGTTGTTTTTCCCCAAGTTCTTCTTCGACCGCGACTTTGTCCACCCATTACTACATGGGAGAACCGTCATGGCCTACATCATCGTTGAGGAGGAACAAGAGTCGAGGACGACTCTTCCCCAAGGGGGGGGAGATGATGCGGGGTGGCTTTCGGACACCACCGCCTCAAGACCATCAAGTACAGCCCCGCCTATCGTCGACGCTACACCATGGCCAAAGAGTCCCCCAAGTGGACCTTCAACCCTAACCCACGCTACACGCGTCAAGGTGAACTCCTTCCTCTCGATACTCGACCTCGTAGATACCTTGAATGGAATGCTACCTCATGTCGGCATGTTATATGTCATTAGGTACAAGAGTCATCGAGGACCGGAGAGGAGGAACACCCATGGTGCAAGGAAGCGAGGGAAGGGAAGAGGAGCCATTCATCATGGTGCAAGGAAGAAGAAGAAGAAGAAGGGAAGACCCAAAGAGAAGGAGGAGAAGCGCTCCAGCCGCCAGCCACGACAAGGCCGGCACTGCCGCCCCCACCTGGCCGGCACTGCCGCCATGGCCGGCACTGCCGCCCAAGCGAGACCGGCACTGCCGGCCCCACCGGCACTGCCGCCCCGAGCACGCCGGCACTGCCGGCCCCATCGAAGTCAACTTCATCTCAGCCGTCCATTTATCATCTATGCTCATAACTACTTTATTGTAATGCCCCTTTTACCCCTGGACGGATCTGGGCCTATATATAGCTCATCCCTCTCCCCCAATTAGGGTTAGACAAGATGATAGCTTAAACATGAAGATGAGCTTTGTCTCCCTAGGGTTTCATCCCCTTTGTACCAAGGCTACCCTTGTTGGAAGTATGGATTTGGTGTGTGAGATTCTAGTGCTACCCACTCTCTCTCCCACTCCTTGATTCATCTCCCTCACCGATCTCTCACTCCGGGATTCTACCGCGCGTCTCTCCCGGGTTGATTCTATTGGCGTGGTCCATCGAGCCACGGGGGGTAAGTATCGATTGTATCGGGTTGGTGTGCGTGCGTGAGTTCTTCGTGTTCTTCGTGTTCCTCGTGTTCTTCGCGCTCTCCCTCTCATCCCTCCTTGGATTTCGGGTCAACCGCAAGATCGGGCCACAAAAGGGGTCTTAGACCTCATCATTCTTCTCCTTCAACTGGCGGCTCCGAAATAACTAGAGTATGTGATGTACTCGTTCGAGCAGCCACATCCAAAGTTGGTGTTTCTTCATCATCATCACTGTGGAAAAAGGGGTGGCAGCATAAAAAGCAAGGCAAACAAAATTCTTCGAATAGAAAAATAAAAAGAGACAGGGAACTCACGAACTGATGAGACTCTCGAGATATGGGTCATACGCTGCCTTTCGCGGTGAAGGAGCAGCTTCTTCGGGTTGAGAGGTCCCGGAATCTTCGACATTACTCCTTTTCCTTTTGTTCTTTGGAGAAACAACAGGAGGAGGAGATTGTGCTGATGTAGTACCTTCAGAGGCAGCCTCCTTTTCAACAGATCCCGCAGATTTTTGAGAATCTGCGGGTTCATTCCACAAAGAGGGGGCCTCCTGGTTGTCATCGGCAATAACGGCCCTTTCCTCGACGTCTCGACCCTCAGGAAGAGGAGGAAGGGAAGCCATAGTAGGATGGTTCTCCAGAAAAATAACGACAAAAGAAAAATTAGAGAGATATCAATACAATGAGATTCAGGGAAAGTTCGGAATAAGATAAAAATTCGAGAAGACAACATACCTCGGGGAGAGGATTGGTGGAGCTGTATGGTTCCACGCGGCACGAGGAGGGAATAGGATCCCTCTTGTTCAGCGAGGAAATTCTTCGAATCAGCTTCTCCAAGTCCTTCACAGAAAGATCATTGGAGAGCCTATTGGCATCATTTTCACCGAACATACGTCCAAAGGGGATTTTTGCGAGCACGAAGAGGCTGCACTCTAATCCTAAGAAAGTAGGCGGTGATTTGAACGCCGGACAGTTCTTTGCCTCGAGTATTTTGAAGGCGATGAATACGAGACATAAGTGCTTCGTCGCCTTTTCTCTTCTTCGGAAGCCTCGGCATCCCGGGAGCGGCGGCGTTGAATTTTGGCACTTCCGTCAAAAGGGACTATGTTGTGTTCCACGGAATTGGCATTTTCTTCATGTATGTAGAGCCACCTTTTGCGCCATCCTTGGACAGAATCGGGAAATTTGACGTCGAAGTAATCAACGTCGGTTCGGACACGAGATAACAACACCGCCTATGTTATAGGTGGCGTTGTGGGAGCCATTGCGGCGGAGGCGTAGAAAATGCGTTTCCACAAAACCCGATTAGGAGGGATTCCAAGGAAGCATTCGCACATCGTGATAAAAATGGAAATATGGAGGATGGAATTGGGGGTCAGGCGGTGCGAGTTGAATCCCATAAACAAAAAGAAGGCCACGGAGGAAATCGTGAATTGGGGTAGAAAGGCCGCGGATGAGGTGATCAACGAAACTAACCCGGTACTCCATTGGAGGGTTTGGGTAGCTTTCTTCGTCTGGGAAAGCGGATGGCGTCCTCTTTCTTCATCGAGGCCAAGCCTCTTCGAGCATGTTGACGTCTTGGTTGGAGATTTTAGATCTCTCCCACTCAAGATCTTCAGCGGCCATCTTGGATTCTGGAGTACTGTGGCGAGTGAGTCGCGTGCGAGGTGGCATCAACGGCACTGGAAAAGCAATGCTCGTGCAAGATCAAAGAGAGTTGGGTGCAGGGGAAGTTTTTTGCAAAGGGGAACAGATGTGCGGCGCAAGCGAAGGAGTGGACCGAGGTTGAAGAAAGGTTTATATAGGAATCGGGAGAAGCAATGCACCGTTGGATGAAGAAATCGTGTGGTGAAAAAAGATCTTGTAGATAAAAGGGTAAAAAGGTATTTTTTCGAGATGGAATAGAACGAGGCGTTACCGTACGTGCGCCGAGAAAAGCGGAGGACGTGTGTCCCCCACTTGCACGACGTGTCAACGTGGTGGAAACAATGGACCCACAAGGCGGAAAAATCCCGACTATTAATAGAGATGAAGTGAATTTGACTAAGGGAGGCGTGCCGACAAGAAAAATAAAAGAAGATTAGCGACAGAAGAAGTTATTTGAATACTTCGGGAGCCTTTGGTCAAATACAAGTTTTTGCCCAAATGCTCGGGGGCTACTTCGATAAAAGTAAAATTTCGAGTATGGCAATATAGAAATTGTGAGAGCCTACAACCAAGCACAAGTTCTTGGCTGTAGCCTCGGGGGCTACTCCCATCGGGAGCGCTGTTCGCGCACCCGAGAGATGAAAAGAAGATCATATCGGGAAATAATGACAATATAGCGACAAGGTGGACTAAAATGTTGAGCCTACAACCAAGCACAAGTTCTTGGTTGTAGCCTCGGGGGCTACTCCCATCGGGAACGCTGTTCGCGTGCCCGATGAAATTAAAAAAGAAAAAAAAAATAATAATAGGAAAAGCAAGAGAGTATATTTCGAGTTATAATTAACTCTACATATACTCCCATCGGGAGAACAATGTAAGTCATATTTGACTCGATAAAATGTGCCATTCCAACAGCCGGAAAAGCACTCGACAATATATTCTCAGAACGCCAAAGTTGCGATCAATTTACGAATGCCGCAAATTTGCGAAGGTAAGACCCCGCATCCGTTCTGCTGGGCGTGGCATCGCCGAAGACTCACGCTCTGCTACTTTTATCCATATCAACGGATACGAAGAAAAATCCTAACGGAAGCGTTAGGTACTCGATAAATTTGATCGGGACTCGACAGAATGGTAAGACCTTAAGCGGCACTGTCGAAGTTTGCACCGTATCCCGAGATCATGTCCGGGGACGTGATCTTGAAGTAGGTTTTGCGGATTGCCACTAGAGCAGTTAACTAGTACCTGATCCAGTCGGATGAACTAGCCCCAACTACCATTATCCATGTACAATATAGAAATTTATATGAAGAAATATAGAAAAGTCTAAGTTGTCGAATAAAAATAAACGAGTGGAGATTTTCCACGACTCTACGATTCAAGCAAAATCTCGGGGCTACGACATAGGCATCCCAAATGGGCCTGCCGAAGATAGTACCGGGGTTTTCGAAGGCCCATTATCAGAAGAATAAGAAGATTCGGGAGCCCAAGATATATTAAGGAAAGTTAGAGTTGTAATAAGAAGTGCTATTTGTAATCTGGCGGGATGAGTTAGAAACCGTCCCGGACTCTGTAACTTGTACGAAACGAAACCCTCGGCTCCACCTCCTATATAAAGGGGGAGTCGAGGGACGAAGAGATCATCGAATCATTAGTCACAAACCCTAGTTTTCATAATCGTCGAGTTACTTTTCGAGTTTGAAACCTTCGAGATCTACTTGCCCTCTACTTCCAACTAAACCCTAGCCTACAATCCATAGGCATTGACAAATTAATACCTTGTCACCGATGCTCTTACTCGGAACAATATGACGAGTCAATGAACCCGAAGATTTGTCCACCTTTTTTTTTGGGTTCCTCCTTGATGAAAATTTCGTCGAGTTCCTCCTTCAAGAAAATTTCTTCGGGTCCTCTTTGAGGACAATTCTTCGGGTCCTCTTTGAAGATAATTCTTCGAGACCTCCTTGAGGATAATTCTTCGGGTCCTCCCTGAGGAAAATTCTTTGGTTCCTTACTGAGGAAAATTCTTCGGGTCCTTCCTGAGGACAATTCTTCGGGTCCTCTTTGAAGATAATTTCATCGGGTCCTGTTCTTTCTTGAAGAAAATTTCGTCGAGTTCTCCCTGTAGACAATTTCGTCGGGTTCTCTCTTATATACAATTTGAAATTTGCTTTATCCCCTGCATAAATAAATAAACTTTTTCTATCTTTTCCTTCGACTCTCTTTTTTTGCATGCGGTGTCGGATGCTCGGATTCGATGATATGTAAAGTGAATATATGCCGCGCAGCCCCGAGCGTCGGGTGCGGTGAAAGTAAATGATAATCAACTTTATGCGAAATAAAGGAACACTTAACTTATTGGACACGACGAAGTCGATGCGCGATGAGGTCTTCGAGTGCAACGAAAAAGTCGAGCCGAAGTAGAAACCACCGAATTAGCGAAAGTGGATACCACCAAATTGTTGATGAAGAGATAGCCGAGCCCCCGAGCACTGCTAGGGTGATGTCATGATTGTTGCTTAGACGCCGTGTCACAGTTGTTACTCGGGGCGAAGTTGTTGTCGAGCCCCCGAGTATTATCCATGTCATCGGAAGAAGTTGACGAAGATATGCCCAGGTTGGTTTCTCCGGAGTCGATGGCAATGAAATTGCATGTACCGAAAGTGCGCCGAGTCAGTATTATATAAGATGATCCCAATAGTAAGATAAATCCACCGAAGATGAATCCAATAGTAAGATAAATCGACTGAAGATGAATCCAGTAATAACCATAGAAGATGAATCTCATAGATATTATAGAGGATGAATCTATTGACCAGAAAGAAAATGAATTCCAATAATAACCATAGAAGATGATATCCATTGATACCTTATAGAGGATGAATCCGCTGAAGAGTAAGCCGTTAAATATGAAATCCCACAGAAGTGCATCGGGTCAATATTATACAACCGTAGAAGATGAAACCATTGATAACCGTATAGGAAGTGCATCGAGCCAGTATTATATAAGATGAATCCAATAATAACCATATAAGACGAAGCCGACAATAACCATATAAGACGAAGCCGACGATAACCATATAAGACGAAGCTGACGATAACCATATAAGACGAAGCCGACGATAACCATATAAGATGAAGCCGACGATAACCATATAAGATGAAGCCGACGATAACCATATAAGATGAAGCCGACGATCTCTGATGAAATCGATCACGCTAGATGCCGATGAGCTTGCTAGATGCCGATGTAGATGATGGATCCCGCCCGAATAACAAAATCCAGTCGTCGCGTATCCCCACGGACGGCGCCAATTGACGAGGGAACACCTCGGCAATGCCTACGTATTGTAGACTAGGGTTTTCGGGAGGAGCGACGATGGAGATTCCGGGAGCGAGATTAGGCACACGACGTACCCAGCTTCGGGTCCCCTTGGTGGAGGATCCCTACGTGCTGCTAGCAATCCAGTATATGATCATAGATGTGTTTACAGGGTGCCGCCGTAGCTGAGCTATGTTGTCTATATTCTCGTCTATCTCGTTCTCCCCTTATTTCTGGGTGCCTCGGCTAGCTTTATATATGCAATCAGCCTAGGGTTTTACAAGAGTCCTAGTCGACTACTTCTTCGGGTTGCCTTGTTGGGCCTTCTCCATATTTGGTCTTCTCCATATTGGGCCGAGCTAGGTATACTAATAATGGGTACCCGAAGGGTATGCCCATGTCATGGGGCCCTCGGGCCTCCACTTCAATTGTCCTTCTGACTCCGTCATTATTCTGGGAAAATAGGCCCTTTCGTCAAAATCCCGAGGTTTTTCCTGAAAGTTGGATTTCTGCACAAAAACGAGACACCGAATCGCTTCGCTGAAAACAGCGTTAGTCCGTGTTAGTTGCATCCAAAATACACAAATTAGAGGCAAAACAATAGCAAAAGTGTTCGGGAAAGTAGATACGTTTTGGACGTATCAATAGGCCATGTATATTTTAATTGGTGTTAATCTACGGCTTGCTAGCTAGCTGCTACATATAGAGCATGTTTTTATTAGATCGGGTTATAGCTAGCTAGTATAGTTTAGGGTTATGTGTTTTAATTAAGTAGGGTTGATTAGCTAGCTAGGGTTAGTTACATATATATGGTTTAGGGTTAATGCATGGCACATTTAATTTAATTAGAGGACCGCGAGGCACCCTCGCCCGCTCGATGCACAATTAAGTGTCGTTGGCCTATACATAGGGTTTAATTAGGGTTTTAGGGTTAGCTAGGGTTTAGGGTTAGGGTTAGGGTTAGGTTTAGGGTCTAGGGTTTAGGGTCTAGGGTTTAGGGTTTAGGGTTAGCTAGGGTTTAGGGTTAGGGTTAGGGTTAGGGGTAGGGTTAGGGTTAGGGTTAGGGTTAGGGTTAGGGTTGGGGTTTTAGGGTTAGGGTTAGGGTTAGGGTTTAGGGTTTAGGGTTTAGCGTTTAGGGTGTTTAGGGTTTAGGGATTAGGGATTAGGGACTATTAGGGATTAGGGATTTAAGGTTTAATTTAGGGGTTGTTTAAGGTTTAGGGATCATCGATCGAGTGCGCACACACATTATTAGAGGCACCCGCGCGCGCCTTTACGCATAAAGTGCATGCGTATATATGTGTGTTTTTTGGGCCACCAACGATATATAGATGATCGAGAGAGAGAGAGATCGAGATTGAAATCCCCAAGAATATATATGTTCATATATACATTAAAATATATGCACGAATGCATTGTAGGCCATGCATGCACACTAATTATATATATTATGAGGCAACTTAATCAAATGTGTTTTCATTCGAGAGAACTTGTCAAAATTCAAGTTAAATAATTTATCACGATAATTATATAATTAATTAATGAATCTCAGGGATATGTTATACAACATGATCGATATAGGCCATGTATATTTTAATTGGTGTTAATCTACTATTTGCTAGCTAGTCGTTATATATAGAGCATGTTTTTATTAGATCGGGTTATATCTAGTATAGTTTAGGGTTATGTGTTTTAATTAAGTAGGGTTGATTAGCTAGGGTTAGTTACATATATATATGGTTTAGGGTTAATGCATGGCGCATTTAATTAATTTAATTAGAGGACCGCGAGGCACCCTGGGCTGCTCGATGCACAATTAAGTGTCGTTGGCCTATACATAGGGTTTAATTAGGGTTTAGGGTTAGCTAGGGCAGAGGGTTAGGGTTAGGGTTAGGTTTAGGGTCTAGGGTATAGGGTTTAGTGTTTAGGGTGTTTAGGGTTTAGGGTTTAGGGATTAGGGATTTAGGGTTTTAGGGTTGTTTAAGGTTTTAGGGATCATCGAGTGTGCACACACATTATTAGATCGAGGCACCCGCGCCTTTACGCATAAAGTGCATGCATGCGTATATATGTGTGTTTTTTGGGCCACCAACGATATATAGATGATCGAGAGAGAGATTGAAATCCCCAAGAATATGTTCAAATATACAATAAAATATATGCACGAATGCATTGTAGGCCATGCATGCACACTAATTATATATATATTATGAGGCAACTTAATCAAATGTGTTTTCATTCGAGAGAACTTGTCAAAATTCAAGTTAATTAATTTATCACGATAATTATATAATTAATTAATGAATCTCGTGGATATGTTATACAACATGATCGATATAGGCCATGTATATTTTAATTGGTGTTAATCTACTGGTTTGCTAGCTAGCTGTAATATATAGAGCATGTTTTTATTAGATCGGGTTATAGCTAGCTAGTATAGTTTAGGGTTATGTGTTTTAATTAAGTAGGGTTGATTAGCTAGGGTTAGTTACATATATATGGTTTAGGGTTAATGCATGGCACATTTAATTTAATTAGAGGACCGCGAGAGGCACCCTTGGCCTGCTCGATGCACAATTAAGTGTCGTTGGCCTATACATAGGGTTTAATTAGGGTTTAGGGTTAGCTAGGGTTTAGGGTTAGGGTTAGGGTTAGGGTCTAGGCCGGGTTTAGGGTTTAGTGTTTAGGGTGTTTAGGTTTAGGGATTAGGGATTATATATTTACGGTTTTAGGGTTGTTTAAGGTTTAGGGATCATCGATCGAGTGCGCACACACATTATTAGAGGCACCCGCGCCTTTACGCATAAATTGCATGCATATATATGTGTGTTTTTTGGCCACCAACGATATATAGATGATCGAGAGAGAGAGATTGAAATCCCCAAGAATATGTTCAAATATACATTAAAACATATGCACGAATGCATGGTAGGACATGCATGCACACTAATTATATATATATATATATTATGAGGCAACTTAATCAAATGTGTTTTCAGTCGAGAGAACTTGTCAAAATTAGAGTTAATTAATTTATCACGATAATTATATAATTAATTAATGAATCTCGTGGATATGTTATACAACATGATCGATATAGGCCATGTATATATTAATTGGTGTTAATCTAAGGTTTGCTAGCTAGCTGCTATATATAGAGCATATTTTTATTACATCGGGTTATAGCTAGTATACTTTAGGGTTATGTGTTTTCATTAAGTAGGGTTGATTAGCTATGGTTAGTTACATATATATGGTTTAGGGTTAATGCATGGCACATTTAATTTAATTAGAGGACCGCGAGGCACCCTTGGCCTGCTTGATGCACAATTAAGTGTCGTTGGCCTATATATAGGGTTTAATTAGGGTTTAGGGTTAGGGTTAGGGTTTAGGGTATAGGGTTTAGTGTTTAGGGTGTTTAGGGTTTAGGGATTAGGGATTAGGGTTTCGTGGTTGTATAAGGTTTAGGGATCATCGATCGAGTGCGCACACACATTATTAGAGGCCCTCCGCGCCTTTGCGCATAAAGTGCATGCGTATAGTTTAGGGTTATTTGTTTTAATTAAGTAGGGTTTGATCAGCTAGGGTTAGTTACATATATATGGTTTAGGGTTAATGCATGGCACATTACATATAGTTTAAATCTCAAGAATGTTTATACATGATAGGCCATATGTGCAAAGGAATTTTTTTCCCCGTGAACTTGTCAAAATTCAAGTTTATCGATGCCAATGGAAACTAGTCCAAAAAATTACATAGAGGACCAAAAGTACTAGACAATAACTAATAGAACCCGCAACTTTACGTAAAGGACCCCAAAACATATAGAAGAAAATCAATCGAGTCCTTCTCGACCGCACATCGATCTCTCGCTCCGCATCCTTTCCAACGAACTCCGTCGCCGGGGACGCACCACTTGGGACGGTGTCGCCGGTAGTCGCCAGGACGAAGGAGAAGAAGGGCCTCAACGAACGGCATATTGGCTCCGAGAAGGGCCGCCGAAAGGCCAAGATGTGCACGGCAAGACGGATGACGCCGTCGTATGCCCCGAGCTTGTGAAATTTAGCAGCTTGACTTCCCCATTGGCCGATCCGAAGCACTCGACCAAAGCAAGCCTCACCGTTAGCGCCATCACATTGATGGCACCAGATCGGGGTTTGGCGGCAAGATCCGCCGGATTCACCACGAGCCGGATCCGAAGCCGATGACGAGATCCCCGACTCCATTGCGCCATTCCGCTCATGGGAAACACCGGATCTAAGCTTACAACAACACTAACTCCCTCTGGATCCAAATTAGCTGACTCAACTTTGCTTATCTAAATATGGATGTATCCACACATGTTTTTACTCTAGATACATACACGTCTAAGGAAAGTTGAATCAATTAATTTAGTTCTGAGGGTGTACAATATACAGAGAGAAGTCGGCCTCGTCTCCGGCCGGCGAGGCCGCCGGAGAGAAGGGGGAGAGGAGCCGGGGAGTGGGAAAGACTCGAGAGAGAAAGAGAAGAGGAAGAAATGAGAGCTCCCGGGGAAGAACATTATTTTTGTCGTTCGCTCGTAGCTTGAAACCGAAAATTTCGGCCGCGCGCCAAATCATCCCGCCGCATCCATTCGAAAATCCCGTGACCAGCTTTACTCTTTTAACCCTGGTCCGAAGCTACAACCCACCGACCATGGAGGGCTCATTCGGTAACAATGAAATATCTTGCCTAGATCCCGAACCCTCCCCACGTGCCCACACCCACCCACCAACCATTCGCCCCATTAGCTAAAAAATACTCTCACACGCCAAAGCTCGACTCTCTACGAGATTAGATCCGCTTCGCCGCCGGCATACTCCTCCACAGCGTAGCCTTGATCGTGTTGGCTGTCCACCCACCTGATCCGCTCCCCGCCGCCCTCGTCACCGACGGATCCGCTTCACCGCCGACCTCGCCACCGACGGATCTCGCTTCACCGCCGACTTCGCCACCGACGGATCCGCTTCACCACCGACCTCACCACCGACTACCTCGGCGCAGCGGCCGTATCAACTTCACCGAATCCCTTGCCGCCCAACCAGATCTGCTTCACTAACGCCCGCTTCTACCGAAACAGGTCGATCCATCGTCTCCCGCGTTCGCCGCCGCCGAATGCAAGTTGCCGCCCTCGTCCACCCCGCCGCAGCTTGGTTAGTACGCCGGCCCGTTAGATCGCGTGTTTCTTTAGCCATGTTTTGTGTAGTTATTTGCGTGATCTCATATGCCGTTAACTTTCTTGATGTGTTGCTTCGCATGAAGTTTGTTTAAATATTGTACAAGCATAAAAGCATTATCCGGTCGCTACCATCCCGTTCATTCTCATCGACACCTGTGTGCATCCACATATTTATAGCCTTATACCCATTCATTTGCTGCCAACTGTTTTTGTACCGCATGCTATTGTCGCACTGCTTTTATAGTCATGCTATGGGCATTTCCAATCTGCTTGTTCTTATACCACGTCATTAGCTCACCGCTAGCTGCTAGCTGTTTTCTCGTGTCTGCTATTCTCACACTCGCTTTTATAATCATGCTATGTGCATTTCCAATCCGCTTTCTATTATACCTCGTCTTTAGCTTATATAGTTATTGTCACGCGTGCATGTCTGGTCTTTGTATTATCATAGACCGACTTGTCAATGTTATTTTTCCTAGGGATTGATCATGCGAACCACTTATTAGAACATCCAACATTACAAGCGGGGACGCTAGGGAAGGTTGGAATCTGAGTTCTTGGTTGGTAATTTTGGCAGTTTACTTTCGTTATTATCTATAACCTATATGCATTGTTCCTTATGCAAGAGATTAACACTTGAAACCCTGCCATAGCAATGCCATTCATGCTTTACTATGTTTCTGCCTATTTGATATGCTTGTCTTGGAGAAACTGCGAAGGTGATTTGAACTCGACATTTGGTCATTCTTAATGCCAGCTTACTTTATGTGGAAAACCTTGGCATTACCCTACTCTAAATCTGAATGTCCGAAATTCGTATCTCATGCAAAGCAACATCTAGTTGGTTTTAATCGATATCCGGTAAATATTGGCTTATTCATTTGGCAGCTCAAGTTTTTTGTTATTTGAAACCAAATGACTTGGTCTTAAATGTGATATCTAAACACAGATTAAGGACAATGGAGCAGGAGGATTAGCATTTCACTTGATGGCTGAACCTAAAATGACGAGCATGTTGACCACGACTAGTGCACGCAAGAGAAGGACCTGCAACGAGCCAAGATGTGCTTAGTACATACATCTTACCTTATCTTGTGCTTATTTCTGCTACATGTCGTTATCCGATCTCTACATTGCGTAATACATGTTTGAATAGTTAATTGTTGTAACTATGTTTGCAATGTTACTGGAATGCAGCTTTAATGAAGCAAGTCATCATTAGAAGATAGTCGCCAAAAAGGATCTCGTAGCGACCTCGTGCAACATTATGATGTAAGTTTGTGCTTAGTACAAGTTCCATACATTGTCTTATTTATGCAACTTGTTATTATCTTATATCTACATTGCATAATAAATGTTTGCATAGTTCATCGTTTAACTCTTTTTGCATTATTATCATAATGCAGTTGTGATGAAGCAATCTTCATTAGAAGTGAGGCCCACAAAAACTTCTGATATTTCTTCGATGCATCTTCTCATAGCCAGTCAACCTAGACCATTGCTTTCATCAAACATTAAATATCTCAAGGTCCGTACTTTATAAAAGACATGGTATTGTCGCTTTAAGATCTCTGTAGCTGATATGTTGACAAAGAGTACACAAGATTCAATCAAGGCGATTGCCAAATGTCAACGTGTTATTGATGATGCTAATAGAAGTCCTTAATGATTCTATGTAATTTTTTTATTTGGGCACATGAATTGCCTTGTAATTTTCCTACTTGTTTTATTTGTGTATGTAATTGTGTGTATCATTGATATCAGATTTTAGGCTCATGAAATTTAATGCATGTTGACTAGTCAAACAAGTAGGGCACTACAACAGATTGGGCCGGCCCACTTACAGTAGTGTGGGACCCACTTTCATTTTGGGCCGGCCCACTTCTTTAGTAGGCCGGCCCGGTTACACGATAGTGGGATCCACATGCTTATTGGGTCGGCCCACTATCTTGTTGGGCCAGCCCATTTGGTATATGGTGGTCCCACACGGTAAATGGGCCGGCCCTTTAACGGAAGGTGGGACCCACATGTGTTTTTGGCCCGACCCACTATCTTGTTGGGCCGGCCCACTTGCTATATGGTAAACCCCACATACTAAATGGGCCGGCCCTTTAACAGAAGGTGGGACCCACATGTGTTTTTGGCCCGGCCCACTATCTTGTTGGGCCGCCCACTTGCTATATGGTGGACCCCACATACTAAATGGGCCGGCCTTTTAACGAGAAGGTGGGACCCACTGTGCTTTTGGCCCTGCCCACTATCTTGTTGGGCCGCCCACTTGCTATATGGTGGACCCCACACACCAAATGGGCCTGCCTTTACCAGGAAAGTGGGACCCACTCGTGTTTTTGGCCCGCCACTATCTTGTTGGGCCGGCCCACTTGCTATATGGTGGACCCCACATACTAAATGGGCCGACCCTTTAACCGGAAAGTGGGACCCACTCGTGTTTTTGGCCCGCCCACTTGGTACACGGTGGACCCCACACACTAAATGGGCCTGCCCTTTAACAGGAAAGTGGGACCCACTCGTGTTTCGGCCGGCCCACTTGCTTCTTGGGCCGGCCCGAAGTCGTAAGGTGGACCCCACATGTTAAATGGGCCAGCCCATTTAACTTTTGACCAATCAACCTTAGAGGTTAGGCCCGACCCACGTAACTAATGGACCAGCCCGGCCTATATAGTTGACCGGTCAAACTATGTCGCCTGGCCCGGCCCGCTTAAGACGTGGCGGGCCTCGTGTGGGCCTACCATCTACCACGGGGTTTCAGCTGGTTAACGCCGTTAACCGCCGGCTAACGGCGTCCGCCACGTGTCGGCTTGCATCACGTCGCGCAGTCAACGGGCTCCCGGAAACACTTGCGCAACGGTCCGATTTTCCGTGGCGGAAAGGCGCCCAAGCGCGACGGACCGAAAAAACGTCGTTGGACTTTGCCTGACGCAGTTTCCACAACAGAACCCATATCGTCGGGTTAGGCCCATGGGCGACGAAAAATACCCCTTAGCGGACGATTTTGAGACGTTGTCTATCAGAACTTTTCTTGTAGTGTCTCTTGACCCTTGAAAACTTCCTCCACACCAAACTCGAAACAACTCATTAGAGGGTTAGTGTACAATAAAAATTAACATGTTCAGAGGTGACACAATCATTCTTAACACTTCTGGACATTGCATAAAGCTACTCGGACATTAGTGGAACAAAGAAATTCATCCATCATAGCAAAAGAGGCAATGCGAAATAAAAAGGCAGAATCTGCCAAAACAGAACGATCCAGTAAAGATGGATTTTATTGAGGCACCAGACTTGCTCAAATTAAAATGCTCAAATTGAATGAAAGTTGCGTACATATCTGAGGATCATTCACGTAAATTGGCTTAATTTTCTGAGTTACCTACAGAGAATTTAGCCCAGATTCGTGACAGCAAAGAAATCTGTTTCTGCGCAGTAATCCAAATCTAGTATGAACTTTACTATCAACGACTTTACTTGGCACAACAAAACATAAAACTAAGATAAGGAGAGGTTGCTACAGTAGTAAACAACTTCCAAGACACAAATATAAAACAAAGTACTGTAGCAAAATAACACATGGGTTATCTCCCAAGAAGTTCTTTCTTTATAGCCATTAAGATGGGCTCAGCAGTTTTGGTGATGCACTCGCAAGAAATAGTATTTGAAGCAAAAGAGAGCTTCAAGAGGCAAATTCAAAACACATTTAAGCCTAACATGCTTCATATGCAGAGGAATCTTGTACACAAATGAATTCATGAAGAACAAAGTGACAAGCATAAGAGGATAAAACACGAGTAACTTCAAGATTCTCAACATAAAGAGGGGAAACTTAATATTATTGAAATGCATATAACCATATTTCCCTCTCTCATAATAACTTTCAGTAGCATCATTGATGAAATCCACAATATACCCATCACTTAAAACATTCTTATCATGGTTCATATGCATAGAAGTATCATTAAATTTGGCATAAGAAGAGTTATTCTCATTAATAGTAATTGGAGTAAGATTATTATCAAGAATTTGAACATGGTAAACAAATTGCATATTAAGGGAATTGTTTTTGGTAATCCAATCATGACTATGACAAGTTTCATAAGGATAGTTAGAACCTATATCATAGCATTCTTTATAATAATCATCGAGAGATCGGGGGCACAGTGTCATCATAGGAAATAGAATAGTTATCTTTCACGGTCGGTTTATCTCGTGTCCACACCATCATTGTTATTAGAAGGAGATGTATCAAGAACATAATGACCAGTAGCTAAAGGATTTTCAAACACCTCTTCCCCAAGCTTAGAGCTTTCTATATCATTATGGGAGGAAGCATGGATAGCACCGACACTATGGCAATTATTATCATCATCATTTTCAGAATTAGTTTCCCGAGAGATTTGCAATATCAAAAGTAGTGTGCTCATTTAAATCATGATTGCTAATGTATGTAAAGGGCATAGGAAGATCATCGTATTCAGATTCATTGTCACAATAATCATTAGGAGCAACATACTTACGGTTACCTAGCGTTATCTCATTCACGCGGGGATACGTCGTTACCTCTTTCTTTTTATTCTCCTTCTTCTTCTTCTTCTTCTTCTTCGTTCCCTTCTTCTTCTTCTTCTTCTTCTTCTCTTCCTTCTCCTCGTTCCCTTCTTTAGGAGGAAGAGGCTTGAAGGGTGGCTTGTCCGCACAACCCGATTTACTTTCGAAACAATAGAAGAAACTTGGGAGGATCCCTCCTTTTCATTAATTAGTTGAAAACACACAACGGTCCTATCATATTTTGGCAAGGTGTCATCTTCTAAAATATTTTGTATGTAAGTATTTGTATGGCTATTATCAATGCAATAAGAAAAACACCCATGCAGGACATCATCAATATCAAGATCACTCATATGTAACAAAGAGATTTTTCTCGACAGTTCTTCACACCCCAAAAATAAAGTAAGTTCATCATGCTGATTAGGAGTAATTTCATCATCACAATACAAATTTGCAGCACTCATTGGGTTCAAATTATCATTGGAGGGGCATTGAAAATTAAAATGACCCACTTCATGGCAAACTTCACAAATAAAAGGATAGAGGGCACAAACTTTTTTACCAAGATCATCTAGAGCCCTAAACCACTTTCTAGTTTTTTCATTAGCATGATGGATACAATATTCATCTTTGATTTGATTAATTCCACAAGGTCTATGTATTCCACAAAATTAACATGCTTATAGGAAATAGCATTCTTAGGAGTTTGAGCATGCTTATTACAATAATTAACAACAATTTCATTCTTCATGCAAGCCTCTTTAAAAGGTTCATGATACTTATCAAAATTCTTTTTAGGCAATTCAAAATGAGAAGCAAAGGCTTTATAAAGATTTGCAGCAACTTGAGAGTCAAGACCATAAGTAGCACTCATATTTCGAAATTTATCGGTATCCATAAAAGTTTCAATGCATTCATAATCATAATTTATACCGACTCTTTACCTTTGTCGTTCTCCCAATCTTCGGCGTTCTCCTTAATCCGATCAAGAAGGTCCCTTTTAAACTCTTCTTTGTTGCGCGTGAATGATCCGGAACAAGTAGTATCCAGACAAGGTCTTATCTTGAAAAGAAAGTCTTGCATAGAAATTATCAATGATGATATTACCTGGAAGCTCATGATTGGGGCATTTGAGCATTAAATACTTCAATCTCTCCCATGCTTGGGCAATACTCTCTCCATCATGAGACCAGAAATTATATATTCGGTTTCGGTCTTTGTGAATTTCACTTGGAGGATAGAATTTAGAATAAAATAGAGGCACAATATCCTTCCAATCAAGAGAATGCTCATCCTTCGAGCAGTTTATGCCAATGCGCCGCTTTACCGGACAACGACATAGAGAATAATTTCTTCTTCACTTCATCCATAGAGATACCCGCACACTTGAATAACCCGCATAATTCATGCAAAAACGAGTAAATGATCTCCGGGATGGACAGTTCCATCCCCTTCATAGCGGTTATCAATAACACGTTCAATAATTTTCATGGGTATCTTGAAAGCGAGTACTTGCGATAGGTGGATTTAAAATATCACAAGCATCATTAGAGTTATCGCATATGGGAGATAAAGCATTATCAGAACAAATTTTCTCCCCTAAGGATGGGAAGCTAAAAAGATCACAGAAACTAGCTTCCCCAAGCTTAGACTTATCCATAGCATTAGTAGTGATTGCGTTCATACTAATAACATTGCTACTAGCATGCAATTGAGGCTCCATAGGTTTTTTTATTTTCGCATCACACAATTCATGTCTTAACTTTGGAAATAAATTAAAAAGCTCATAGTTGTATTCCATTATGCCTTACTAGTGTAAACAAGAAACAAAAAGATGCAATTGCAGGATCTAAAGGAAATAGCTTCGAGTACTTACAACGGCGAAAATAGCTTAGTAGCCGAGATCCGGAGTGTGAGTACCTTTTACCTTTCCTCCCGGCAACGGCGCCGGAAAATAGCTTGATGTCTACGGGAGCTTCTATTCTTGTAGACGGTGTTGGGCCTCCAAGAGCAGAGGTTTGTAGAACAGCGAGCAAGTTTCCCTTAAGTGGATCACCCAAGGTTTATCGATCTCGGGGAGGAAGAGGTCAAAGATATCCCTCTCAAGCAACCCTGCAACCACAAAGCAAGAAGTCTCTTGTGTCCCCAACACACCTAATACACTTGTCAGATGTAAAGGTGCACTAGTTCGGCGAAGAGATAGTGAGATGCAAGTAATATGGATGAGTATGAGTGGTAATATTAATCTGAATAAAATATGGCAGCGAGTAAACATGCAACAAAACAGTAAACAAACGGAGATTCGATGCTTGGAAGCAAGGCCTAGGGATCCTGCTTTCACTAGTGGACACTCTCAACAATGATCACATAATAGGACTACTCTACACCCTCTTGTTGGATGATGAACACCACTAATTGTGTAGGATTACACGAACCCTCATGCCGGAGTTAACAAGCTCCACAATATTCAATGTTCATATTTAAATAACCTTAGAGTGCAAGATAGATCAACACAATTACACCGAGTACTAACATAGCATGCACACTCGTCAACATCAGCTATGAAAGGGGGAATAGATCGCATCAATACCATCATAGTAATAGTTAACTTCATAATCTACAAGAGATCACAATCATAGCATATACCAAGTACTTCATGATGCACACACTGCCAACATTACATCATGGAGGAGGAATAGACTACTTTAATAACATCACTAGAGTAGCACATAGATGATATTCAACTAGATCACAAAGAGATAGAGATGAACCACATAGCTACGAGCGGAGCCCTCAGCCCGGGGGTGAATTACTCCCTCCTCATCATGGAGGCAGCGATGGCGGTGAAGATGGCGGTGGAGACGGCGGTGGAGATGACTCGGGGGCAATTCCCCGTCCCGGCGAGGTGCCGAACGCAGACTTCGTCCCCGAATTGGAGTTTCGCGATGTGGCGGCGCCCCTGGAGTCTTTCTGGAGTTTCGTCAAGAGGTGTCGAAGTTTTAGGTCACGACGGCTTAAATAGGAGAAGAGTCGGAGTCGGAAAAATCTCGAGGGGCCCACACAATAGGGTGGGGTGACCACCCTCCAGGCCGCGCCGGCCTATGGGGAGGAGGCCCGGGCCTCCCCCGGCTTGCCCTTCCGGCTCCGTGAGTCTTCCGGCGAAATAGAATTTCTGTAATTTTTCCGGATTTTTCCGAGCACTTTGGTTTTTGGGCCTTTTCTCGCAATAAACGGACATAATAAACGAACCGGCACCGTGGCATCTTGTTAATAGGTTAGTCCAATAAATGCCATAATATGATATAAAGTGCAAGAAAAACATGTAGGTATTGTCATAAAACAAGCATGGAACATCAGAAATTATAGATACGTTGGAGACGTATCACGGGATCACACAATGACATCAACGTGTTGCGGCGAGCCTCCGGTGTTCGGCGGACTAGTGGAAGGGCATGCTCCACCATGCAACTATGAGATCAATGGCCACGAATATACCAAAGGCTATTATCTAGCCGATGGTATATATCCAAAATGGGCCACTTTTGTCAAAACAATCTCGAATCCATCGAGTCCGAAGAATTCTCCCTTTGCTACGCGACAGGAGGCTTGCGGGAAGGATGTCGAGCGGGCATTTGGTGTGCTTCAAGCACAATTTGCCATTGTCCGGTACCACTGCTCTAAGCCGGTCTCACGACCAAATGTGGGAGGTGATGCGGACTTGTGTGATCATGCACAACATGATCATCGAGGATGACCGCAAGAATCATGCTAGGTCACATGTTGGTCCCTATGAGTGTGAAGGCCCTCTTGCGGAGGTTGATCATGAGTTGCCTGCAGATTTTGCTGATTTTCTCGCCATGCACGCAGAGATCCGTGACAACAATGTGCATGAGCAACTTCAAGCTGATCTCGTTGAGCATTTGTGGAGGATCAAAGGAAATACCGTGGCACCTTGATGTAGCATCTACCCCTATTTATTATATTTGTTTACTTGTTTTATTGTTTGTTGTAATTTAATTTGAAAACAATCCTCGCAAACATTTTTATTCATATGCTATATTTGATAAATGGTTCTGTGTTAAAAAGAAGTATTTTAAATGTTTGGGGGCGGCGTTTGGGGGACGCGGCTGGGGAGCGACGTCCCCCAAAGGCGGCACGACAAAACACGTCCCCCAAACGCTCAATCCGGCTGGGGAGCATCCTCATGGCGGCGGTGCACTTCTGAATCGACGAGAACCCGAGAACGCCTACAGCGTCGAGCTTGAGCTTGAAGTAGGGGTCGAACTCTCGAACGCCGTGGAGGATATTCATGAACAGCCCCTTGCTCATCCTGTACCGACGCCGAAAATTGTCGGCATGTGTTGCCTCATCGGCGAAGTAGTCGTTGTGCAGCATGGCATGCCCCTCCATCCTCTGCCGGGGCTTCGACTTCCTTCTTCCCGACCTTGATCCTCCGCGGCGCGGCCTCTTCCTCTTCTCCGCCTCAAAGTCAAGCATGTCCTGGAGGGATGATGTCTACGCACGCTTCTATTCCTGTAGACAGTGTTGGACCTCCAAGAGCAGAGGTTTGTAGAACAGCAGCAAGTTTCCCTCAAGTGAATCACCCAAGGTTTATCGAACTCAGGGAGGTAGAGGACAAAGATATCCCTCTCAAGCAACCCTGCAATTACGATACAAGAAGTCTCTTGTGTTCCCAACACACCTAATACACTTGTCAGATGTATAGGTGCACTAGTTCGGCGAAGAGATAGTAAAATGCAAGTGATATGGATGAATATGAGTGGTAATAACAATCTGAATAAAATATGGCAGCGAGTAAACATGCAGTAGAACAGTAAATAAACGGAGTTTCGATGCTTAGAAACAAGGCCTAGGGATCATACTTTCACTAGTGGACACTCTCAACATTGATCACATAACTGAATAAACAAATACTACTTTCTCTACACTCTCTTGTTGGATGACAAACACCATTCATTGTGTAGGGCTACAAGAGCTCCCTCAAGCCGGAGTAAACAAGCTCCACAACATTCGGAGTTCATATTTAAGTAACCTTAGAGTGCATAATAGACCGTTGCAATTTAGACCGAGTACTAACATAGCATGCACACTGTCACCATCAGGCTATGAAAGGGGGAATAGATCGCATTAATATTATCATAGTAATAGTTAACTTCATAATCTACAAGAGATCACAATCATAGCTTATACCAAGTACTACATGATGCACACACTGTCAACATTACATCATGGAGGAGGAATAGACTACTTTAATAACATCACTAGAGTAGCACATAGATGATATTCAACTAGATCACAAAGCTCATGATCACATAAATATCACATGGGAGAGAGACATGAACCACATAGCTACGGTACAACCCTTAGCCTCGGGGGAGAACTACTCCCTCCTCATCATAGGAGACAGTAGCGTTGATGAAGATGGCGGTGGTGTCGATGGAGATGCCTTCCGGGGGCAATTCCCCGTCCCGGCGGCGTGCCGGAACAGAGACTTCTTTCCCCCGAATCTTGGCTTCGCGATGGCGGCGGCTCTGGAACTTTTCTCGTATCGTGGCTTATCCTCTTAGGGTTTTCGCGACGGAGGCTTTATATAGGCGGAAGGGCAGCCTCGGAGGAGTCCTGGTGGGGCCACACCATAGGGGGGCGCGCCCCCCCTTGGTCGCGCCGCCTTGTGGGGTGGGGCCCCCTGGCTCCCCTCTGGCCCCTCTTCGGTGCTCTGGAAGCTTCCGGAGAAAATAAGATATTGTGCGTTGATTTCGTCCAATTTCGAGAATATTTCCTTTGTAGGATTTCTGAAACCAAAAACAGCAGAAAACAGGAACTGACACTTCGGCATCTTGTTAATAGGTTAGTTCCGGAAAATGCATATAAATGATGTAAAGTGTGTATAAAACATATGTGTATCATCATAAAAGTAGCATGGAACATAAGAAATTATAGATACGTTGGAGACGTACCAAGGGACGCGATGATCAGCAAATGCTCCCGCAGGTCGTCGTCGAAGGCTTGCTCGTCCTCCAGCAGCAGGGCAACCATCTCATCGTCGCTGTCCATGGCTAAAGCAAAATCAATGGTTAAAATTGCGCCGAGGCGGACAACGCAACAAACGACGAGCCAATCGCGCCTACCCGGCAAGTCGTCGAGCACCTTCCGTGCGCGGAGGTGGGGCGGATTTGACGGCGCGTTCGGGACGCGGCCGGCGGCGGCGCGGCGGCGGCACGACCGGCGGGAGCCCCAGCCGCGACAACGGTGCCGAATCTCAGCAGAGATCAGACGCCCAAACGGCCGGGAAATCCAGCGGCGGCGATGGGGTGGGAGGCGCGGGAAGGAAGGAGCGACGAGAAAAGAGACGCGAACCAACGGTTTATGCAAATAGTCGCCGACATGCGGGAGCCCGCCTCGCTTTTCGTTGTGTCCGGCGTCCCCGGTGCGTCCCCTGTGGGACGGGGACGGGCTCGGGGCGCCGGACACCGTATCGGGCCGCGCCGGACAAAAATGGGCTTTGGGGGACGCGGCTGAAACGCATTTTTTGTCCGGCGCGCCCCAAATCCTTTTAGGGGACGCTTTGGAGGACGCGGCTGGAGATGCTCTTAGCTGTTCTATCTTAGATTGTATAATTTGTGTTTCTTTGCGTATCTTAGCAATACGTCTGGTTGGTGTAGTTGGTTATCACGTTAGTCTCACACACTAAAGGTCCCAGTTCGAACCTGGGATCAGACATTACATTTTTTGTTTTTTTTGTTCTTTCGTACAGTACAAACGCACATTTTGTTCTGCTTTGCTTTCTCTTCACGTCTGTCTCAAGATGTCCAGAATTCACATTTTCTGGATCGCTCGTGTCTTGCCATATCGAGGAGCTACAAACTTTACATCCAGAGCTGACGCGGAAAGTGTTTTGGCGCGAAATCTCATAGAACCAAAAGGGACAACAAAAACCAGGTCGAAAGTTGGAATTTTCCTATACTGGCCACGACCAGATCTCCGTGATCTGTTGGCCGATCACACCCGCCACCAGCCCACCACCAGCAACACCGCTCAATCCTCCTTCCTTCTCGAGAGCCGATGCGTGTCGAACCTGCCGCTGTGTCTGTCTACCGCTCGCAGCGCCACCAAACGTTGGGAGGAAGCAGAGGACGCCTCTGGGACGAACACCTGGACGAGGAAGAAGAAGGAACATATCCCACCAAACCATGAACGGTGGTGGGGGCTGGCAGCGGGTTCCTTCCATCTTGCTCCGCTGTCACCATTAGCGATAGTAAAGCAAAAGGAGACGAAAATCGCGGCACCGGATGTTTGGAGTGGGCGAATTTTCTATGCCAGCTCCGATCGATCACCTCAATCAGTGAGCGACAAACTCTTTCTTCTTTTAAAAGAGAATTTGTCGAGGTGTCCATTGCCGGGAGGGACGAGAACCCCCCCAGCTGGTCACAATGGCTGGACCGCAGCGCAGGGTGTCCTGGGTCGTGTGTTTTCACGCAGCTGGGCAGGCAGGTGTCGAGCTTCCAGATGAAGCGAACAAGAAATATCCCATGCTCGTTTCCTTCTTCTTTCTTCTTCACGCAAGAGTTGGACGGAAGGAATCGACGCAGCAGCCGTCCCGGATCTGGCCTCTTTGAATTTCCCCTCTTTTCTGGTCAAAAATATCTTCGATTCCGCTTCATTTTATATTGAGGCCCGTATTCGAATGTTCGGTGCTCCGGTTACACCAAGAACTACTTCCTAGCTCCCCTAGCTAGTACAGTCCTAGACATGGAATCCTGCAAACCAGATCTGCTGGAGATTGCAAATTGTTCGAACCTATCATCCCTTTAGTCCGAACTCTCGAAATATCTGGTGCAAATCGCTGCTAGTACACAGTGTAGATCTGAACTGAAGCATCAGCGGACTGGCTCTAGTACTTGTCTGAATTTTGATGAACTTGCGTTTTCGATTTCAATGATCCAACTGTTGTTACACCAATTGTTGTTCTTTCCATAAGGCAAAGCACAATAGTACGTCTCCTATATAATCTATGCACTCCACTGAAGTTGATCCAGGGAGAATTTGTTGCGAAAACAAGAAAGAATGTAAGAGGAAAACAATTTTAATCAGTAGAATCACTAGCTCTAATTTTGATTCGTCCTACTGTTGCTAGTACTAGTAGTATTGTTGGAGGAGGATCACATCAGCTTAGTGACCCCCGCTAGGACCGACTCCTGCGCCTGAGATCGACGACGACAACGGAGATGTTGTCGGAGCTGTTCTTGGTGAGCGCGAGCTTGGTGAGCATGGCGGCGGCCTCGGCGCACCACCTCTCCCTCCCCCTGCGCAGGCACGCGGTCGCCACCTCGCACGCGGTCTCGTTGCTGACCACGTCCCACAGCCCGTCGCTTGCCAGTATGAGGCACTCGTCGCCGTCCGTCCTCTCGGTGACCGTCACCTCGGGGACGGCCGTGACGAAGGGCTTGAGGTACCCGTCCCCGATGGCGCGCGACATGGCGAGCACGCCGAGCACCCTGGCGCCCTCCCAGAAGATGACGCGCCCGCCGGCCGCCTCGATCCGGGCCAGCTCGTCGGGCCGGTCGGGCTTGTGGTCGGAGGAGAGCGCGACGGGCTTGCCGCCGTCCCGGCAGAGCACGGCGCGCGAGTCGCCGCAGTTGGCGAGGATGATGTGGTGGGCGTCGACGACTGCTACCACGGCCGTGGATCCCACGTGGTCGCACTTGTTGGCCTCGCAGCGGCAGCTGGGGCTGGCGGTGGCGGCGCGTGCGCAGGCGGTGGTCACCTCGGCGTCCATCCGCGCGAAGCTCCGCTCCATGGCGGCGGCCCAGGGCGAGGGGTCGGTGGTGGTGGTGGTGGTGGTGGGCAGGTCCGCGGCCACCAGCTCGTGCATCCGGTCCCGGCACGCGTCGGCCACGTGCGAGCAGCCGTGCCCGTCGAACACCCCGTAGAAGTCGAGCTTTCCAGGCTCCTCCTGTGGCGACGCCGCGGCCGCGAAGGCCTCGCGCACGGAGACCGCGTCCTCCATTTCGCGCCTCCGCCCGACCACCGACGCGAACCCGTGGCGCTTGGCGGCCACCACCTCGCCCCCGGCCGCGCGCCTCTTCCTCGTGGCCTCTGCGGCCTCCTCGCCGCCCTGTGGCGCCTTGGACGCGATCTTCCACCTCGCCGCCGAGTCCCCGGCCCGGCGGCGCCTACCGGCGCGCGCCCTGGCCCTGGCCTCCGCCTCCGCCCCGACCACGACCGCGGACGTCGCCGAGTCGCAGCACACCTGCGCCATCGACATCAACACCAAGAAACCTCCTCCTTCTGAAATCCCCGCTTCTGCTGCTTGTTGGCTGTGAGCTACTACGAGAGAAGATGGATCGGAATGGAGGAGAGGGGTCTCTGCCTCGCGGCCTCCTTTTAAAGTCGTCCCCTCCTCGGCCGCTCGTAGGTGTCGTGGCGCCATGGGCCATGGCGCGCGTCGCCATCTCTCAGGCGGGCGCGACACATGGTGGCATCTGCCGTCCCACGATTCATCCTGGCCGTCCACGAGTCGAGCACCGCACGCGGCGCGCGCCACGACACGTGCACCCACTCGCCCGCCCAAAGGGACACGTGACGAGCGGAGTAGCATACAGAGTAAACTAATCCGATCATCAAAGTCTAATCGCGCCGAACGAAGGGAGCGAGCTGGATTTGTTTGAATAATGGCGGGGCACCGATGCGCGACAGCGACGAGGCCCTCGCGCCGCGACGTGTCCCGTTTAGGCGGATGGAAGGAATTCGCAGAAATTCGCTCGTGCTGCCGGTCCAACTCGGGGGTCCATCGGGTGTGACTCGACGCCGTCGGATTCCAAAGGTGAACCTGTGCTGCGTGCCGCGATCCCATTGGCTGTAGGAATGGTGAACCGGGCGACCTGGCCCCGGTTGACCTCGCGTCGCCGTTTTGTTTTTCTATCCAGGTAAACCTGGTGGCGTGACACGTCGCGCTCGGTTTCCGTGGGTTGTTCGCCGGCGATGGGCCACCTACTGCTACGTGCCGCGCGAGGGGCTCGGGTTGCGCGGCAGCTGGTCGTGTGGGGCGTGGGACGAGATTTTTTTGCCCGACCCTTTCGCCCTGCCGGTAGCCGTTGACACGTCATGGGAGGCAGGAGGGGCACGTATGCGCCGGGGAGGTGGCCAGGTGGGGACGCAGCCCCGGAACAGCGGCCGTCCTGGTCAGGCCAGGGACCCGCCCTCGAGCCTCCCGACGCTCCGGTATTGAGCTGAAACCGAGGACATACAACACAGGGGTTTTGCATCGGCTACGGTGAGATCCAGGTTACGTGGGCGAGGCCGGCAAGTGGACCTGCGTCGTCGCCAGGCATATGGCTACGGCCGGAACGTGGTGCCACCTAATTCCATCAAACCTGCGGCGATTTACACAAAAATAACCCGTACAGACTGACCCTCCAGCGAAACTATTTCAACCATCTAATTCTTTTGTGTGGCGCCCCCACATCGGCGCCACACCTCACTGTGTGGCGTCCGTGACGGCGGCGCCACACTCCCAGCCGACGTGGCGCCCTCGACGCTGAGCTGTGCGCCGATCCGACGTGGCAGGATGTGTGGCGCCGATGGGGTGAAACTGTGGCGCTGCTCGGAAGGGCGCCACACATCCACTTAAGTGTGGCGCCCGAGCCGCCCCCAGCCCGACCCTCTTCTTCTTCTCTCTTCTCTGTTTCTTCAAGACTGCAAGGTGGCCGGCGGTTCCTCCTCCTCCCCCCTCTCCCCCCCCCCACCAAATCGGTCACGAATTCGTCAGATTTGATCGGCCAATCTATTCCCCATCCATTCCTCAAGGTAATCCCCTTTGAATCCTTCACATTCATCCACTAATTTCATAGATCTTGCTAGATTTGTACATGAACCCTAGACATGAAAACTAGATTTGAAATGTTGGTTGGTGCAATCTAAATTATACTCTATGTGTTGAAATTGATAGCCCACAAAATGCATGTGTTTAACACTAGATTTATTGGAACCCTAGATGTTAAATTTTAGATGTATGTATGCATGTATGTCTTGAAATGGCTATGTATGTGTTGAATGTGTATGTGTAGGAACCTAGATATGTATGTATCCTAGATTTGTGGAGGAACCCTAGACATAAAATTTCATGAATGTGTATGTGTAGGAAACCTAGATATGTACTCATATGCATGTGGCTTGTTTAGTACCACCAGCCGCACAGAGTGATGAGACAGTTTGGGCTGTATCAGGAGTGCCCACCTCAGTGGCAAGACACGGACCATGCGCTTCATAGGTAAACTTCTTGAATCATGCGACAGGTGATGATTGTTGATTGAAGAGATATAATCTAACTTCTTGATTACTGCAAGCTTGATAGGCAGCGGCAGAGGAAGATCATAAATTGGCCTGACCATCATAGAGGCCACGTCACAACGTTCCAACACTGTTTGGAAATACGGAATGCTGGCCATGTGAAGATTGTCCCCCACGACTTGGCCGCTTTCAACAACTATCTCCAATGGTTTCATCAAAGCACGCGTATCGAGTTAGTGAAACCCGCGTATGATGACGACATCTTGGACGATCACATCGAGTTCGATGAGGTTGCGCAAAGCCAGCACGATGATATCCCACAAGTATAGGGGATCGTTTGTAGCCTTTTCGATAAGTAAGAGTGTCGAACCCAACGAGGAGCTAAAGGTAGGATAAACATTCTCTCAAGTTCTATCAACCACTGATACAACTCTACGCACACTAAGCGTTTGCAATATCTAGGAAATAAAACTAGAGCGATAACGGGTATGAGAGGTGACTTTGCAGAATAATAAAATACACGGAATAAATGTTAGTGCTGCAGACAATAAAACAAACTAAACTAACAGTACCATGAGTGTGGAAAGGCGGTGGTAATAGTGGTGGCTTTGTCCAAGATCAATTAGTGAAGATCTTGGATTCAATGTCTTCGATGCAGCTTTCTATGTAGGAGAGGCTAAATATACATGCTCTCCCTCCGGGATTACAAGTACTATATGATTGGCTTGCTAGCAAACATCCGTAAATACTAGCAAGCATTAAGGTTTCCCTAACCATAGCCTTAAGTAAATGGTCCTCTTACTCCCATACATGCAACTATCCGGTTCGCGTCCTTAGGTTTTCGTCACTCCGTGAGAACTTCCCCCTTCTAGTATACAAGTACTACCAACCCTATGGTGCTTGATCCATGCGCGCACAAATATAATGGGCACCAACGACGGTAACATATCAACATACAACTCTAATGAACCAAAGAGAAACAACCAATCAATCAAAGAACAAATAAACTATGGCAACATGACATAGATCATAGGATTATAACTTATAGCATCAAACACCATGTTTACATAGGGCGGTTGACACGTCCATTTTGCATCACTATTTTATATCATAATTTACTGTTATTCATTGATATATTTCATATTTAGAGATGATACTTATGTTATTTCATCTATTTTGCATGTTTCATGATTATTGGAGAATCGCACACCGAGTCAGGATTCTGCTGAAAAAAGCACCGTCAGAATGCAATATTTCGGAAGATCAGCAATTGGCGGAAATTACACGGAAAATCTTATTTTTCCAGAAGACGGAGACAACCAGAAGGAGGAGCCGAGGAGGGCCGCCATGGCCCCCCCATAGGCCGGCGCGGGCCCAAGCCTGGCCGCGCCGCCTTGTGGGGAGGGGGCCCACAGCCCCCTCTGGCCTCCTCTCCTTCGCGTACTTCTTCGTCCCGAAAACCTAAGCTCGGGGGAAGAATCGCGAGGAGACACAGCCGCCTCTGTGGGGCGGAAAACACCAGAGAGAAAAGAGCTCTCCGGCAGGCTGAAATCCGCCGGGGAAATTCCCTCCCGGAGGGGGAAATCGACGCCATCGTCATCGTCATCGAGCTGGACTTCATTGAGATCATCATCACCATCATCTCCACCATCGACATCGCCATCTCCACCGCTGCACCTCATCACTGCTGTAACATCTAGGGTTGAATCTTGATTGTTTGATAGGGGAAACTCTCCCGGTATTGATTACTCCTTGTCATTGATGCTATTGAGTGAAACCATTGAACCAAGATTTATGTTCAGATTGTTATTCATCATCATATCACCTCTGATCATGTTCCATATGATGTCTCGTGAGTAGTTCCTTTAGTTCTTGAGGACATGGGTGAAGTCTAAATGTTAGTAGTGAATTATGTTGGGTAATATTCAATGTTATGATATTTAAGTTGTGGTGTTATTTTTCTAGTGGTGTCATGTGAACGTCGACTACATGATACTTCACCTTTATGGGCCTAGGGGAATACATCTTGTATTCGTTTGCTAATTTTGGGGTTGCCGGAGTGACAGAAACCTAAACCCCCGTTGGTATATCGATGCGAGGAGGGATAGCGGGATCTCGCAGTTTAAGGCTGTGGTTAGATTTATCTTAATTACTTTCTAGTATTTGCGGATGCTTGCAAGGGGTATAATCACAAGTATGTATTAGTCCTAAGAAGGGCGATGCATTAGCATAGGTTCACCCACACAACACTTATCAAAACAATGAAGATTAATCAGCTATATGAAGCGAAAGCACTAGACTAAATTCCGTGTGTCCTCAAGAACGTTTGGTCATTATAAGTAAACAAACCGGCTTGTCCTTTGTGCTAAAAAGGATTGGGCCACTCGCTGCAACTATTACTCTCGCATTTTATTTACTCGTACTTTATTTATCTCGCTATATCAAAACCCCCGAATACTTGTCCGTGAGCATTTACGGTGAATCCTTCATCGAAACCGCTTGTCAACACCTTCTGCTCCTCGTTGGGTTCAACACTCTTATTTATAGAAAGTACTACGATACACCCCCTATACTTGTGGGTCATCAAGACTATTTTACGGCGCCGTTGCCGGGAGTGAAGCGCTATTGGTAAGTGGAATTGGTAAGGGAAACCTTTACTCGTACGTGCTGATTTTATTACGCTTTCGTTGCTATACTTCATTATGGAGAGATCTTCTCTTGAATTCCTATTTGGAAAATCTACTATTACTGCAAAGGTAGTGGATGAGGCGCCAGGTGAGAAAGAGGTTCCATACAAAATACCTATGAAAATTATTGAACGTGTTGTGAATAACCGCTATGAAGGGGATGGAACTGTCCATCCTGGAGATCATTTACTGTTTTTACATGAATTATGCGGGTTATTCAAATGTGCAGGTATTGCTATGGATGAAGTTAGAAAGAAACTATTCTCTATATCGCTATCTGGTAAAGCGGCGCATTGGTATAAATTGCTGAAGAATGGTGATTCTCTTGATTGGGAGGACATTGTGCCTCTATTTTATTCTAAATTATATCCTCCAAGTGAAATTCACAAAGATCGGAACCGCATATATAATTTCTGGCATCATGATGGAGATAGTATTGCCCAAGCATGGGGTAGATTGAAGTCTTTAATGCTCAAATGCCCCATTCATGAGCTTCCTGGTAATATTATTATTGATAATTTCTATGCAAGGTTGTCTTTTCAAGATAAGACTTTGCTGGATACTTCTTGTTCTGGATCATTTACACGCAACAAAGAAGAGTTTAAAAGGGACCTTCTTGATCGGATCCAGGAGAATACTGAAGGATGGGAGAACGACAAAGATAGAGAGTCAAGTATAAACTATGATTATAAATGCATTGAAGTTTTTATGGAGACAGATAAATTTCGTAATATGAGTGCTACTTATGGTCTTGATTCTCAAGTCGTTGCAAACTTTTATAAAGCTTTTGCCTCTCACTTTGAATTGCCTAGGAAGAATTTTGATAAGTATCATGAACCATACAAAGATAAAACTGATTCATCTATAAATAAATGTGCTATAATTGAAACTGTTGATCATATTCTTCCTGAAGCATATATTGAAAAAACTCCTTTTCCTGCTAAAATGAAGTAGTATTCTGTTATAACTAGTGCGGTTAATAAAAGTGCAAAGAAACCTATAGAACCTGAAGAACAAATAAAGGTTGAACCTGCTATTGCAATAGTTAAGGATCTTGTGACTGAAAATGTAGAAGATGGTCATATTATTTTCTGTGAAGATGCTTCTAATATTGTTTCGCATCCTAATAAGTCTAGGAAAGCCAGTGTTTCTATGCTCTCTGTTAGAATTGGTGATCATTGTTATTATGGTTTATGCGACATTGGTGCAAGTATTAGTGTCATTCCTTATGAGCTTTATACGGAGATCATGCATGAAATTGGTTCTTGTGAACTTGAAGATATTGATGTGGTTATTAGGCAAGCTAATAGAGAAACTATCTCTCCTATTGGTATTGTTCGAGATGTGGAAGTTCTATGTGGTAAGATTAAATATCCTGCTGACTTTTTGGTACTTGGTTCTGCTGCTAGTAAGTCTTGTCCAATTATTTTCGGTAGACCTTTCCTAAATACTTGTGGAGCTGTTATAGATTGCAAGAAGGAAAAAATTGTGACTAAATTTGCTGGTGAATCTTATGAGTTTAATTTCTCTAAATTTGCCAAAACTCCTTATAAAGCTGATTTGCCTAATAATGATTTTAGAGTTGAACAGTGTGCGTGTATTGCTCTTGCTCCTAATAATCCTTTGCAGTAACATTTGGAGGGTAGTGAGAGTGAAGTCTTTAGGGAAGAAAGAAATGAGCTTGATTAAATTTTCCTTCGTCAACCTATTCTTAAACATGACTTGCCGGTTGAAGATTTAGGTACAACACCACCACCAAAGGAAGATCCTGTTTTTGATTTAAAACCATTACCTGATAATCTTAAGTATGCTCATATTGATGATAAGAAAATATATCATGTTATTATTAGTTCTAAGCTTTCAGAATTTGAGGAAGAAAGGTTATTGGAAATACTAAAGAAACACCGAGGAGCTATTGGCTACACTCTTGATGACTTGAAGGGGATTTCTCCCTCTATTTGCCAACATGCTATCAATGTGGAAGATGATGCAAAGCCTGTTGTTGTACATCAACGTCGTCTAATTCCGAAGATGAAGGATGTGGTAAGGAATGAGGTATTAAAACTTCTGGAAGCTGGTATTATATATCCTATTGCTGATAGTAGATGGGTTAGTCCTATACATTGTGTTCCTAAGAAAGGAGGAATGACTGTTGTGCCTAATGATAATGATGAGCTCATCCCTCAAAGAGTAGTTGTAGGGTATAGAATGTGCATTGATTATCAAAAAGTTAATAAGGTTACTAAGAAAGATCATTACCCTTTACCCTTTATTGATCAAATGTTAGAAAGGTTGTCTAAAAATACTCATTTTTGCTTTCTTGATGGTTATTCTGGGTTCTCATAAATTGCTGTTAAAACTAATGATCAAGAGAAAACCACTTTCACTTGTCCCTATGGAACTTATGCTTATAGACGTATGCCTTTTGGTTTATGTAATGCTCCTGCTACTTTTCAAAGATGCATGTCTGCTATTTTTCATGGCTTTTGTGAGAATATTGTAGAGGTATTCATGGATGATTTTTCTGTCTATGGGAATTCTTTTGATAATTGCTTGCGAAACCTTGATAAAGTTTTGCAGAGATGTGATACGTCTCCGACGTATCGATAATTTCTTATGTTCCATGCCACATTATTGATGATATCTACATGTTTTATGCATACTTTATGTCATATTTATGCGTTTTCCGGAACTAACCTATTGACGAGATGCCGAAGGGCCGGTTCTTTGTTTTCTGCTGTTTTTGGTTTCGAAGTCCTAGTAAGGAAATATTCTCGGAATCGGACGAAATCAACGCCCGAGCATCTTAGGATTGCATGAAGCTTCCGGAACACCCGAGAGTCGCGGAGGGGCCCACAGGCCCACCAGATGATAGGCTGGCGCGGCCCAGGCCTTGGCCGCACCGCCTTACTGTGTCGTCGCCTCGTCGACCTTCCGACTCCGCCTCTTCGCCTATTTAAAGGTCCCTGACCTAAAACACGAGACGGAAAAAACCACGGTACGAGAAACCTTCCAGAGCCGCCGCCATCGCGAAGCCAAGATCTGGGGGACATGAGTCTCTTTTCCGGCACGCCGCCGGGACGGGGAAGTGCCCCCGGAAGGCTTCTCCATCGACACCACCGCCATCTTCATCAACGCTGCTGTCTGATGACCCACAAGTATAGGGGATCGCAACAGTCTTCGAGGGAAGTAAAACCCAATTTATTGATTCGACACAAGGGGAGGTAAAGAATACTTATAAGCCTTAACAACTGAGTTGTCAATTCAGCTGCACCTGGAAAAGCACTAGCAACAAGGGTGATGTGAAAGTAGCAGTGATATGAGAGCAGTAGTAATAGTAACACAGCAGCAGTAATAGTAATATGAGAGCAATGGCACCAGAAGACAGTTGATACTACTTCCGATGACATGTAGAACGAGTATATGATGATGAAAGATGGACCGGGGTTCCCAGCTATCTACACTAGTGGCAACTCTCCAATAACAAGTGTTGGGTGAACAAATTACAGTCGGGCAATTTGATAGGATTGAAATAGCATTAAGACAGAATATCAAGATCATTAATCATGTAGGCATGTTTCCCATATATAGTCATACGTGCTCGCAATGAGAAACTTGTACAACATCTTTCGTCCTACCAGCCGGTGGCAGCCGGGCCTCAAGGGAAACTACTGGATATTAAGGTACTCCTTTTAATAGAGCACCGGAGCAAAGCATTAACACTTGGTGAAAACATGTGATCCTCACATCACTACCATCCCCTCCGGTTGTCCCAATTTCTGTCACTTCGGGGCCATTGGTTCCGGACAGTGACATGTGCATACAACTTGTAGGTACAATCTAAGCAATAAGTATAGAGCTTAAATCTAAGATCATGCCACTCGGGCCCTAGTGACAAGCATTAAGCATAACAAGATTGCAGCAACAATAACTTCATAAACTTTGTAGATAGACAATCATAATGTAACAATCCATCGGATCCCGACAAACACAACACCGATTACATCAGATGAATCTCAATCATGTAAGGCAGCTCATGAGATCATTGTATTGAAGTACATGGGGGAGAGAATACCAACTAGCTACGGCTAGAACCCGTAGTCCATGGGGGAACTACTCACGGAGCATGATGGAGGCGATGGCGTTGATGGAGATGGCTTCCGGGGCACTTCCCCGCTCCGGCGAGGTGCCGGAACGGAGAGTTCTGTCCCCCGAATTGGAGTTTCGCGATGGTGGCGGCGCCCCTGGAGTCTTTCTGGAGTTTCGTCAAGTGGTACTGCGTTTTTGGTCGAAAGGGATTTTATAGGCGAAGAGGCAGCGCAGGGGGCACCTAGGGGCGCCACACCACAGGCCGGCGCGGGCCCAGGTCAGGCCGCGCCGCCTTATGGTGTGGTGGCCCTCTGGCCCGTCTCCGACTCTTCTTCGGTGTTCTGGATGCTTCCGGGAAAAATAGGAGGTTTGGTCTTCGTTTCGTCGAATTCCGAGAATATTGCCCGAACAGCCTTTCCGGAACCAAAAACAGCGAGAAAACGGAACGCGGCACTCGTGGCATCTTGTTAATAGGTTAGTTCCGGAAAATGCATGAAATCATCATAAAGTGCAAGCAAAACATGTAAGTATTGTCATAAAACAAGCATGGAACGACAGAAATTATGGATACGTCGGGGACGTATCAGCATCCCCAAGCTTAGTTCTTGCTCGTCCCGAGCAGGTAAACGATAAAAAGAATAATTTCTGTAGTGACATGCTACTTACATAACCTTGATCATACTATTACAAAGCATATGAAATGAATGAAGTGACTCAAGGCAATGATCTATAGTTGCTAACAAGTAGATAACATATAGCAAAACTTTTCATGAATAATACTTTCAAGACAAGCATCAAAAGTCTTGCGCAAGAGTTAACTCATAAAGCAATAAGTTCAAAGTAAAGGCATCGAAGCAACACAAAGGAAGATATAAGTTTCAGCGGTTGCTTTCAACTTGTAACATGCATATCTCATGGATAATTGTCAACACAAAGTAATATAATGAATGCAAATATGCAAGTATGTAAGAATCAATGCACAGCTTGACACAAGTGTTTGCTTCTAAGGTGGAAGGAAGTAGGTAAACTGACTCAACATAAAAGTAGAAGAATGGCCCTTCAAAGAGGAAAGCATCGATTGCTATATTTGTGCTAGAGCTTTGGTTTTGAAAACATAAAGGGAGCATAAAAGTAAATTTTTGAGAGGTGTTTGTTGTTGTCAACGAATGGTAGTGGGCACTCTAACCCCCTTGCCAGACAAACCTTCAAGAGCGGCTCCCATGAATTATTTTTATTTTTGGGTGGCACTCCTTCCAACCTTTCTTTCACAAACCATGGCTAACCGAATCCTCGGGTGCCTGCCAACAATCTCATACCATGAAGGAGTGCCCTTTTATTTTAGTTTTATTATGATGACACTCCTCCCCACCTTTGCTTACACAAGCCATGGCTAACCGAATACTTCGGGTGCCGTCCAACAATCACATACCATGGAGGAGTGTCCATTTTTGTTACTTAATTTGGGACTGGGAATCCCATTGCCAGCCCTTTTTGCAAAATTATTGGATAAGCGGATGAAGCCACTAGTCCATTGGTGAAAGTTGCCCAACAAGATTGAAAGATAAACACCACATACTTCCTCATGAGCTATAAAACATTGACACAAATTGAGAAGCATTTTGAATTGTTTAAAGGTAGCACTCAAGCAATTTACTTTGGAATGGCAGGAAATACCACATTGTAGGTAGGTATGGTGGACACAAATGGCATAGTGGTTGGCTCAAGTATTTTGGATGCATGAGAAGTATTCCCTCTCGATACAAGGTTTAGGCTAGCAAGGTTGTTTGAAGCAAACACAAGTATGAACCGGTACAGCAAAACTTACATAAGAACATATTGCAAGCATTATAATACTCTACACTGTCTTCCTTGTTGCTCAAACACTTTTACCCGAAAATATCTAGACCTTAAGAGTGATCAATTATGTAAACCAATTTCAACAAGCTCTACAGTAGTTCTCCATTAATAGGCTTAGACTACATGAAAAAACTTAATCATGATCTACTTGAGAGCTCAAAACAATTGCCAAGTGTCAAATTATCCAAGACATATGAGGCATTTTCTGTTTCCAACCAAATATAAATAAGTGCAATAGCTTTCAACTTTTATCATTGAACATTAAAAGTAAAACGAAGAACACGAGTGTTCATATGAAAAAGAGGAGCGTGTATCTCTCCCACACAAGGATTGCTAGGATCCGAATTTATTCAAACATAAACAAAACGAAAATAAACACACAGACGCTCCAAGTAAAACACATAAGATGTGACCGAATAAAAATATAGTTTCGGGGAGGAACCCGATAAGTTGATGAAGAAGGGGATGCCTTGGGCATCCCCAAGCTTAGACGCTTGAGTCTTCTTGAAATATGCAGGGATGAACCACGGGGGCATCCCCAAGCTTAGACTTTTCACTCTTCTTGATCATATATCATCCTCCTCTCTTGACCCTTGAAAACTTCCTTCACACCAAACTTCTCATAAACTTCATTAGAGGGGTTAGTACTCAAAAAATTTGAATCCACCTTGGTCCTGTAGTGGCACATTGCAAGAACTCAATAAAGCATTAGCTACAGCCCTCTACGTCTAGAAAACCTCGCTTAAAGTCCACAAGAGACAATGCAAAAAACAGAGACAGAATCTGCCAAAACAGAACAGCCAGTAAAGACGAATTTTAAATAAATACTTCCGTTGCTCAAATCAGAAAACTCATAACTAATGAAAGTTGCGTACATATCTGAGGAACACGCACGTAAATTGGCATATTTTTCTGAGTTACCTACAGAGAAAACAGCCCAGATTCGTGACAGATAGAAATCTGTTTCTGCGCAGAAATCCAAATCTAGTATCAACCTTCGATTAGAGGCTTCACTTAGCACAACAATACACAAAACTAAGATAAGGAGAGGTTGCTACAGTAGTAAACAACTTCCAAGATACAAATACAAAACAAAGTACTGTAGCAAAATAACACATGGGTTATCTCCCAAGAAGTTGCTTTCTTTATAGCCATTAAGATGGGCTCAGCAGTTTCGATGATGCACTCGCAAGAAACAATATTTGAAGCAAAAGAGAGCATCAAGAGGCAAATTCAAAACACATTTAAGCCTAACATGCTTCTTATGCAAAGGAATCTTGTAAATAAACAAGTTCATGAAAAGCAAAGTAACAAGCATAGGAAGATAGAACAAGTGTAACTTCAAAATTTTAAGCATATAGAGAGGTGTATTAGTACCATGTAAATTTCTACAATCATATTTTCCTCTCTCATAATAATTTTCAGTAGCTTCATGAACAAACTCAACAACATAACTATCACATACAACATGCTTTTCATGATTTCCATACACATAATTTTTATCAAGTTCAAGAATAGTGGAATTAAAACTTTCAAACTTACTTTTATTAATAATATAACAAGGTAGTTGATCAATCTCAAGAGATATGGGACTCCTAAATAAAGTCAATACTTCTCCAATCCCATTTTCATTAGTAGCACAATTAATATTGTCAAGTAACATAGGACCATCATCTAGAGCTTTATCATAGACATTTGCCAAACAAAATTCTTTAGTACCATGCATTTCGACATCAGGCACAAACAAAGCATTATCATAAGTTTTATCAAAGTAGCATGGATTATTATATATAACAGTAGCATAATCATTCTCACAAGTATTACTCATAGGTACTATTTCAAGAGAATCCACAGGAACATAACATTCAACCTCTTCCGGTAAGCATGGAGGACAATCAAATAGTGTAAGAGATAAAGAGTTACTCTCATTAGAAGGTTGACATGGGTAGCTAATCCATTCTTCCTCCTTTTGTTCGTCGCTCTCCTCTTCTTTTTCATCCAATGAGCTTTCAGGTTCATCAATTTCTTCTTCAACCGGTTCCTGCAAATTGTGAGTGCATTCTTGTGCATTAATGTGTCTCTCTTTATAATCAAGGATATAAGGATTCCTACTCGTAGCATTCTATGCAAGAATTAAGGATAGTAGAGACATAATCTTTAAGGTCCTTACAAACAACACAAGTTTCATAATTCTCAACCATGAAGGATTCTATCTCGGAGGCTCCCATAAATAAGACAAATTGTTCTACCTCTTCGAACCCATAATGAATATAGCAATTCCGATTATAGCTCTTAATAAAAAATTCCTCACTAAAGCCACATTGAAATTTAAGATGTTTAGTATCCTGTTGAGAGCAACCATTTATATCATGGCTTCTAAGCAAGATTTTAGCAATTGTATTCAATTTTTCTATCATAGCACTCATTATTTTACCAGTTCTTGATTCTCTATAATTATTATAACATTCTATAAGATCCAAGTAGGTTGTTGGTTCTCCCATAACAGCAGTTTTTAATTTTTAGATTTTTCAAATTTTTATGGATTTTTGGGTATATGAGGAAAGTAAAACAAAACTGAAATAAACTAGACAAAAGTAAACTAAGCAAACTAATACTAGACAGAAATAAACTAAACACAAATAAACTAGACAAAAAGTAAACTAAGCAAAAACAAAATAAAACAAAATAAAAACAGAGAGAGAGGTAGAGTGTACTCCCCAGGTGAACTTATGAGTAGAGCTATGCCTCCCCAGCAACGGCGCCAGAAAATAGTCTTGATGACCCACAAGTATAGGGGATCGCAACAGTCTTCGCGGGAAGTAAACCCCAATTTATTGATTCGACACAAGGGGAGGTAAAGAATACTTATAAGCCTTAACAACTCGAGTTGTCAATTCAGCTGCACCTGGAAAAGCACTAGCAACAAGGGTGATGTGAAAGTAGCGATGATATGAGAGCGATAGTAATAGTAACACAGCTAGCGATAATAGTAATATGAGACAATGGCACCAGAAGACAGTTGATACTACTTCCGATGACATGTAGAACGAGTATATGATGATGAAAGATGGACCGGGGTTCCCAGCTATCTACACTAGTGGCAACTCTCCAATAACAAGTGTTGGGTGAACAAATTACAGTCGGGCAATTGATAGGATTGAAATAGCATTAAGACAGAATATCAAGATCATTAATCATGTAGGCATGTTTCCCATATATAGTCATACGTGCTCGCAATGAGAAACTTGTACAACATCTTTTGTCCTACCAGCCGGTGGCAGCCGGGCCTCAAGGGAAACTACTGGATATTAAGGTACTCCTTTTAATAGAGCACCGGAGCAAAGCGTTAACACTTGGTGAAAACATGTGATCCTCACATCACTACCATCCCCTCCGGTTGTCCAAATTTCTGTCACTTCGGGGCCATTGGTTCCGGACAGTGACATGTGCATACAACTTGTAGGTACAATCTAAGCAATAAGTATAGAGCTTAAATCTAAGATCATGCTGTAGGATAACGTTGCATAGAAAACAAAAAATTTCCTACCGCGAGAACGCAATCCAAGCCAAGATGCAATCTAGAAGACGGGAGCAACGAGGGGATGATCAAGACTAACCCTTGAAGATTTCCAAAGCCTATAAGAGTAGGCTCTTATTGCTGCGGTAGACGATCACTTGCCGCTTGCAAAAGCGCGTAGAAGATC
>NC_061512.1:168742785-168878022 GCF_022539505.1 Lolium rigidum | reverse complement strand
GCATGTTTACCGCCTCCAATATTACTACCATCAACCGCACGCCAGCAAGCACTTTTTCGGCGCCGTTACTACTCGCTCATATTCATTCATACCACTTGTATTTCACTATCTCTTCGCCGAACTAGTGCACCTATTAGGTGTGTTGGGGACACAAGAGACTTCTTGCTTTGTGGTTGCAGGGTTGCATGAGAGGGATATCTTTGACCTCTTCCTCCCTGAGTTCGATAAACCTTGGGTGATCCACTTAAGGGAAACTTGCTGCTGTTCTACAAACCTCTGCTCTTGGAGGCCCAACACTGTCTATAAGAATAGAAGCACCCGTAGACATCAAGATGTGAAGAAACTAACCTTGTTCTTAATTGGGAGAAATGCCACTTTATGGTTAATGAAGGAATTGTATTGGGACATAAAATTTCCGAGAGAGGTATTGAAGTTGATAGAGCTAAAGTTGAAGCAATTGAGAAGATGCCCTATCCGAGGGATGTTAAAGGTATTCGTAGTGTTCTTGGTCATGCTTGGGTTTTATAGGAGATTTATTAAAGATTTCTCCAAGATTTCAAAGCTTCTTACTAATCTTCTTCAAAAAGATGTACCTTTTGTTTTTGATGATGATTGTAAGGAAGCTTTTGAAACTCTAAAGAAAGCCTTAACAACTGCTCCTGTAGTTGAACCTCCTGATTAGAACTTACCTTTTGAAATTATGTGTGATGCTAGTGATTTTGCTGTAGGCGCTGTTCTTGGACAGCGAGTAGATAAAAAAATAAATGTTATTCATTATGCTAGCAAAACTCTTGATGCTGCTGATACGTCTCCAACGTATCGATAATTTCTTGTGTTCCATGCCACATTATTGATGTTATCTACATGTTATATGCACACTTTATGTCATATTCGTGCATTTTCTGGAACTAACCTATTAACAAGATGCCGAAGTGCCAGTTCCTGTTTTCTGCTGTTTTTGGTTTCAGAAATCCTAGTAACGAAATATTCTCGGAATCGGACGAAATCAACGCCAAAGATCTTAGAATCCCCGGAAGCATCCAGAACACCCGAGAACCGCCAGAGAGGGGGCACAGGGCCACCAAACCCTAGCCCGGCGCGGCCAAGGGGGGGGCGCCCCCCTAGGGTGTGGGCCCCCCTTCGACCTTCCTGCGCCGCCTCTTCGCCTATATAAAGCCCCTGGATCAGAAAACCCGATACCAATTGACGAAACCCACAGAAACCCGCCGCAGCCGCCGCCATCGCGAAGCCAAGATCTGGGGGACAGGATCTCTGTTCCGGCACCCTGCCGGAGCGGGGAAGTGCCCCCGGAAGGCTTCTCCATCGACACCGCTGCCATCTCCACCGCCATCTTCATCACCGCCGCTGCTCCCATGAGGAGGGAGTAGTTCTCCATCGAGGCTCGGGGCCGTACCGGTAGCTATGTGGTTCATCTCTCTCCTATGTGTGTCAATACAATAATCTCATGAGCTGCCTTACATGATTGAGATTCATATGATGATGCTTGTAATCTAGATGTCATTATGCTAGTCAAGTGGGTTTTACTTATGTGATCTCCGGAGACTCCTCGTCCCACGTGTGTAAAGGTGACAGTGTGTGCACCGTGTGGGTCTCTTAGGCTAGATTTCACAGAATACTTACTCATTGAATGGCATAGTGAGGTGCTTATTTATATCTCTTTAAGATTGCAGCATGTTGTATCACAATTTATCCATGTGCTACTCTAGTGATTTGTTATTAAAGTAGTTTATTCCTCCCGCATGTGTGCAAAGGTGACGAGTGCGTGCACCGTGTTAGTACTTGGTTTATGCTATGATCATGATCTCTTGTAGATTATGGAGTTAACTATTGCTATGATAATATTGATGTGATCTATTCCTCCTACATATGCATGAAGGTGACAAGTGTGCATGCTATGCTAGTACTTGGTTTAGTCTCGTTGATCTATCTTACACTAAAGGTTACTAAAACATGAGCATTATTGTGGAGCTTGTTAACTCCGGCATTGAGGGTTCGTGTAATCCTACGCAATGTGTTCATCATCCAACAAAAGTGTAGAGTATGCATTTATCTGTTCTGTTATGTGATCGATGTTGAGAGTGTCCACTAGTGAAAGTCTATTCCCTAGGCCTTGTTCCTAAATACTACTTGTTTACTGTTTACTGCGTTACTACTGCTGCAATACCACCACCATCAACTACACGCCAAGCACTTTTCTGGCACCGTTACTACTGCTCATACTTATTTATACCACCTGTATTTCACTATCTCTTCGCCGAACTAGTGCACCTATTAGGTGTGTTGGGGACACAAGAGACTTCTTGCTTTGTGGTTGCGGGGTTGCATGAGAGGGATATCTTTGACCTCTTCCTCCCCGAGTTCGATAAACCTTGGGTATCCACTTAAGGGAAACTTGCCGCTGTTCTACAAACCTCTGCACTTGGAGGCCCAACACCGTCTACGGGAAAGGAGGGGAACGTAGACATCAAGCACTTTTCTGGCGCCGTTGCCGGGGAGGAAAGGTAAAAAGGCACTCATACTACGGTCTCAGGTAAAGTATTTTTCTGTTGCCGTCGTGTGTGTGCTCGAAGCTATTTCCTTTAGATCCTGCAATTGCATCTTTTTGTTTCTTGTTTACACTAGTTTGGCATAATGTACAAGAGTGAGCTTCTTATTCTATTTCCTGATTTAAAACATGGATTGTTTGATGCGAAAATTAAAAAACCTATGAAATCTTCTTTGCATGCTGGTAGTAATATTAGTATGAACGCTTTGAACACCATTGTTGACAATGATATAGAAAGTTCTAAGCTTGGGGAAGTCTGGTTTTCATGATATTTTTAGTCCCCCAAGCATTGAGGAGAAAATTTTCTTTGATGATACTTTGCCTCCTATTTATGATGATTATAATGATAGTGGTCTTTTGGTGCCACCTACTATGGAGAGTGAATTTGATTATGATTACAATATGCCTCCTACACTTGATGAGAATAATAATGATAGCTACTTTGTTGAATTTGCTCCCACTACAACTAATAAAACCGATTATGCTTATGTTGGGAGTAGTAATAATTTTGTGCATGAGACTCATGATAAGAATGTTTCATTTGATAGTTATATTGTTGAGTTTGCTCATGTTGCTACTGAAAGTTATTATGAGAGAGGAAAATATGGTTGTAGAAATTTTCATGTTACTAAAATGCCTCTCTATGTGCTGAAATTTTTGAAGCTATACTTGTTTTATCTTCCTATGCTTGTCACTTTGCTCTTCATGAACTTGTTTATTTACAAGATTCCTATGCATAGGAAGCATGTTAGACTTAAATGTGTTTTGAATTTGCCTCTTGATGCTCTCTTTTGCTTCAAATACTATTTCTTGCGAGTGCATCATTAAAGCTCGCTGAGCCCATCTTAATGGCTAAAAAGAAAGAACTTCTTGGGAGATAACCCATGTGTTATTTTGCTACAGTACTTTGTTTTATATTTGTGTCTTGGAAGTTGTTTACTACTGTAGCAACCTCTCCTTATCTTAGTTTTGTGTTTTGTTGTGCCAAGTAAAGTCTTTGATAGTAAAGTAAGTACTAGATTTGGATTACTGCGCAGAAACAGATTTCTTTGCTGTCACGAATCTGGGTCTAATTCTCTGTAGGTAACTCATAAAATTATGCCAATTTACGTGAGTGATCCTCGGATATGTACGCAACTTTAATTCAATTTGAGCATTTTCGTTTGAGCAAGTCTGGTGGCCTAATAAAATCCATCTTTACGGACTGTTCTGTTTTGACAGATTCTGCCTTTTATTTCGCATTGCCTCTTTTGCTATGTTGGATGAATTTCTTTGATCCATTAATGTCCAAGTAGCTTTATGCAATGTCCAGAAGTGTTAAGAATGATTGTGTCACCTCTGAACATGTTAATTTTTATTGTCCACTAACCCTCTAATGAGTTGTTTCGAGTTTGGTGTGGAGGAAGTTTTCAAGGGTCAAGAGAGGAGGATGATATACTATGATCAAGAAGAGTGAAAAGTCTAAGCTTGGGGATGCCCCGGTGGTTCATCCCTGCATATATCAAGAAGACTCAAGCGTCTAAGCTTGGGGATGCCGAAGGCATCCCCTTCTTCATCGACAACTTATCAGGTTCCTTCTCTTGAAACTATATTTTTATTCGGCCACATCTTATGTACTTTACTTGGAGCGTCTGTTTGTTTGTTTCTATTTTTGTTTGTGTTTGAATAAATTGGATTACATCATGCTTGTGTGGGAGAGAGACACGCTCCGCTGGTTCATATGAACACAGGTGTTCTTAGCTCATAATATTCATGGCGAAGTTTCCTCTTCGTTAAATTGTTATATGGTTGGAATTGGAAAATGATACATGTAGTAATTGCTATAAATGTCTTGGGTAATGTGATACTTGGCAATTGTTGTGCTCATGTTTAAGCTCTTGCATCATATGCTTTGCACCCATTAATGAAGAAATACATAGAGCATGCTAAAATTTGGTTTGCATATTTGGTTTCTCTAAGGTCTAGATAATTTCTAGTATTGAGTTTGAACAACAAGGAAGACGGTGTAGAGTCTTATAATGTTTACAATATGTTTTTTATGTGAGTTTTGCTGCACCGGTTCATCCTTGTGTTTGTTTCAAATAAGCCTTGCTAGCCTAAACCTTGTATCGAGAGGGAATACTTCTCATGCATCCAAATACTTGAGCCAACCACTATGCCATTTGTGTCCACCATACCTACCTACTACATGGTATTTCTCCGCCATTCCAAAGTAAATTGCTTGAGTGCTACCTTTAAACAATTCAAAATTTATCACCTCTGATTTGTGTCAATGTTTTATAGCTCATGAGGAAGTATGTGGTGTTTATCTTTCAATCTTGTTGGGCAACTTTCACCAATGGACTAGTGGCTTCATCCGCTTATCCAATAATTTTGCAAAAAGAGCTGGCAATGGGATTCCCGGTCCCAAATTAATTAACCAAAAATAGACACTCCTCCATGGTATGTGATTGTTGGACGGCACCCGAAGGATTCGGTTAGCCATGGCTTGTGTAAGCAAAGGTTGGGAGGAGTGTCATCATAATAAAACTAAAATAAAAGGGCACTCCTTCATGGTATGAGATTGTTGGCGGGCACCCGAGGATTCGGTTAGCCATGGTTTGTGAAAGAAAGGTTGGAAGGAGTGCCATCCAAAAATAAAATAAAATGGGAGCCGCTCTTTGAAGGTTTGTCCGGCAAGGGGTTAGAGTACCCGCTACCATTCGTTGACAACAACATACACCTCTCAAAACTTTACTTTTATGCTCTCTTTATGTTTTCAAAATAAAAGCTCTAGCACAAATATAGCAATCGATGCTTTTCCTCTATGAGGACCATTCTTTTAATTTCAATGTTGAGTCAGTTCACCTATTTCTCTCCACCTCAAGAAGCAAACACTTGTGTGAACTGTGCATTGATTCCTACATATTCGCTTATTGCACTTATTATATTACTCTATGTTGACAATATCCATGAGATATACATGTTACAAGTTGAAAGCAACCGCTGAAACTTAATCTTCTTTTGTGTTGCTTCAATACCTTTACTTTGAATTATTGCTTTATGAGTTAACTCTTATGCAAGACTTATTGATGCTTGTCTTGAAGTGCTATTCATGAAAAGTCTTTGCTTTATGATTCACTTGTTTACTCATGTCATACACATTGTTTTGATCGCTGCATTCACTTCATATGCTTTACAAATAGTATGATCAAGTTTATGATGGCATGTCACTCCAGAAATTATCTTTGTTATCGTTTTACCCGCTCGGGACGAGCGGAACTAAGCTTAGGGATGCTGATACGTCTCCAACGTATCGATAATTTCTTGTGTTCCATGCCACATTATTGATGTTATCTACATGTTATATGCACACTTTATGTCATATTCGTGCATTTTCCGGAACTAACCTATTAACAAGATGCCGAAGTGCCGGTTCTCGTTTTCTCGCTGTTTTTGGTTTCGAAATCCTAGTAACGAAATATTCTCGGAATCGGACGAAATCAACGCCAAAGATCTTAGAATCCCGGAAGCATCCGAACACCCGAGAACCGCCAGAGAGGGGGCACAGGGCCACCAAACCCTAGCCCGGCGCGGCCAAGGGGGGGCGCGCCCCCTAGGGTGTGGGCCCCCTTCGACCTTCCTGCGCCGCCTCTTCGCCTATATAAAGCCCCTGGATCAGAAAACCCGATACCAATTGACGAAACCCACAGAAACCTGCCAGAGCCGCCGCCATCGCGAAGCCAAGATCCGGGGGACAGGATCTCTGTTCCGGCACCCTGCCGGAGCGGGGAAGTGCCCCGGAAGGCTTCTCCATCGACACCGCTGCCATCTCCACCGCCATCTTCATCACCGCTGCTGCTCCCATGAGGAGGGAGTAGTTCTCCATCGAGGCTCGGGGCTGTACCGGTAGCTATGTGGTTCATCTCTCTCCTATGTGTGTCAATACAATAATCTCATGAGCTGCCTTACATGATTGAGATTCATATGATGATGCTTGTAATCTAGATGTCATTATGCTAGTCAAGTGGGTTTTACTTATGTGATCTCCGGAGACTCCTCGTCCCACGTGTGTAAAGGTGACAGGTGTGTGCACCGTGTGGGTCTCTTAGGCTAGATTTCACGGAATACTTACTCATTGAATGGCATAGTGAGGTGCTTATTTATATCTCTTTAAGATTGCAGCATGTTGTATCACAATTTATCCATGTGCTACTCTAGTGATTTGTTATTAAAGTAGTTTATTCCTCCTGCATGTGTGCAAAGGTGACAATGCGTGCACCGTGTTAGTACTTGGTTTATGCTATGATCATGATCTCTTGTAGATTATGGAGTTAACTATTGCTATGATAATATTGATGTGATCTATTCCTCCTACATATGCATGAAGGTGACAGTGTGCATGCTATGCTAGTACTTGGTTTAGTCTGTTGATCTATCTTACACTAAAGGTTACTAAAACATGAGCATTATTGTGGAGCTTGTTAACTCCGGCATTGAGGGTTCGTGTAATCCTACGCAATGTGTTCATCATCCAACAAAAGTGTAGAGTATGCATTTATCTGTTCTGTTATGTGATCGATGTTGAGAGTGTCCACTAGTGAAAGTCTATTCCCTAGGCCTTGTTCCTAAATACTACTTGTTTACTTGTTTCTTACGTTACTACTCGCTCGCAATACCACCACCATCAACTACACGCCAAGCACTTTTCTGGCACCGTTACTACTGCTCATACTTATTTATACCACCTGTATTTCACTATCTCTTCGCCGAACTAGTGCACCTATTAGGTGTGTTGGGGACACAAGAGACTTCTTGCTTTGTGGTTGCGGGGTTGCATGAGAGGGATATCTTTGACCTCTTCCTCCCTGAGTTCGATAAACCTTGGGTATCCACTTAAGGGAAACTTGCTGCTGTTCTACAAACCTCTGCACTTGGAGGCCCAACACTGTCTACAGGAAAGGAGGGGGAACGTAGACATCAGCTGCTCAAAGAAATTATGCTACAACTGAAAAAGAATTATTAGCTGTAGTATTTGCTTGTGACAAGTTTAGATCCTATATTGTTGATTCAAAAGTCACGATTCATACTGATCATGCTGCAATTAGATACCTTATGACGAAGAAAGATGCTAAGCCAAGGCTTATTAGATGGGTGCTTCTTTTGCAAGAATTTGATTTACATATTATAGATAGGAAAGGTGCTGATAATCCTGTTGTTGATAATTTGTCTAGATTGGAAAATATTGCTTATGATCCTGTTCCTGTTAATGATAGTTTTCCAAATGAACAATTGGCTGTAATAAAGGTGAGCTCGCGAGATAGTCCTTGGTATGCTGATTATGCTAACTTTATTGTATCCAAGTACTTGCCTCCAACCTTTTCAGTTCAGCAAAGGAGGAAATTCTTTTATGACTTGAGGCATTATTTTTGGGATGACTCACACTTATATAAAGAAGGAGTGGATGGTATTATGCGAAGATGTGTTCCCGAATATGAACAACAAGAGATATTGAGTAAGTGTCATGGTAGTGTTTATGGAGGTCATCACGCCGGAGATAGAACTGCGCAAAAGGTTCTACAATCAGGTTTCTATTGGCCAACTCTCTTCAAAGATGCAAGAAAGTTTATTTTATCTTGTGATGAATGTCAAAGGGTTGGTAATATCTCGAGACGCAATGAAATGCCTATGAATTATACTCTTGTTATTGAACCATTCGATTGTTGGGGATTTGACTTCATGGGTCCTTTCCCTTCTTCAGAAGGTAACACTCATATACTTGTCGCTGTTGATTATGTTACTAAATGGGTGGAAGCCATACCCACAAAAGTGCTGATGGTGAGACTTCTTTAAAAATGCTTTTAGATATTATTTTTCCTAGATTTGGAGTACCTAGATATATTATGACTGATGGAGGTTCTCATTTTATTCATGGAGGTTTTAGAAAAACTCTTGCTAAATATGGTATTAATCATAGAATTGCTTCCGCTTATCATCCTCAAACTAGTGGGCAAGTAGAATTATCAAATAGAGAGATTAAATCTATCTTGCAAAAGACCGTTAATAAATCTAGAAAGAACTGGGCTATTAAATTGAAGGAAGCATTATGGGCTTATAGAACTGGTTATAAAAATCCTATGGGTATGTCACCGTATAAAATGGTTTATGGGAAAGCTTGTCATTTACCTTTAGAACTAGAGCACAAAGCTTATTGGGCTGTAAGAGAACTAAATAAAGATCCTAAACTTGCCGGTAAGAAGAGATTGCTACAATTGAGTTCTTTAGATGAATGGAGAAGTGAAGCTTATGAAAATGCTAAACTCTTTAAAGAGAAAGTTAAGAAATGGCATGATAGAAGAATTATCAAAAGAGAATTTAATGTTGGGGATAAAGTCCTATTGTATCGGTCTCGTCTCAGATTCTTTGCGGGAAATTGCTCTCAAAATGGGAAGGACCATATGTCATTGCGGAGGTGTATCGTTCAGGGGCAATTAAAATTAGTTCTCTGCAAGGTGATGCCACACAAGTAGTGAATGGACAAAGACTCAAGCACTATATTTCTGGAGATTCTTATAATGAAGATGTTGATGTTATCCAAGTGGTGACTCCGGAAGCTTTCATCAAAGGTCAAATTGACAGTTCTGCAGAGGTCGACTTTGAATAGGTAACAGTACTGGTAATAAAAAGTCCGCGTTTAACTGTACGAACAATGTTTTTGCTATTTTCAGAAAATATGAAAAATTACGAGATCGAAATGGAAGGGAGAAGACGCACGAGGGCGTGCCCCCATAGGCCGGCGCGGGCCCCAGCCTGGCCGCGCCGCCCTATGAGGACGGCGCCTCGTTGTCCCTCTCCGACTCTGGTTCGACCTGGTACTTTCCTTTTGTCGTGAAAATTTCTGTTATATAATCCCCCGGACCCATGGAGGTCCGTATATCGTTTTCTCGTCACGTTTTGTTTCGAGCTGTTTTCTTCCAGGATCTGCTTCGGATCTAGAGCCACCATGTCTTCGTCGGGAACTCCGAAGGATAGCTTATTTGAGGACGTCGTCAACCCGTACATGAACGAGCTGAAGATGCACCCCAAGGAATTGCTGCTTGTAGATGGAGAGTTGCAGATCAAAGATGTCCAGGGTCCTAAAGGAGAAGGAATCTTGGAATACAGGGTGGAGAAACTAGAACAAGAGGTCTTCAACTACAAGAAGATGGCTGAGCGTGAAGTGGACATCTTCCACAAGATTGTGTCTGAACTTATTGATGGACACAAGAAGGAGACTGCAAAGTTGTGGGACGATATCTTCTCGCTTCACGACACTACCAACAAACTCCAAGCTCAACTCTATGATGTTCAGAATCAAAACTGTGAGTATGAAAACAGGTTTAAACACATAAGTTATGCAACTAGTTTCAGGATTCCGGAGACCAAGATGTCGTTTGTTGATGGAGAGCCTCTTCCTTGGAAGTCTGATGATGGGAAGAATTCACCACCGCCGAAGGAGTAATTCATCATTGGTATTGGCACCCCATTGGTTTGTTCCAAGCTTGGGGGGTGCCGCGGTATCACATCATCACTATCTTTTACCTTTTTACTATCAAGTAGTGTCATATCATGAGTAGGGAAGTTATCATATAAGATGTGTTGCGGTATGGAAGTATCTCTCTTTAGTTGGTTATCTATGTATCCCTTGGTGTGAGTTATCGTTATGGAATATTAATGATAAGTTTTATCATTTACATATTGCACATCTTATTTTAGTTTGCAATCTCTATTATGTGATTGATCTTGTTGTTAGTATTGGTATCACTTTGGGAGCATTGATTAAATCTATTTGGTTTTGGCAAACTTAGCATTGGTCAATAGCAACAACACTTTGAGTTTAAGTAGAGAAGAAGAAATACATGTAGATATGTTTTTTCATTATCTTTCTTTCTTGTTAGCTATGAGCTTAGTATTCTGAAGTTAAAATTGTTTGTGCTTACAAGGAAGATGCATGATTGTTTCTATCACATGTATGTTTGTTTGCTTCCCTCAACTCTTATGCTTGCTAATCAACCTTGCTAGCCAAAGACCTGTACTGAGAGGGAATGCTTCTCGTGCATCAAAACCTTTAAACCAAACTTATGCCATCAGTGTCCACCATAACTACCTACTACGTGGTATTCTGCGCCACTCCAAGTAAATACTTCATGTGCTACTGATACGTCCCAAACGTATCTATAATTTCTTATGTTCCATGCCACATTATTGATGATATCTACATGTTTTATACACATTATATGTCGTTATTATGCATTTTCCGGCACTAACCTATTAACGAGATGCCGAAGAGCCAGTTGCTGTTTTCTGCTGTTTTTGGTTTCAGAAATCCTAGTAAGGAAATATTCTCGGAATTGGACGAAATCAACGCCCGGGGTCCTATTTTTGCACGAAGCTTCCAGAAGACCGAGGGGGAAAGGAAGTGGGGCCACGAGGCGCCGCCACACTAGGGCGGCGCGGCCCAGGCCTTGGCCGCGCTGCCCTAGCGTGTGGGGCCCTCGTGTGGCCCCCCCGCGTTGCCCTTCCGCCTACTTAAAGCCTTCGTCGCGAAACCCCCAGTACCGAGAGCCACGATACGGAAAACCGTACTGAGACACCGCCGCCGCCAATCCCATCTCGGGGGATTCAGGAGATCGCCTCCGGCACCCTGCCGGAGAGGGGAATCATCTCCCGGAGGACTCTTCATCGCCATGATCGCCTCCGGAGTGATGAGTGAGTAGTTCACCCCTGGACTATGGGTCCATAGCAGTAGCTAGATGGTCGTCTTCTCCTTATGTGCTTCATTGTTGGATCTTGTGAGCTGCCTAACATGATCAAGATCATCTATCCGTAATGCTATATGTTGTGTTTGTCGGGATCCGATGGATAGAGAATACTATGTTATGTTAATTATCAATCTATTACCTATGTGTTGTTTATGATCTTGCATGCTCTCCGTTATTAGTAGAGGCTCTGGCCAAGTTTTTGCTCTTAACTCCAAGAGGGAGTATTTATGCTCGATAGTGGGTTCATGCCTCCATTAAATCCGGGACAGATGACGAGAAAGTTCTAAGGTTGTGGATGTGCTGTTGCCACTAGGGATAAAACATTGATGCTATGTCCAAGGATGTAGTTATTGATTACATTACGCACCATACTTAATGCAATTGTTTGTTGTTTGTAACTTAATACCGGAAGGGGTTCGGATGATAACCTGAAGGTGGACTTTTTAGGCATAGATGCATGCTGGATAGCGGTCTATGTACTTTGTCATAATGCCCAATTAAATCTCACTATATTTATCATATCATGTATGTGCATTGTCATGCCCTCTCTATTTGTCAATTGCCCGACCGTAATTTGTTCACCCAACATGCTATTTATCTTATGGGAGAGACACCTCTAGTGAACTGTGGACCCCGGTCCTATTCTTTACATCGCATACAATCTACTGCAATTGTTCTTTACTGCTTTCTACAAACAATCATCTTCCACACAATACGGTTAATCCTTTGTTACAGCAAGCCGGTGAGATTGACAGCCTCACTGTTTCGTTGGGGCAAAGTACTTTGGTTGTGTTGTGCAGGTTCCACGTTGGCGCCGGAATCCCGGTGTTGCGCCGCATTACATTCCGCCACCATCAACCTTCAACGTGCTTCTTGGCTCCTCCTGGTTCGATAAACCTTGGTTTCTTTCCGAGGGAAAACTTGCTACTCGTCCGCATCACACCTTCCTCTTGGGGTTCCCAACGGACGTGTGTCAACCGCACGCATCAAGCTCTTTTTCAGGCGCCGTTGCCGGGGAGATCAAGACACGCTGCAAGGGAGTCTCCACAATCCAATCTCTTTACTTTGTTTTTTGTCTTGCTTTATTTTATTTACTACTTTGTTTGCTGCACTTAAACAAAACACAAAAAAATTAGTTGCTAGCTTTACTTTATTTACTGTCTTGTTCTCCATATCAAAAACACAAAACAATTAGTTACTTGCATTTACTTTATTTACCTTTTGTTTATTTCATCATGTTTACCCCTAATTACACTCTAAAAGACATACCGGTAGGACGTGGGTCTATAATTGGGAGAGATAATATAGAAGATTTTTTCACTCATGTTAGTACCGCTGAAGATTTTGAAGATAGACACTTGGTAGAACTTGCTCCTACTTATGAAATTGCTGCTTGCTTCTTTAGTTCACATGTTGGAAACTAAATTTGTTAATCTTAATCCTATAATCCAACACATGTTTCTCACACTTGGTGATATGGAAGAAGGGGAAAAGAAAGATTTTGTTTTAGAAACCCTTCTTAAAGAATTTGGTGGTGTAGCAAGAGAGGCTAGAAAGGTCTTTATCAAATACAATATGCTTGGCTCTTATACCAATTTCGTTAGTATCCTTGAAAAGATGGATATGGAGAGAGTAAGGTACACTAATAATATTAATCATGTAGGGGATATTAAGACATCAATACCTTGCAAGCTCGCAGGAATGTTCGAGGCACTAGAAAAGAATTATGATTGGATTGTTCGTGAAAATTTGTTTGATGAGAATAGTAAGCCTAAGAGTAATGAAAAGGGATCCTCTGAAACTTACATAGATAAGATAACATGCATTGTTGAGGCAACTCCCAACACCCAAGGTAATGTTGATGCTTCACCTCTCGATAACACTTGATACACACTTTCTGCGCCTAGCTGAAAGGCGTTAAAGAAAAGCGCTTATGGGAGACAACCCATGTTTTTACTACAGTACTTTATTTTATATTTGAGTCTTGGAAGTTGTTTACTACTGTAGCAACCTCTCCTTATCTTAGTTTTGTGCATTGTTGTGCCAAGTAAAGTCTTTGATAGTAAGGTTCATACTAGATTTGGATTACTGCGCGAAAACAGATTTCTTTCTTCGTCACGAATCTGGGCCTAATTCTCTGTAGGTAACTCAGAAAATTATGCCAATTTACATGAGTGATCCTCAGATATGTACGCAACTTTCATTCAATTTGGGAATTTTCATCTGAGAAAGTCTGGTGCCACTTTAAAATTAGTCTTTACGGACTGTTCTGTTTTTGATAGATTCTGCCTTTTATTTCGCATTGCCTCTTTTGCTATGTTGGATGAATTTCTTTGATCCATTAATGTCCAGTAGCTTTGTGCAATGTCCAGAAGTATTAATAATGATTGTGTCACCTCTGAACATGTGAATTTTTGATTATGCACTAACCCTCTAATGAGTTTGCTTGAAGTTTGGTGTGAAGGAAGTTTTCAAGGGTCAAGAGAGGAGTATGATATACTAAGATCAAGAGGAGTGAAAGCTCTAACCTTGGGGATGCCCCGGTGGTTCACCCATGCATATTTTAAGAAGACTCAAGCGTCTAAGCTTGGGGATGCCCAAGGCATCCCCTTCTTCATCGACAACATCATCAGGTTCCTCCCCTGAAACTATATGTTTATTCAGTCACATCTTATGTGCTTTGCTTGGAGCGTCTGTTTGTTTTTGTTTTTTTTTGAATAAATGCTTGTGTGGGAGAGAGACACGCTCCGCTGTTGCATATGAACACATGTGTTCTTAGTTCTATCTTTAATGTTCATGGCGAAGGTTGAAACTGCTTCGTTAATTGTTATATGGTTGGAAACGGGAAATGCTACATGTAGTAATTGGTAAAATGTCTTGGATAATTTGATACTTGGCAATTGTTGTGCTCATGTTTAAGCTCTTGCATCATATACTTTGCACCCATTAATGAAGAAATACATAGAGCTTGCTAAAATTTGGTTTGCATATTTGGTCTCTCTAAAGTCTAGATAATTTCTAGTATTGAGTTTTGAACAACAAGGAAGACGGTGTAGAGTCTTATAATGTTTACAATATGTCTTTTATGTGAGTTTTGCTGCACCGGTTCATCCTTGTGTTTGTTTCAAATAACCTTGCTAGCCTAAACCTTGTATCGAGAGGGAATACTTCTCATGCATCCAAAATCCTTGAGCCAACCACTATGCCATTTGTGTCCACCATACCTACCTACTACATGGTATTTCTCCGCCATTCCAAAGTAAATTGCTTGAGTGCTACCTTTAAATTTCCATCATTCGCCTTTGCAATATATAGTTCATGGGACAAAATAGCCTTAAAAACTATTGTGGTATTGAATATGTACTTATGCACTTTATCTCTTATTAAGTTGCTTGTTGTGCGATAACCATGTTCCTGGGGACGCCATCAACTACTCTTTGTTGAATATCATGTGAGTTGCTATGCATGTCCGTCTTGTCCGAAGTAAGGGAGATCTACCACTTAATGGTTAGAGCATGCATATTGTTAGAGAAGAACATTGGGCCGCTAACTAAAGCCATGAATCATGGTGGAAGTTTCAGTTTTGGACATATATCCTCAATCTCATATGAGAACACTAATTGTTGCTACAGGCTTATGCATTAAAGAGGAGTCCATTGTCTGTTGTCCATGTTGTCCCGGTATGGATGTCTAAGTTGAGAATAATCAAAAGCGAGAAATCCAAAATGCGAGCTTTCTCCTTAGACCTTTGTACGAGCGGCATGGAGGTACCCCTTTGTGACACTTGGTTAAAACATGTGTATTGCGATGATCTCGGTAGTCCAAGCTAATTAGGACAAGGTGCGGGCACTATTAGTATACTATGCATGAGGCTTGCAACTTGTAAGATATAATTTACATGATACATATGCTTTATTACTACCGTTGACAAAATTGTTTCATGTTTTCAAAACCAAAGCTCTAGCACAAATATAGCAATCGATGCTTTCCTCTTTGAAGGACCTTTCTTTTACTTGTATGTTGAGTCAGTTCACCTATCTCTCTCCACCTCAAGAAGCAAACACTTGTGTGAACTGTGCATTGATTCCTACATACTTGCATATTGCACTTCTTATATTACTTTACATTGACAATATCCATGAGATATACATGTTATAAGTTGAAAGCAACCGCTGAAACTTAATCTTCTTTTGTGTTGCTTCAATACCTTTACTTTGATTTATTGCTTTATGAGTTAACTCTTATGCAAGACTTATTGATGCTTGTCTTGAAGTACTATTCATGAAAAGTCTTTGCTTTATGATTCATTTTTTTACTCATGTCATTACCATTGTTTTGATCGCTGCATTCATTACATATGCTTACAATAGTATGATCAAGTTTATGATGGCATGTCACTTAAGAAATTATCATTGTTATCGTTTACCTACTCGAGGGCAAGTAGGAACTAAGCTTTGGGATGCTTGATACGTCCCAAACGTATCTATAATTTCTTATGTTCCATGCCACATTATTGATGATATCTACATGTTTTATACACATTATATGTCGTTATTATGCATTTTCCGGCACTAACCTATTAACGAGATGCCGAAGAGCCGATTCTTGTTTTCTGCTGTTTTTGGTTTCAGAAATCCTACAAAGGAAGTATTCTCGGAATTGGACGAAATCAACGCCCAGGGTCCTATTTTTGCACGAAGCTTCCAGAAGACCGAGGGGGAAAGGAAGTGGGGCCACGAGGCGCCGCCACACTAGGGCGGCGCGGCCTAGGCCTTGGCCGCGCGGCCCTAGCGTGTGGGGCCCTCGTGTGGCCCCCCGCGTTGCCCTTCCGCCTACTTAAAGCCTTCGTCGCGAAAACCCCAGTACCGAGAGCCACGATACGGAAAACCTTACTGAGACGCCGCCGCCAATCCCATCTCGGGGGATTCAGGAGATCGCCTCCGGCACCTCGCCGGAGAGGGAATCATCTCCCGGAGGACTCTTCATCGCCATGATCGCCTCCGGAGTGATGAGTGAGTAGTTCACCCCTGGACTATGGGTCCATAGCAGTAGCTAGATGGTCGTCTTCTCCTTATGTGCTTCATTGTTGGATCTTGTGAGCTGCCTAACATGATCAAGATCATCTATCTCGTAATGCTATATGTTGTGTTTGTCGGGATCCGATGGATAGAGAATACTATGTTATGTTAATTATCAATCTATTACCTATGTGTTGTTTATGATCTTGCATGCTCTCCGTTATTAGTAGAGGCTCGGCCAAGTTTTTGCTCTTAACTCCAAGAGGGAGTATTTATGCTCGATAGTGGGTTCATGCCTCCATTAAATCCGGGACGAGTGACGGAAAGTTCTATGGTTGTGGATGTGCTGTTGCCACTAGGGATAAAACATTGATGCTATGTTCAAGGATGTAGTTATTGATTACATTACGCACCATACTTAATGCAATTGTCTGTTGTTTGCAACCTAATACCGGAAGGGGTTCGGATGATAACCTGAAGGTGGACTTTTTAGGCATAGATGCATGCTGGATAGCGGTCTATGTACTTTGTCGTAATGCCCAATTAAATCTCACTATATTTATCATATCATGTATGTGCATTGTCATGCCCTCTCTATTTGTCAATTGCCCGACTGTAATTTGTTCACCCAACATGCTATTTATCTTATGGGAGAGACACCCTAGTGAACTGTGGACCCCGGTCCTATTCTTTACATCGCATACAATCTACTGCAATTGTTCTTTATCGCTTCTACGCAAACAATCATCTTCCACACAATACGGTTAATCCTTTGTTACAGCAAGCCGGTGAGATTGACAACCTCACTCGTTTCGTTGGGGCAAAGTACTTTGGTTGTGTTGTGCGGGTTCCACGTTGGCGCCGGAATCCCTGGTGTTGCGCCGCATTACATTCCGCCACCATCAACCTTCAACCTGCTTCTTGGCTCCTCCTGGTTCGATAAACCTTGGTTTCTTTCTGAGGGAAAACTTGCTACTGTCTGCATCACACCTTCCTCTTGGGGTTCCCATCGGACGTGTGTCAACTGCACGCATCAGCTACCTTTAAACAATTCAAAAGTTATTATCTCTTATTTGTGTCAATGTTTTATAGCTCATGAGGAAGTATGTGGTGTTTTATCTTTCGATCTTGTCATTTACTTCTGACAGACTTTCACAATGGACTAGTGGCTTCATCCGCTTATCCAATAACTTTGCAAAAAGAGCTGGCAATGGGGTTCCCAGCCCCGATTAATTAACTTGCATTAATAATTCTCTTCACATGTTTTGCCCTGATCTATCAGTAAGCAACTTAATTTTGCAATAGATACTCCTCCATGGTATGTGAAATGTTGGAAGGCACCCGAGGATTCGGTTAGCCATGGCTTGAGAAAGCAAAGGTTGGGAGGAGTGTCATCCTTAAATAAACTAAAGTACATGTGTAAACAAAAGAGAAGAGGGATGATCTACCTTGCTGGTAGAAATAACGTCCTTCATGGGAGCCGCTCTTGAAAGTCTGGTTGATAAGGTAGTTAGAGTGCCCACTACCATTCGTTGACAACAACAAACACCTTTCAAAACTTTACTTTTATGCTCTCTATATGATTTCAAAACTTGAAAAGCTCTAGCACATGATTTAATCCCTGCTTCCCTCTGCGAAGGGCCTATCTTTTACTTCTATGTTGAGTCAGTAAACCTATTTCCCTCCATCTTAAGCAAGCAATTGAGTTGTTGTGATCCAACCATCTATATTGTGATTTATTTAATCATGCCTTTTATTCTTCCTTGTTCAGTACAAGTTTTATCTGAATGAATATAGCTTTGAAGATTATCGATGATTATGTGGAGATTATTATGATTGAGTATGCAAATTTTGCTATAAGCTTTAATATAAGTGCGCTGCTCGATAAATAAGTACAATCTGTTAAATGTTCTCTGACCAAGAATGAAGTTTTCCATCACCAATTATGATTTCCTATGCACCTTTATTTGTGATTTCCTTTTACTTGTTTCAAGTTGAATCATATGGGGAAGTTGTTCACTAGAATGTCTTGTGTGAATTAATATGATGCTTCTTGTCCGTATTTTATTTATCGACTCTTCACTCCATAAACTTGTGGTCTTGTTTACTGAGTTCAGTTTCGCTTGGGACAAGCGAAGTCTAAGCTTGGGGGGAGTTCATACGTCCATTTTGCATCACTATTTTATATCATAATTTACTGTTATTCATTGATATATTTCATATTTAGAGATGATACTTATGTTATTTCATCTATTTTGCATGTTTCATGATTATTGGAGAATCGCGCACCGGAGTCAGGATTCTGCTGGAAAAAGCACCGTCAGAATGCAATATTTCGGAAGATCAGCAATTGGCGGAAATTACACGGAAAATCTTATTTTTCCAGAAGACGGAGACAGCCAGAAGGAGGAGCCGAGGAGGGCCGCCATGGGCCCCCATAGGCCGGCGCGGGCCCAGGCCTGGCCGCGCCGCCTTGTGGGGAGGGGGCCCACAGCCCCCTCTGGCCTCCTCTCCTTCGCGTACTTCTTCGTCCCGAAAACCTAAGCTCGGGGGAAGAATCGCGAGGAGACACAGCCGCCTCTGTGGGGCGGAAAACACCAGAGAGAAAAGAGCTCTCCGGCAGGCTGAAATCCGCCGGGGAAATTCCCTCCCGGAGGGGGAAATCGACACCATCGTCATCGTCATCGAGCTGGACTTCATTGAGATCATCATCACCATCATCTCCACCATCGACATCTCCATCTTCACCGCTGCACCTCGTCACCGCTGTAACATCTAGGGTTGAATCTTGATAGTTTGATAGGGGAAACTCTCCCGGTATTGATTACTCCTTGTTATTGATGCTATTGAGTGAAACCATTGAACCAAGGTTTATGTTCAGATTGTTATTCATTATCATATCACCTCTGATCATGTTCCATATGGTGTCTCGTGAGTAGTTCGTTTAGTTCTTGAGGACATGGGTGAAGTCTAAATGTTAGTAGTGAATTATGTTGGGTAATATTCAATGTTATGATATTTAAGTTGTGGTGTTATTTTTCTAGTGGTGTCATGTGAACGTCGACTACATGATACTTCACCTTTATGGGCCTAGGGGAATACATCTTGTATTCGTTTGCTAATTTTGGGGTTGCCGGAGTGACAGAAACCTAAACCCCCGTTGGTATATCGATGCAGGAGGGATAGCAGGATCTCAGAGTTTAAGGCTGTGGTTAGATTTATCTTAATTACTTTCTAGTATTTGCGGATGCTTGCAAGGGGTATAATCACAAGTATGTATTAGTCCTAGGAAGGGCGATGCATTAGCATAGGTTCACTCACACAACACTTATCAAAACAATGAAGATTAATCAGCTATATGAAGCGAAAGCACTAGACTAAATTCCCGTGTGTCCTCAACAACGTTTGGTCATTATAAGTAAACAAACCGGCTTGTCCTTTGTGCTAAAAAGGATTGGGCCACTCGCTGCAATTATTACTCTCGCATTTTATTTACTTGTACTTTATTTATCTGCTATATCAAAACCCCCTGAATAATTGTCTGTGAGCAGTTTGATCCAAGGGCTCTTGGGCACCTCTAGAACCTTCCTAGGACTCCCCTCTGTCCTTCATGAGCCTCACAACTCGTGGCTGGGCCGAAATATCCAGGTATGGAAAGAGTTTGTGTCAAATACGTCACCAACTTTCGGAGTCCCGAGACTGCACGAACCTCCGCAGTAATTCTGCTCTCTAGGATGCATCCGTTGTCCGTTCTGGACGAATAAGATGTCCAAATTGTTCGGTTTGAAATTCTCTATAACTTTGTAGTTTACGACATTTCCATTGGACGTCGTTTTGATGGAGTTTCGAAACGATCTTTGAAAAGTGTTCAGCAGGGACAGATTCCGGGAAATTCCAGATTTCACCATAATGAGCTATTTCCTTCCATATTTGCCTATTTCCTGCACAACAAAGTTGAAACCAAGAACTTGTGCACTTTTGCAACTATTAATAGGTTAGTCCCTTAAAACATATAGTAATTGGTGTAAAACAAGCATGAAACATAAAAAATTATAGATACGTTTGCGACGTATCAACATCCCCAAGCTTAACGCCTGCTCGTCCTCGAGTAGGTAAGTGATAAAAAGAATTATTTTTGAGGTGACATGCACCTTCAAAGTTCAAAGGATGACTAGATACAAATAATTTAAGAACAAGTAATAACACATTCATGATTCAATCAATAATAATTTTGGGACCATGCACATAGAACTAACAATGACAACTATGCTCTCATAAGACGCTGCATATAACTTAGAAGATGAAGACCCAACATAAAAGTAAAAGAATGGCCCTTCGCAGAGGGAAGCAGAGATTAAACATGTGCTAGAGCTTTTTATTTTGAAAACATAGAGATATAAAACTTTAAGAGAGGCAATTGTGTCAACGGTAGCAATAAGTAATGTAGGTTATGTATAAAACTTCATATAAGTTGCAAGCCTCATGCATCGAATACTAATAGTGCTCGCACCTTGTCCTAATTAGCTCGGATTTCCATGGATTATCATTGCATTACATATGTTTCAACCAAGTTTCACAAAGGGGTACCTCCATGCCACCTGTACAAAGGTCTAAAGCTCTTTAAGCTTAAAGCTTTTGGCAACATAAATTTCTCATAAGAGATTTTTGAGGTTTTAATGTCCATGCTGAAACTTCCACCATGTAAACATGGCTTTGGTTAGCGGCCCAATGTTCTTCTCTAACAATATGCATACTCTAAAATTTTATCATGGTTATCTCCTTTACTTCAGACAAGACGGACATGCATAGTAACTCACATGATATTTATCAAAAATATGATGATGGTGTCCCCATGTCAGCATGGTTGCAACACAACAAGCAGCTTATAAGAACATACATAACTGACATATTCCTCACCACAATATTTTTTAGGCTACTTTCCCATGAGCTATGTATTGCAAAAACAAGGAATTATTTTGAAGGTTTTAAAGGTAGCACATGTAAATTTACTTGGAGTGACGGTGAAATACCACATATAGGTAGGTATGGAGGACACTTTTGGTATATTTTGGTTTTTGGTGATTGGATGCACGAGTAGAGATCATACTCAGTACAGAATGAAGGCTAGCAAAAAGAAAGATAACGACCAACTAAGAGAGCAATAATGGTCATAATCATGCATAGCGACAAAACTTATTAATTAAAGCATATGGTGATATTAAAAGTCTAAACTAAATGATCAATTCAACCCAATTGAAACATCAGAGGAGATCTTCCATTTGCATCACTATTAATATGAAACCTTTTTTACTCGTATCCAACACCAATCAACTTATTTGAAACAACTCTCATTTATAATATTCATTAAAGATCAGAGAGCTAATCATATATAACTGAAGCATACTAACAAGCTCTGAACAAAATAGGAGTGAAAAACCAGAGCTAAACGCAAGTACTAGCAAAAATAAAACGCTCGTTAAACAATAAGAGTGAAAACTAGAGCGTTCATACAATTAAAACGGAGCGTGTCTCTCTCCCAAACAAACATGGTATGATGGTGCCCACTTTATTGAAAATAAAATACACAATAGAAAATAAAGACGCTCCAAGAATAACACATAGTATATGAAACAATAAAAATATAGTGAAAACCTGATATTTTTTTTGATGAAGAAGGGGATGCCTTGGGCATCCCCGAGCTTTGACGCTTGTACTTCTTGAATATATCTTGGGGTGACATGGGCATCCCCAAGCTTGAGCTTTTGTCCATTCTTCATCTCATCTCATCATTCTTCTTTCCTACACTTGAAAACTTCCTTCATACAAAACTCATCACAAATCTCATTAGCAGCGTTAGTGCAATGATAATATTAATTAAATCTACAAAGTTCAGTATGACATATGAAAATCATTTTAATAAGAATTAGCTACTATAGCACAACTTCAATAAGGTTCTTTGATCAAGAGAACTCAAAAAGGTGGGCAAAAAATATGCAAATGCAAAACAGTGCAAGAATCTGTCAAAACAGAACAGTTCGTCAAAATTGATTTTTGAAAAATAGTTACGCTGCGTAACTCGAAAAACTCTGAACTAATGAAAGTTAGATAAATACCTGGGGAAGATGCTCGTAAATTGGCAGCTCAAACTTACGTTCTGGTGATTTTTGGCGATTTTTCTCGTGACGAACCAGAAACAGTAAACGAGATTGCAAATCTCCCAAATACCACTTTCTTACCATTAGAGGCAATTCTTGACACAAAAACAAAACAAACATGATAAGGAGAGGTCATTACAGTAGTAATGACTTCCAAGACTCAACAAAGCAGTAAACAACAGAAATATAAACATATTGGTTTGTCTCCCATAAAGCTCTTTCTTTATAGCCATTTAAGATGGGCATGATTATTTGATGGAGCTCTCAAACCCCCTCTTTTTGTTGTTGTTGTTGTTGTTTTCCAATTATAAGTGAAACTGAAAAAGAAACAAGAACCAAATAAAGAACCTAATAAAACTAAATAGGATAAAACCAAAGATAATAAAAGCAACTATATACAATGCTTACATGTGGATGGGTAATATTGAGTTTGAAGGAGACAACCTCATGTTGGTTCATGAATAGGGGGATGCCTTGGGCATCCCCAAGCTTAGATATTTGGATCTTCTTGAATATTCTCTTGGGATTCATCTACACATCCCCAAGCTTGAGCTCTTGCATCCTATTGCTCATCTCATATCACCATATTGATTGGAACTTAAAAACTCCATCCACATAAAGCTTCACAAAACTCATTAGTAGGTTAGTACTCATTAAATAAAATCCATAAGTGTTCAAGTATCCCTAATTTCTATAAAATCTATCAAATATTTAGCCACTGTAATACTGAGGTTTCTTATTATTTCAATCGTACGTCGAAAACGAAGGAAACTTTTGAATCCTAAGTACAATATTTAAACAAAGAGAATAAAAATCTGTCAAAACTGAACACGCTGTAAAGATGTCACTCAATGAGATAGTTACGTAGCTCAAATCGAAAAACTCATGATTAATGAAAGACAGATCATAACCTCAGGTCTACGCACAAAACATTTCAGATCAAAATGCCATACTGAGATTTTCACGAATTTTTGCAAGACAAAGCACAGAAATCTGTCTCAACAGAATCAGTCCGTAAAGATTGAATTATTAGATCTGTCTACGTACCTCAAATCAGAAAAGTCAGAACTAACGAAAGTTAGATAACGAGCACTACTATGCACTCAAGAAATTTCAGATCAAGATCACGTTCTAGTGATTTTAAAAAATTTCTGCAGTGGAGAACAGGAAATCTGTTTTCTAGACAGCATAGTGACAAACTTGCATAACAAACTAGGGGTTATCTATACATTCTATTTACAGCGAGATATGTACACTATATACACTTTATACACTATTTACAAGTTTTTAATAAAAAGCTTCCGTGGAAAGAATTGTTTTGGTTTCGCAGGCATGAACACAAGTGTTCAAGGTCGACCCCCACTTCACCATTACTCATCTTTCCAATCACTTTTCTTTTCTGAAAACATTTTTTTATTTTTTTATATAAGAAGTACAACTAATTTTTTTTGTAATTCACATTCCCTATCCATACAAGAGATAGAGAATAACTAGGTATAGGAAGTAAAACTACTTAGAGATAAAGCAAACAAGTGCACACGAAAATATTCACCTACGCTATGGCTCCCCGGCAATGGCGCCAGAAAAGGTCTTGATATCCCACAAGTATAGGGGATCGTTTGTAGCCTTTTCGATAAGTAAGACTGTCGAACCCAACGAGGAGCTAAATATAGGATAAACATTCTCTCAAGTTCTATCAACCACTGATACAACTCTACGCACACTAAGCGTTTGCAATATCTAGGAAATAAACTAGAGCGATAACGGGTATGAGAGGTGACTTTGCAGAACAATAAAATACACAGAATAAATGTTAGTGTTGCAGCAATAAAAAAAACTAAACTAACAGTACCATGAGTGTGGAAAGACGGTGGTAATAGTGGTGGCTTTGTCCAAGATCAATTAGTGAAGATCTTGGGTTCAATGTCTTCGATGCAGCTTTCTATGTAGGAGAGGCTAAATATACATGCTCTCCCTCCGGGATTACAAGTACTATATGATTGGCTTGCTAGCAAACATCCGTAAATACTAGCAAGCATTAAGGTTTCCCCAACCATAGCCTTAAGTAAATGGTCCTCTTACTCCCATACATGCAACTATCCGGTTCGCGTCCTCAGGTGTCACTCCGGCAGAACTTCCCCTTCTAGTATACAAGTACTACCAACCCTATGGTGCTTGATCCATGCGCGCACAAATAAAATGGGCACCAAGGACGGTAACATATCAACATACAACTCTAATGAACCAAAGAGAAACAACAAATCAATCAAAGAACAAATAAACTATGGCAACATGACATAGATCATAGGATTATAACATATAGCATCAAACACCATGTTTACATAGGGAGGTACAGAGGTTTGTGAGAGGATGGACCACTGAATACAATGAGGAGTTGGTGATGGAGATGGCAGTGAAGACGTTGGAGGGCTCAGCGAGGAGCGCCGGGAGGCGGAGGCGTGGGCGGCGGCGGCGGCGCGGGGGACTCCTTCCCCGCCGCCGGCATCATGGGGGAGCGCCGCCCCTTAGCCTTCTTCTTCCTTGAGTTGGTGCTGGTGTAGATGAGTGTTTCCCCCTCCTTGGCTAGGAGGATTTTCGTGACAATGCTTGGGGGCCTCCAAAAATAGGGTTTCCCATCAATATATAGTGTTGAAGATGCAATCTAGGCCATGGGATGGATGCCTCTTTGATCCAAGGGCTCTTGGGCACCTCTAGAACCTTCCTAGGACTCCCCTCTGTCCTTCATGAGCCTCACAACTCGTGGCTGGGCCGAAATATCCAGGTATGGAAAGAGTTTGTGTCAAATACGTCACCAACTTGGGACGTGTCCAGGATTAATTAACACGAACCGGTACGCAACCCAGGAGGCGGCGGAAAAGTCACAAACCCATCTAGGGTTCCGTCCTCCTCGCCGGCGATACCGTCGGTCCGCTCCGCCTTCGGTGGCCTTGGGGCCTTGGAGGTGTGGCGGACCACGGTCCCTCGCCGGCGGGGAGTTTTCGTTTGCTTTTTAGTCTCTTTTTTGGGATGGTGAGGCGGTGGCTACATCCTGAAGTCAGAATAAGGTTCTCCCCGTCCTATCCTTGCTCCGGTGGTGCATCTAGCGCTGACGGAGGACGCGTGGAGTTGTGTGCCCGTCGGATCTCCTGGGATCCGGTCGGTTTTCGTTTTTGTTGGTGTGGTTTCATGTCAGTCTCTTCTGATCTACGATTGTCATCATTGGCGATGGTTGCTGCTTCTGGTGCGCTGGTCCTTTGGGACCTTAGCACGACGACTTCCCGTCCGTCTATTACAACAAGCTCTACTACGACAAGCTTTGCTCGACTCCGGCGATGGAGGGGCGAGGACAGCGGCGCGCCTTCGGCTCGTGCTAGTGTTTGTAGTCGTCGCTAGGTGGTCCGAGTACCAATTTGTAATTTTCTTTACTTTTTGGATTATTTGTACTACTGTTGGTGATTATTAATAGATCGGTGGATTTCTCGCAAAAAAAAAATACGTCACCAACTTTCGGAGTCCCGAGACTGCACGAACCTCCGTAGTAATTCTGCTCTCTCGGATGCATCTGTTGTCTGTTCTAGACGAATAAGATGTCCAAATTGTTTGGTTTGAAATTCTCTATAACTTTGTAGTTTACGACTTTTCCATTGGACGTCGTTTTGATGGAGTTTCAAAACGATCTTTGAAAAGTGTTCAGCAGGGACAGATTCCGGGAAATTTCAGATTTCACCATAATGAGCTATTTCCTTCCATATTTGCCTATTTCCTGCACAACAAAGTTGAAACCAAGAACTTGTGCACTTTTGCAACTATTAATAGGTTAGTCCCTTAAAACATATAGTAATTGGTGTAAAACAAGCATGAAACATAAAAAATTATAGATACCTTTGCGACGTATCAACATCCCCAAGCTTAACGCCTGCTCGTCCTCGAGTAGGTAAGTGATAAAAAGAATAATTTTTGAGGTGACATGCACCTTCAAAGTTCAAAGGATGACTAGATATAAATAATTTAAGAACAAGTAATAACACATTCATGATTCAATCAATAATAATTTTGGGACCATGCACATAGAACTAAGAATGACAACTATGCTCTCATAAGACGGTGCATATAACTTAGAAGATGAAGACTCAACATAAAAGTAAAAGAATGGCCCTTCGCAGAGGGAAGCAGAGATTCCGGGAAATTCTAGATTTCACCATAATGAGCTATTTCCTTCCATATTTGCCTATTTCCTGCACAACAAAGTTGAAACCAAGAACTTGTGCACTTTTGCAACTATTAATAGGTTAGTCCCTTAAAAGATATAGTAATTGGTGTAAAACAAGCATGAAACATCAAAAATTATAGATACGTTTGCGACGTATCACACGACATCTATGCTCGCAAAGGAAGATCGACTTCTATTGCTTCCGAGCTGAACTTCGTGGTAATGTATTATCTCGTTAGCTAGTACATCATCTACAATGGCATGTGATCGCTCAAATTTTGTATAATATGTTTGTCGCAGCGGTCCGAGATCCAAAAAACAACTGAGGAGTGCGAGGTTGTTTGGGATCAGAGCCATACAGATTAGAAGCCTATTGGACCGATGCGGCATTTCATTAAGGTATGGTCACCAACTTTCAATGTAAGCTATTGTGTTGTGAACTCTATCTTCATAAGTATCGTGTTGTGAACCCTGTGTCATTTCGAACCATGTCTCTATTGCGTCGTGTTGTTTGAATCTATGTGCTACGATGTGATCTATGTGTATGAAATTGCTATGTGTATGTTCTATGTGTATGAAATTGCCATTGTTGTGTTGAAAACTGTTGGAATATGGTAGGATTTTCCATGGTTTTAACACAAGTCAACGTGTGGCGCCCTTCCCACTGGCGCCACACATGTGAACTTATATCAACTTATACTTCGAAAACATCCAGGGGCTCCGGACGCTTAGTCCTTAGCCGTTTTGGCGAGCCTCTTTGTGTGGCGCCAGTGGCATCGGTGCCAGATGTTGACGTGTGGCGCCCGTGGCGTCGGCGCCACACAAACAGGGTCACCAAAATGGCTAAGTCCCTAGAGAAATGTCTTACATTATGTTTTGTGCAAACATAAGTGGATGTGTGGCGCCCCAGTTTCACCGTGTGGCGCCGATGAGAGCGGCGCCACACATCCTGCCACGTCCGATCGGCGCACAACTCAGCGTCGAGGGCGCCACGTCAGCTAGGAGAGTGGCGCCGCCATCACGGGCGCCACATAGTGAGGTGTGACGCCGATGTGAGGGGCGCCACACAAAAGTATTAGATGGGTGAAATAGTTTGGCCGGAGGGTCAGTCTGTGTTATAGTTTCAGAAAAGGGTTATTTCTGTGTAAATCGCCCAAACCTGCGGTAAATTACGAAAAAACTACCAGCCTAAGGTAACTAGTTACTACGCTAATATTTGCACAAGAAAACTGGTGACACTTCTGAAGAAACTAGCGACAGATGGCGCAAACCGGCGACTGGTCGAATTTTAACAACATCGCCCTCCCCCCACCCCCCACTGTCAGATGCCGCTTGGGCTGACGGCCATTGCCCCTCTGTTACGACCCAACTGGTTAAGGCATAACCGGTCCGAACCACCCGCGCCGCTCTCGTTTCACCACCCCCCAAATTCCCGCTCGTTTTCGGAGGTGGAGGAACCATCGAATCCCGACGGAGGCGGAGGCCACGACGTGGGGAGTGGTGTCGCTAATTATGCTAGTGGAGGCGGTGGCAGCTACGTTGATATCAGCATGGATGACCTAGATGAGCCGTGGCTGTCGCGGCATTCGACGATGACGGCGGCGATGTTTGAATGAAAATCTAGGTGGATAATCCGACGATGAGTTACTGGTTCACCAACCACCCCGACAGAGATGAGTAAGTATCCCCTCTATCTCTCTCAATCTGTTTCCCGTAGTTTAATTTAGGAATCGGGAATCTAGGGTTAGGGATTACTGAATTGGGGTTTTACTGAATTGTGGGTTTTTTTTCCATTGCTTTCTAGTTTGGATCCTAAATTTTGGGACATCGGAATTCATCTGGATGGCGTGGACCAATGATGAGAGGACACTTGCTTGTGATGATATCACGCTGATGAATATCGTTGGCGCTGATTGAGACGAAGGGCTGCCGTTTTATTGACTCGATTTACTGCAGAAAGGTTCAGGGCATGTGTATTTTTCCTTCGATTTTTAGGTCTTCAAAAGGTATATGAAATAATAAAATACAAAAAAGAAGGGTTTCTGTCTTCCATAAATTAAATACCAATGAAAGAGACTTTGTGGGAAAGTTCTAAAATTTAACTGAAAATGCAAATAATGATGTATGATGGCAAATATCTATGAAAACTAAACATATATATGACAATATTGATGATGTAAAATGCACATATCAGCGACCGCGCGAGGTTGCTTGAGCCAATACAGGAGGGGCAGGGGCACCGCGGAGGAAGAAGAAAGAAGGGGAAGAAAATGACATGTGGGATCCATGTCCAGCTCATCAAAGTGCATGTGCCCCATTATCAGTGAGAGTAGTCTCTAATCCTGGTCGGGATTGATGCTTTCCCGGTATCCCAAATAGTTCTAGGATTTCATTTAAACCTAACTTTTAGGCCCAAGTTCATCACATCACTTCAAAAGCCCGTTGGGCTTCCGACCAGGCATCTTGCCTATTTGCACATTTCAAGCCTAGGCCCGTCCCAGCCATTGAGCCAAAATCTCCAGCCTAGGCCCGTCCTAGCCATCGAGGCAAGATCTCCGGCTCAGGCCGGATCAATAGGCATGATTGGGCTGGCTTAGGAATGGAAATTTCGGGCCGAGCCAGGCCGGGCCGGGATTCCCATGGCCATGTATAGTTCAGGGTACAATCAATAGAGATTTCGAGTTGAAGGTTAGATTTTCCGAACATCTACAAATTCAGTGTTTAAAATAAACTTTTTCCTCAAGTACGTGCCTGTGAAACAGAAGTTCGAAAAAGAAGGCTTTAAAACAGAAAAGCTATCTAGTATTTCCCTTGTAGAACCCACTGTTTTTTTATGTGTACGATGAGATTTTCCGGAAACCGTTTGATTTGGTTATCACTTAGTTCACAGTAGCGGATCTACAGGGTATTGCCGTATATGACATGGCATACGCCGAGGCCAGCTCGCTTGCTTGTGCTAGCTCATGCACTCTAGCTCTAATCTGCTAGCTTATGTAGTATTTGGCTAACTGAATAGGCGTAGACCGAGCTAGCTCATGGAGTATTATTCAGCATCTAGCACTGGTAGCTCTAATACGAATGAAACATCACTCAGAATTTTGATCCATCGCCAACGGCCAGCTAGGAGAGGAACTAGACGCTTCATACCTATCGCGGAGAGCCGACGATCTTGGCAACATGTCAATGGCTGCACAATAATCATCCCTCTAGGCCGTTGTCGGTACTTAGAGCATCTTCAGCCGCGTCCTCCAAACAGCGCCGTATCGAGCATTTGGAGGACACGTTTTCTTCTTGCCGCGTTTGGAGGACGTCGCTCTCCGGCCGCGCCCCCCAAACGCCGCCTCTAAACTTGTTTTAAATTAAAATACTCTTTTTTTTTACATTTTCATTTCAATACAGTGAAGGAACATTACACAAACTAATACATAATTGGAAACATGGTTTTCCACAAACTAGGACATAGTTTGAAACATGATTTCCACAAATTAAAACATTGCAAAATAAGAAAACCTAAGTATAGTTGGCCTCGTGCACTGCATGCATGGGATAAGGATACCTTGAAACAACCACGTCATCGGCTTGCTGAATTGCAAAGAGAACTAAACGCGGTTATGGTGGGGCCATTATCGGATGAGGCAACTAAACGCCAGCAAGAGGTTCAACTTGAGATGGAGAATATTCATGAACAGGAGGAAATAAAGTGGGTCCAGAGAAGCAGAGTAAATTGGATGAAATATGGAGATCGTAACACTAGTTTCTTCCATAATTTTTCCTCGGCTAAAAGAATGAAGAATCTTATTAAAAAACTTCAGGATGGCAATGGTGATTGGATAGAAGATCAACATGAGCTATCTGTTCACATCAAAGATTATTTTGAGGGGCTTTTCACATCTGAGGTGAATGAGCCGGATATGGGGATAATAAATAAGGTTAAACCATCTATGATGGAGGATATGAATAATATTCTATGTGCAGAATATACGAGAGAGGAGGTTAAGAAAGCATTGTTCATATTGGAGACTTGAAAGCTCCGGGGCCAGACGGTCTCATGCAATTTTCTTTAAGAAGTATTGGGGCCTCTTTGGAGAAGAATTGATTGATGAAGTCTTGCTAGCCATTAATACAAAAAATATTCGTGAGGGATAGAATGATACTATCGTTGTCCTTATTCCAAAGGTGGAGAGTCCGGAAAAGGTAACGCAATTTCAGCCCATCAGTTTATGCAATGTGATATATAAAGTTATCTCCAAAGTGATTGTGGATAGACTCAAAACTATACTTTCAGAGATCATCTCTCCCACACATAGCGCTTTTGTTCCTGGAAGATTGATCACATATAATTTTCTTGTGGCCTATGAAGCTTATCACACGATAAATAAAAAAAGAGAAGGGAATTATGGTCTTTGTGCTATAAAACTTGATATGCACAAGGCATACGACCGTGTCGAATGGTCGTTTTTAGAAAAAATATTGCTGCGGCTTGGCTTTAAGGAGGACTAGATAAAACTGATCATGTGTTGTGTTAAGTCGGTAAAATATCAAATCCGTGTCAATGGACACGAGACTGAGGTGATCAGTCCAGCGAGGGGTTTGCAGCAAGGAGATCCAATCTCCCCTTACTTGTTTCTCCTTTGCGCTGAGGGTTTATCTAGTTTGATAAAGCATGAGGAGGATATTGGAAACCTGATTGGTGTCAAGGTGTGTCGTAATGCACGGGCTGTTTCCCACTTATTGTTTGCGGATGATTCACTAATCTTATTAAGGGCTGATATATCTAATGCGTCAACTCTGAGCAAAGTGTTGCATGACTATTGGTCTTCTTCGGGCCGGCTAGTAACTGTGGATAAATCTAGCATTTTCTGTAGTCCTTGTACAAGTGTGGAAACTAAAGAGGCAATTTCCATGGAATTGAATATTCTATTACAGATAAATATTTGGGGCTACCACCAATTTTAGGTGTTGACAGATCGGATTGTTTCATGCATCTCATTGGCAGAATTATTAGTAGATTGAGTGGGTATAAAGAGAAACAACACTCTTATGGAGGTAAGGAGGTGATTTTGAAAGCTATTGCGCAAACTATTCCAGCGTATGCTATGTCGGTATTCAAGCTATCTAAACAAGTAATTAAAGGGATAACAAATGCCATGTCCCGTTACTGGTGGGGAGATGATGATGATCAGAAACATATGCATTGGTTTGCGTGGTGCAAGATATGTGTTCCAAAAAATAGAGGAGGTATGAGGTTCAGAGATCTCCATTGTTTTAATCTTGCCATGCTATCTAAACAAGTGTGGAGGATTTTATGTGAACCAGATTCTTTGTGTGCACAAATTCTAAGAGTAAAGTATTATCCATCTGGTGATCTACTAAATGCTGAGTAAAAAAAAGGATCCTCCTATACTTGGCAAAGTATCTGGACAGGTATCCAATCCTTCAAGAAGGGATGTATTTGGCGAGTTGGTAATGGAGAAGATATTAATATATGGGGTGATCCATGAATCCCTTCTAGTCCATCAAGGAAAATGGTGACAAGTCGAGGAAATATAGTTCAAATAAAAGTATCTGAACTGATTGATTCTCATACTCGGTCATTGAATGAAGGGCTGTTGAGATCATTATTTTGGTCTGTTGATGTTACAAGGATACTTAAAATACCCCTAGCTATTGGGATGATGGAAGATTTTGTATCATGGAATTATACCAAGAATGGTATCTTTTCCGTTCGTTCAGCATATTACACAAAATGGGATCACCAACACAGCAGAAAACTGACTTGCACAGGCGGCTTAGGATCAGCGACTGTTAATCCAGTTTAGTCTAATCTATGGTGTCTGAAAGTATCGCCGGAGGTTAAAATTTTCTGCTAGCATTTGCTTCATGGCACCTTACCATGTAAATGTGTAATTGCCAACAGACATATTATAACAAGCAGCCTATATGTCCAGTGTGCGAAATATACTCTGTGAAGATACAATCCATGCTTTCTTTCAATGTCCAAGGGTCTTGGAAATTTGGACTAATCTTGGCTTGTTGGTTATGATCAATGGGATGTCACTTATTGATAGATCGGGCTCTTCCATTCTGGAAGCTCTACTGAGGATGCCGGATCCCAGCCCCGAGACTAGCTGGCATTAGTGTGAAAGAACTTCTTGCTACCTGTTGTTGGTATATCTGGTGGCAAAGGAGACAAGTAGCTCATGGTGAACATGTGGCTAACTCGACTCGATCAGCACAATCTATCCTAGCGATCACCTCCAATTATGTTCGTGCTCATAAGAAGAACATGGTTACTTGGAAAGCGGGATGGCAGAAACCGAAAGATGGGTACTGTAAACTGAACATTGATGTCTCTTTCTTAGCTGAATACTTCACTGGAGCGATTGGAGCTGTAATTCGGGATGCTACTGGTTGTTTCATTGCTGAAAGTAGTTGTGCGATTTCTTCCATTGCGGATGCACCAACTGCTGAAGTTAGAGCTCTCCGCGACGGCCTGCTACTTGCGGGACAAGCGGGCTGCACTAAATTTATTATTAACAGTGATTGCATGGACGTTATCTCAACTATGTTAGAGGGAGGTAATTCAATTGGACCCGCGGCGGCGATATATGAAGAATGCACATTTTTTTCGAAGGATTTTTCTCATGTTGGTTTTGAGCATTGTTATAGGGAAAGCAATAGAGTAGCTCATACTTTAGCTAGTACGGCAGAAGGATCACAATCTATTGTGTTGATTGATGACCCACCTGAGTTCATCTATGCACTTTTGGTTGATGATGTAACTATCTTTGAGAATTAATAAAATTGCCTCTATGGCTTTCCCTAAAAAAAACTATAGTTGGCCTCGTAGATTTCGTATGTTCGCTACCAAGAAAGAACACTCTCAGTCACCCAAACTGAAAAATCCAGCTGGTAATGATAGCCCTGTTGGTCCTTTGCAGGGAGAACATACAGAAACCCCCGTGACCATTTTCGCTGCGAAGAAAGAACCCTTGGCGTGTTCAATCGTCCTCCTCTTCATCGTCGCCTAGGTAGTGCCGGCGGCAGGACGTGTCGCCGAACACCTTCACGCTCATCTCCTCGTTGCCTTGGTAGGAGAATGTGAGCACGCTTGGAGGTCGTGGAACCACGCGAACTTCTCGCAGCCGGTGTGGAGGTACATCTTGCCGCGCCCGTTGAAGAGCACGTCCACCAGCCACCGGCAGAAGCCGCAGCCAGCCTCCCACAGCTGCAGCGCGGCCGGCTCGTTACCGGCGACATACTCGGCGAACTTGTCCGATAGCCTCTGGATGCCGAGTGGGTCGCCACTGAGGACGACGATGAACTCGAACTCCCACTCTCCCTCGGAAGACGACGACATCGCAGGCTATGGCGACCGTGCAGCCCTTGCTGCTCTAGCACGGCCGCGGCCGTGGTCACGGCCACGGCCGCGACCTCAGCCTCGTCCTTGGCCTCTACCAGCCATGGAAAGGCCCTCGACTCTTGAGATGGTGGTGACTAGGGTTGGAGAGAGATGCACTAGGGTTTGTGTGTGAGGAACGATGCGAGAGCGCCCCTTTTTATAGGCCGGAGGGGGCGGGGGTGTGATGGCGCTCATTAACGCCGGCGCGGAGAGCTATGCGCGACGAGACGCACCGCTGCGCCTCCGCGGAAACTGCATCGTCGCTGCGCGGCAATAACTTCCGTCGCGAGGTAGACGACGGTTATGTTAAACTTGAATGTGCCAATGATGCGTCGGGCCCGCCACTGTCTGCCTCATTTTTCGTTGTGTCCAGCGTATCCAGAGTGTCCCCTGTGGACCGGGGACGGGCTCGGGACGCTGGACATCGTATTGGGCCGGGCCGGACGGAAGGAGGCTTTGGGGCACGCCGCTAGAAACGAAAAAAAATGTCCAGCGCGCCCCCAAAAACCTTTGGAAACACTTTGGGGGACACGGCTGGAGATGTTCTTACACTATTTTTCGATTAATCTTTCAATTACATGTTATTTTTATTGTATACACTGATTTGCAATGCAAATTTTGAAGTTATTTGCTGAATTGGTATGAACCAAAATTTTCTTGTGGTACCCTATCATAAAATCCTAGGTCGGCCAATGAGTTCAATGCGCTGGATTTTATTTTATTTGATTTGACACATGCAAGTAACATGGCAACGAACAGCTTTTCGGAAAAAAAACCTGCAAAGAACAATTAGCAAGCTGCATACATGCATGGACAAATTTTAATACTACTACATCAGCGGCATCTCCTTTGGCGCCGGTGATCGGCAGCAAGGCAAGCGTGCAAGGCCGGTGGCCATGGAAGCTCGTACGGGTACGCCGGTCCCGCGTACTTGTTCCTCTCGTGCGTGCGCTCCACCTCCAGCGTGTCGAGCTCAACGGAGAAAAGCCAGGTTTCCCTTATCGGTGTCAAGAGGACAGACGTCGCATTAGCCGCAACAATCACGGCTGGTTGCTGGAAGTTCATCTCGTTGTGCCCCGGCATCCCCGAGGTCGCCTCCAACAGCCTCACGAGGTTCTCCTTTACCCACTCGCCGTTGCCCTGGAGTTGCACAAAGACCACGAGGTCTGTGTCGATCACGCGGATGACGCGCACCACGCCGTCTTCGCCGTCGACGATCCTTAAGGTTGACCGTTCGTGCGTCATCCCCACGACAGCATCCGGGAACTCGGCAAGCGAGAACTCCGCGGTTGTCTCGTCCAGAGCGAGCAAGACGCCGTCGCGCTGGATCGCCCAGTATAGAGACCACTGCGTGCGCCCCACGAAGCTGAGTACGCTGAACTCCGGGACTGGGAGTGGGACGCCGATCGCTCTTTGACCAAGGCTCCAGCCGCCGTCATTGCCGGAGAACACGCACGCTCGGAGCCCTCCATGGCCGTACGGGTCGTATTCGAAGGCCGCGATGATCACCCGAAAGTTCGACATGCTAATGCAGCCGCACGTGCCTTGGACGGAGACGCCGTCGAGCAGGAACGCGCCAAAGCAGAAATTGCGACGCATCTCCCGCGGGTAGCCGATCCTCTAGTACCGACGCGAGAGCGGCTCGCAGACAACGAGGTCGGGGAAGAAGAGCTGCCCGATCATGTCTGTCCTCAAACCGTAGAGGAGGAGGAGGCTGCCGCGGCTGTCGGCGAGCTCCCAGGATGACGGGGGGCTGCCTCGGCTTTCAGGGCGCTCCAAGGAAGAGGAGCCGCAGTTGACGTCGGGGAGGAAATCGAGGGAGAAGTGGCGTCTGTCGATGACATCGGCCGTCGAGGGGTCTGGGACGAAGACCTAGTAGTTCCCGTCCGGCAGCAGCTTGTCGCCGTGTCTTGGGTCGACGACCTAATAGTGGTCGGGGACGTATGCCGGGTGGATGGAGCTGAACCGGGCCAGGAACGAGGTTTCCGCGATGATGCGGCGCCAGCGCTTGCACGCAAACACAGCGCGGATGAGTCCACGCGCACAAGGACCAGCTCGAGGAGGTGGTCAGGAATGTGATCGACCCCCGTTGGCCCGGGCAGGATCTTGCTCTTCCACGATGCTCTTTTGAGCTTGTTGTTGCGCCCCCGTTGTCGCCCGCAGCCCGCCATGGACACAGAACTCTGGGCAAGTTCTTCCTTATTACTACCTCTGTCTATAAATAGTGGTTTTAGATTTGTCAAATACTAGATGTATCTAGTAACTAATAGTGTCTAGATACATCAAAATTTAACAAACTAAAGGCATAACTAATCGTGTCTAGATACATCAAAATTTAACAAACTAAAGGAATTTATTTATGGATGGAGGGAGTAGAATAAATCCTCTAAGCAGGACGAGACATATGGGTCTTATTCAGTGAGCATCATTAACGCGCTGTTGAGGCGTTAAAATACACTCTGAGAACGCTATCCGGACATCATGTCCTTGGATCCCACGGAACCTAAATCTGGGTCGATGCCTTGCGGTGCGCGAGAGAATAGAATAGATGTGTTGATTCAATCATAACCGTCTGCACTCGCACGAACTATCTTAGCCGTGCAATCTTCATCCATTGGTGGTTTAAATACTTTAAAGTTCAGAAACTTCAGTTCCAATAGTTCTGCAACTAGGGCACAACACAGACACACCAATAACATTTACCACCAGCGACATACCGGCATGGTGACACATACACACCGCTAAGAACTATTTTTTCACGCCACTGATAAATTTGTTCCTACTAGTGAAACTGTTTGTTCTTCCACATCCAAAATGAAGTTGGTCAGTTGATGGTATCTCTCTCTTATTATTTGTCCTAATTATGTTAGAATGTAAGTAGTAAGTTTACTTTTTTCTCGTACACCTTCTATGCGTCAGCTACATTGATTGGAGCTGACGATTCCAAATATTTTTCTGCGTATTTTTATTTTGTAGTGAATACCGATGAAACAAACATTTCGTTGTGTTTAGGGCGTCTCATTGAGTATATTGTTAATATTATTTATAAAGTTGAACAACAGATTGTTATTTTTTTCTTTCATCGTAGCTTTCTAGTCTCTCCATCTTTCTCTCACTTTTTCCCCTTCTTACTTTTCTTCCGTCCAGTCTTTCATATTGTTCTCCATTGTAATTACCTCTTCTGTACAGTTCCTCATTGTCACCCCTTCAGTATTTTGTCTCAATCGTCTCTCATTTCTCAATCTTCTCACTACTTCATTATTCTTAGTCATCTCGTTTATAATTGTTTTAGTCTTCATCTCCTCATTTTCGGAGTCTTCTTAGTCATCGGGATCTTTTGATTATTTCAGTCTTCTTCTTTCTCTCAGTTTCTCTTTATATCAATTTCCTCATTCCCAATCTCTTTTCCTAGATTTTTATATTTTCTATTTTCCTCAATTATGTTTCCCCATTCTTATTTTCTCACTAATATTTCAATTTGTTTGTCTCTTGATTATTCAGTTTTTCTCATTCTCTCGGTTTTCAGTCTTCTTGTTTTTCTTTAGTTTTGGTTTTTCGGATATTTCTTTTAAGTATTTCAGTCTTCTTATTCACTCAGTTTCTCAATTTTCTATTATTTTCATTCTTCATCAGTCCCTTGTTTCAATCTTGCATTTTCCTTTTTTTTTGTTTTCATTCTTTGTCATGCCCTTCTTTCTTCCTTCCTTCTTCGTTCTGGTGATTTTTTCTTCGTCACCATCCACCCACTCCCCTATATGGATCGGTTTTGGGACCTCTTTTTTTTGTTTCTTTTGATCCCTGATCTTTTTTAGGGATTTGGCCTAGCCCCAGCTTTAACTTAAAAAAGACAACATCATAGTAGGAGAAATAACACACGTAATTTCACACATAAATAGTAACACCCCAGTCCGAGCAGCATACACCCACACCTTACAACAAATATCCGAGTCTACAGGTACATGAACACCTGCACACCAGCTAGAGCTCATATCATCAAGGTGGTGTAGAGACACCTGATCTCATCCATCGTTGCGTCCAGGAGGCCTCTATCCCTCGGTCTGAGCAGCATCCCCCATTGTTGCATGCAGATAAACATTTTAAAAAGAGCATTAGTGGGTTTGCCAATAAGCGAGCCTTCCATAGTAAGCTTATTCGTAACGTTTCAAAGGGTCCAACATTGCACGGGGAAAGCAAACCAAACTAGTCTACGACATTGCCCGAAAAGCCCTTGAGAAATCGCAAGAGAAACTCCCCGGCCCCTGCTGGGTTCCCCCCCCCCCCCCACATGAACTTCTCTATAGACACCAAAGAAGATATGATTGCAATTATCAGTGTCTCCACATAACACACAGTTGCCATCACAGGGACCATGACGCTTTGCCACTTGCTCGAGCATGGGAGCTTTCCTCGAATTAGTTGCGAATGAAATACTTTGATCCTTGATGTATCTATCTTCTTATTTTGTTTGTGGTCTAAGTCGGCGTATTCACCACGGCAGCTACACATTGGTATGGGAGTTTCTTTCTAGATCAACCCATGAAATAGTTTGCCCACTTTTCTGTTTTCTTTTCAAAGGCCTAGAACATCTAAATGATCTTGTAGTTTCTAATTAAGCTCATTTTTTCAGGGGCGTGAAAAATGATACTGAAAAATGAACATGTTTTTTCCTGGACCGACCGGAATTGGAGAAATGAACCAAAGAATGAGCAAATGAAGACTAAGCAGATCGGAAATCCGACTTATGGCCACCTGTAAAATCATCTAGATGATGATTAACAGTCCATGTTATTAATAATTTAAGAGCAAGTACAATAAGTTCTAGTCAGCTGGCTATAAGGATTAAAATAATATATTGTTGCTTAGTTGGAAGAGAGAGAGGAGGAGAGAGAAGAGGAGTGGGCTCTTATGCAAGAGCCAGCTCTAGCACGTGCTCGTAGGCACTATGTGAGAGTGAATGGTGGGCCATACATAGATAAAGTAGTACTACCTCCATACCGGATTAATGGGCAATTAGGCATTTCGAGAAACAAGGTTGACTACTAATTTGATCAACAAAATATGAGATATATGCCACAAAAATTATACCGTTGGATTCGCATTCAAAAAATGTTTTCAACAATATAATATTTGTGATATATATCTTATATTTTATTGAACAAATTAGTAGTCAAACTTGTTTCTCGAAGTGCGTAATTGCCCATTAATCCGGTATAGAGGTTCACTATCGTACATATTGGCTCTACAATGACTATAAATGACATGTCACTTGTATTATAGCCAACAGTTGACTCTACTATTAAATTTGCTCTAAGTAAAGTCATCTAAACTACTTTTTATCGACTCTAACTGGTTTGAAGAGTCAACGACTAATTCTAATTCTAACTTTACAGATCGATGCCCTTAGATTGGATAATTAGTCAACATGATTAATTTGGATGAGAAAAATAACAGAACAGATTGTTTTTTTGATGTTATCGTTTTGGATTTACATATAACTTGGACGCCAACAATGTTTCCAAGATCGAATTGCCCATTTGTAGAGAAAAATTTTCGAAGCCAAGATCGTGATGTATCGTGTCACTGTCCAGGAATACAGCGGCCAGTGTGATCAGCCTAATAGTCCAATATAAATATTTCAATGTCATCAATGTTTTCTGTTAATTCATTTCCATTCTCGGAACATGATCGAAGATTTAGTTCAAACTTGACCAAATTTGAACTAAAGTTCCTACATTTATTATGAATCGAAGGGTACCTAATTAGTACCTAGTAAATGAGATTGTTTTGGGAAACCGTATCTCCTTGTTAGTTCAACGTGCTGTATTTATTTGGTATACATGCAAATATGCAATTAACCCGAGAAATAGTACCTTTCTGAAAAAATGGCCGAGAACAATAAGCAACTGGCACATACGCATGGACTAATTTTAAACTACATCAGCGGCGTCTCCTTGGGCGCCGGTGATCGGCAGCGCGGCAAGCCTCCAAGGCCGGTGGCCACGGAAGCTCGTACGGGTACGCCGGCCCCGCGTACCTGTTCCTCTCGTGCGTGCGCTCCGCCTCCCGCGTGTCGAGCTCGACGGAGAAAAGCCAGGTCTCCCCTCTCGGTGTCAGGAGGACGGACGTGTCGTTCGCCGCGACAATCACGGCTGGCTGCTGGAAGTCGGTCTCGTCGCGTCCCGGCAGCCCCGAGGCCGCCTCCAGCAGCCTCACAAGCTTCTCCTTCACCCACTCGTCGCTGCCCTGGAGACGCGCAAAGACCACGAGGTCTCTGTCGATCACGCGGACGACGCGCACCGCGCCGTCTTCGCCGCCGACGACCCAGAAGGTTGACCACTCGTGCGTCATCCCCACGACGTCGTCCGGGAAGGCGACGAGCGAGAACTCCGCGGTGGTCTCGTCCAGAGCGAGCACGACGCCGTCGCGCTCCATCGCCCAGTAGAAGGACCAGCGAGCGCGCCCCACGAAGTTGAGCACGCCAAAAGCCGGGAGGGGGACGCTGGCCGCGCTCTGCCCTAGGCTCCAGCCGCTGTCGACGCCGGAGGAGAAGACGCACGCGCGGGGTGCGCCACGGACATAATTGACGTACTCGTAGGCCGCGACGATCACGCGAAAGTTGGACATGCCGATGCAGCCACCCGTGTCGTCGACGGAAGCGCCGTCGAGCAGGAACGCGCCGAAGCAGAGGTGGAGGCGCATTTCCGGCGGGTAGGCGACCCCCTGGTACCGCCGAGAGAGCGGCTCGCAGACGACGAGGTCGGGGAAGCGGAACCGCCAGGACCGGTTTCTTCTGGAACGGTAGAGGAGGAGGAGCCCCCCGCGGCTGTCGGCGAGCTCCCAGGACGAGGAGCCGTCGAGTTCCGGGAGGAAATCGAGGGAGAAGTGGCGTCTGTCGATGGCATCGGCCGTGGAGGGCTCTGGCACGAAGACGTGGTTGTTTTCATCGGGCGTGAGGTTCTCGCGGTAGGGGTCGACGACGTGGTAGTGGCCGGGGACGTGAGCCGCGTGGAGGGAGCGGAACCGGGTCAGGAAAGCGGTGTCCGCGACGATGCGGCGCCAGCGCTTGCAGGTGAAGGCGGCACGGAGGATGGTGAGGGAAGAATCCACGCGGAGGAGGAGCAGCTCGAGGAGGTGATCGGGAATGTGGTGGACGCTCGTTGGCCCAGGCGGCAGGATGTCGCTCTTCCTCTTCGTCGACGCTGTCTTGAGCTTGTTGCTGCGCCGTCGTCGCCCGCGGCCCGCCATTGACACGCAGCTCCGGGAAAGCTTCTTGATTTATGGGAATGTAAATCCTCTGAAGACGTAGTATAGGTCTTATAGCCGATTCAGTGAGCAATCATTAACTATGTAAAATGGCTTCGCAACGCGATTTGGAGAGCATGTCCTTGCGTCCCACGGAACCTAAATCTGGGTCAATGCTTGCACTGCGCCAGAATACTAGAATATAGGTACTTTTGTGATTGAACGCGGTTTTACCGCAACCTGTTGAAGCAGCACGAACTCCGGAAATCTACTCTTGAACGTCTCCTGCTACATAGAATTTATTTTGAAATGTCAAAAAAATCTAAATAAATTAAAAATTGACGCTTATATGTCGACATTACACGTATACACGCCATGTTTCATGGAAAACTGAAAATTTCTATGTCTTATGTAAAAAAGATAAAGATATGTCTCGTGAAAAGTTTTTTTTAAAACACCAAATTTTGTCTTTTTGCTGACGACACATAAAATGTCGGTTTTCTGAGAAACGACTTTCTAATTACATATGATATCGAGATGTACATGTCAATCTTTTGTTTGTAACATTTTCAACTGCGTTTAAAAGATAGTAGTACTTCACAAACCGAGAGCGTATGCTCCCGGGTGCCAAAATGCCTCAACGAACTCTTCTTTTTTATGCAATATCTGACTTTTATTAGATAAAGAAAACAACACCAGTAGTAATATCCAGAAGGATAACAACTACTTCTTCTATTACAGAAAACTAGTAAGCGTGCATGTGCAACGCACGTTTATACACGCTCAACAACAATTTATGTAATATTTTTCTCAAATGTGCCACATTCAACATCTCTTCCTGTTTAACGATGTTTAGACCAGAAAAACGATGTTTGGACCAGAATGCGTAATACAATCTCCCAGGTTCCTCTAATCCACGCAAACAGGACATTGGTATCAGCACGAATTGCCACCACCAAATTTCTTGGTTAGGCACCGACATCATTGTCACTTCACATGAACCATCACAACAAGATTACTATGCGAGTCCCTCTCCCATAGTAATTTTGTTGTGATCACATATCCTTTTAAAAAACTATGCGATCGCATATCATGGTAACACATAGAGTGCATCTGGCAGCAAAGTGTTTAAAAAAACTTCAAAAATACCGGGCTATCAAATGCCTCCTTGGTTTTAGAAAAACTTCATTCAGCCACCTCAAAAAGTAAACGATCAATTTTAATGAAATTTAAATACAATAATCGGTATTATTCCTCCGACTAATCACTCCATTAGGAAAAGTCATCTTGACAAGCATATTGTGCCAAAACAATGTTGAATTTCTGTATCATAATAAATATGATTCTATAACAAACATAGATAGAGGTAAAATATATATAAGAAAAAAACTAAATATTGACATTACAATGCAAATTTTGGAACAAAAAGATCTCTTTGTAGATAAAATCATTTCAACAACCAAAGCATTTCTCAGTTTTCTCCTGCATCGTTGGTGATGTTCCCTCCACAACACCAACGAAAATACTACAAAGAGGAGCTTTACACTAACATCCACCTGCACAAAACGTCCATTAGATCCAGTAGAACATTATTGCAAGCATGCACGAGAAGATGTACCCTTAAATATTTAAAAATCCGCAAAACACAAAAATGTATATTATACATAGTAGAAAATATTTTAAATTTTAAAATCATGAATGTTTATGTTTTCCCTACCGAGACATCTTGTTGCCGAACTGATCTTCTTGATCCGTTTACAACTGATGAACATCTTACTTGTCAGTATAAGCTTCGTGCATGCTGTAGCCAAGGCTTACGCTACTGCTTGTACCGATGTGCTTTCAAGGAATCACAAACCCTTCCTTTTACCAATTTGTTTCAGTGTCTACTACAATGCCTTAACTTCGGAACATAAAGCCAATCAAAAATAAACATTTGGATACCTTCTACTGTAAGTAGCTCTATAGTATGGACATTAAATAGCTTCAGTTCTCACCCAAAAAAAATGCACAAAAAATGTATCTCATAGCTTATACCCACAAAGGATAAATTTCCGTGGTTCCTATTTAAGTGTATAAAGCCCCAAAGCACAGCATATTCAAGACCGCAAAGATAAAAATAAAATGGAAAAGATACATCATTAAGTACCTAAGATTTATAAGCTTAAGTATTTACATAAAACAAGGTAAGCCAAGATAAATAAAGAAATAAAGAAATCATGACCATGAAAAAAAAATCAAATATAGTATCAGTATCCATAAAAAAAGCCAATTTAATGCTATTAGTCACTTCTTCAGATAACATAGGTAATGAATCCGATAAGAAAAGCTATAGATATTTTTAAAATTATGCTGGGAACTATTCTGGGGCTCACAAATTAGATGCTAACATTTTTTGTTAAGTAATTATCCAATGCATATGTACTCTCAAGTGGGCGAGGGTTGCACATTATTCTGCATATGAAAATCTGAATAGTGACATAGGCCAGTGAATTTTTGCAGCTTAAAGAACCTCACCAATATTTGCTGGCCACGGCTAAAAAACTTGCCCAGCCGGATCCGCTGCTCAATGCCACCTTGCCTGCTGCTGAGGTGTTGCCTGCTCTGCTGCCGCCATACATGAAAAAATGGGAAGGGGTTGATATAAGAAAAGAGGAAGTTTTAATATTAGTTTAATGACAGAATACGAAGAACATACAAGAGAGTTGTATCAGTGAGCACCTTGCCGCCTGGATCACTTGATTCTAGGAATATTACCCCAAAAATCATGTGCCGAAGACGTCCACAGTGTAGAGCAGGCCTGTCAGCATTTCGAGAATCAATGATGGCGAAGGATCAAGCATAACACAAAGCTACAGTGATAACTTGCGACAAATTTCTACAAGAGCTGAGTCACAATCCTCCACAATACATGAATTGATATACCTTACATTAAGTAATTCCTTTATCCAAATGCAGGCTTAGTCTTGCAGCAAACGAAAGACAAATGTGTTTTTGCAGCAAATAAAAGATAAAGAGCATTACACACTTTCCGTGCGGATATGAAAATGTATACTCGACAGAGAAACTAAAAATTGGCATACTACTATTCCAATTTTCTTCTTCTTACGATAGATATAAATGAAGTGGTGGACAGCAATTTCAAAACTTAGGTGTAATGTTTATGACCTTACTTGCGTTGTTTGAACCTTATCACCTATGCAAATTTCTGGTCAGGTGCTTTATTATATCTAGTTAAATTTGTTCTTCGCGTGCAACTTTTCGCTCAACTTCTTAATATTATTGTTTAAAGGTGGGAGTGATGTTTTGGAACATGGGAGCATATGCTCTCTTTAGTTTAAAATGCATCTTACACAAATTTTGAATTTTAAAAAATTGAAACGAAAAATTCGCACGTACATCTTCACGTGCTAGACGCTTACAAAGTTGTTTCATAAAAAATTGAATTGTCATGTGACGTGTGTAAAAAAGACAAAACTCAGTGCTAGAAATAATGCTTTTTACACGATAAAATTTCTCTTTTTTACATAGTCCACAAAAAATGTTGGTTTTTCTTGAAACTTGACGAATGCACATATATTATGAAGATGTACATGTAGAATTTTCTCGTCAAATTTTTTTAACATTTCAAAATAAATTTTTTGGTAGAGAGAGCATACGCACCCGGGAGTCGAATTGAATTTCTGTGTTTAAAGAAGTTTCTTTCTCTATGCAGTTGTACACACAGGATTACATCCACAAAATCTTTGTCACCGGAAGCATAAAACACTACGGGAACCAGTCAAGGTGCCGACGGCCAGATCATGTGCCGACGGCAAAATATCGGGGCCGTCGGCACATGACTCGTTCCGGCCAGGCCAGCAGGTCAGCCGTCGGCACAGGTAAACCGTCGACACATAAAGGTCAGTTCCGGCCGTCGGCACAGCCTCTTCGCCCTGACGGCGAGCTAACAACGTTAGGCCTGTGCCGACGGCACATATTTCAGCCCTGTGCCGACGCCTAGCTATTTTCTATTTTACCACATTAATTTTCAAAAAATCATAACTAAATCATTATAATTCAGAAAAATACAAATAATATATCAAATTTTTCATAAAAATAAGTTCTATCTTGGAAAAATATCAAACTTTGAATATTTAAAATATCTCAAAGAACCTTCTAAAAAATGAGCTATCATATCCGATGTTTTATGGCTTTCACACAGAACAACCAATGTTATGGATATAATCGCGGCATAGTTTGTGATAATGTGCTCATATTGTGCACACATGTGCATCTTGGGATGTCTTACGATGTTGCAGGAGGAAGTTTTCCATTTCATCGCACGAAAAACCATTTTCCATTTTTGAGGTGTCGAAAATGGGGTGTTTTGTGAAGCAACCACCAAATTAAAGTTTCACATTGGTACCAACACATTTTTCAAAAATACTAGACCACATAAGATGGAGAATTTATTAACCGGTGTATCTGGAACCTTTCAGTTGACCCCTCATGAAAAAGACAAATTGTTGTCGTATCGGTAGGAGGCCGACCAGATTTGAACTACATGTACATGATATAATGCTCAAGATTTTTTGTAAAAATCATTTTTAGATTCAAAATATGCTATTTCATCAGAAATCCAGTGGAAGTTTTGTGAGCCTTAGCCCCGGGCAAAGGATCTTCATGCCCGCCGTTTTGAATATAGTTTGAAACGGGCATAAAAAATTCGAAAACGATCCAAACAATGTGAAACCTTCGCGTGGTGTCATATTATGTGTCATGGTTGCAAGGAAAAATATTAAAGTTGGAAAATTGTGAACATCACAAAAAATCATTCACAAAATGAGCTATCATGTTCGATGTTTCATGATATTTAGGTCAAACGACCAATGTTATGGATAGAATCGCGGCATAGTTTGTGATAATGTGCCCATATTGTGGACACATGTTCGAGGAGGAAGTTTTCCATTTCATCGCGCAAAAAAGCCATTTTCCATTTTTGAGGTGCCGAAAACGCGATGTTTTATGAAGCAACCACCAAATTAAAGTTTCACATTGGTACCAACACATTTTTAAAAAATACTAGACCACCTAAGATTGAAAATTTCCCAACTGGTGTATCTGGAACTTTTCCGTCCATCCCTCATGAAAAAGACAAATTCCTGCCGAATCGGTAGGAGGCCGGCCAGATTTGAACTACTGGTACATGATCTAATGCTCATGATTTTTTGGAAAAATTATTTTTAGATTCAAAATATGATATAGATGTCATATTTGGATTCCTCTTATTTTTCTAATAGATTTAGACATATTATTTGTCAAATTTTGATTTACAGATTTAAATATATTAATTATTCCATATTAAATAAAAAAGAAAAAATCATTTTATTGTCCATTTGAATTCAAAATTAATATACTTATTCTTGTATTGTACTCCCTCCGTTCCTTTCTATAATGCCTATTGTTTTTTCGCTTTTGTTTCAGAATATAAGAGTAAAGATATGTTTTCTTGCAAAGAACCCCTTCCACCGATCTGTTGCCGTCCAGAAAATCTGGAAACGAATCTGTTCATGTCAGTAAATCTGGAAACCAATCTGTTCCCGTCCAGAAAAATGTGGAAACCAATCTGATTGTGGAAAGAATAGCGGGAGAGAGGGAGTACACGCGATCGGTTATGGAAACAAGATTATTTTCTGAGATCTGATTTCAGTTTCCTATTTTGTTTCTAAGATCGCTAGGGGGTTTTGTGTCAAAAAACTGGCTTGCGCTAATTTCCGTGCTAAAATACAATAGGCACTATAGAAAGGAACGGAGGGAGTATGTAGGTAATTGTTTGGAATTCAAAAAATAATGATGTGCAACATCAAGTAATAAGGGTTAATAGTATTGATATGGTATTATTGTCAACAAGGTGTCAATTCTTTCATGGAATCTAGTCTAAATGGAACCGAGAAGTTAAGCGTGCTAGGGGTGGAGTAGTGTGAGGATGGGTGACTGACCGAGAAGTTTGATCATGAGTGGAATTTGATCTAATATTAAGTGTCGTTAGAGTTAAAATGGTGCATGTGAGAGATTAAAAAAATTGGGATAAAAAAATTTGAAATTTTTTATTGAAAAATTTTGAATTTTTTTATTGAAAATTCGAGCCAGAATTATCAAACGGCGTTATTTCTATGCCGACGACCAGCCTGTGCCGACGGAAACTTTGCCTGTGCCGACGGAAACTTTGCCTGTGCCGACGGAAACTTTGCCTGTGCCGATGCGTTATTGTGCCGACGGCTGCCGTCGGCACAAGCCTGTGCCGACGGCCGCCGGCTATCGGCACCTTGACTGGTTCCCGTAGTGAAAGTATGGAAAGTATCAGCACAATAGGGTCCAACCTTGAAATTTTCGATAAAATTCTGAACATGTCCATCATCTTTCCGATACTCGCGTCCTGCTAGCATAATATGATTGTACCTCTTGCGTTCTATACAGAAAAGACTACAAGTTATGATGTACAATTCATAAAACAAATGATATGAAAAACTATATGCATGTCAATGATTTGACCTCTCAGATACAAATAATACAACTTAACACAAGTTGACTCCCAAACTACAACCAAGCACTGTTACTCATACTCGTATTCCTATAAAAGATTAAACAATTTATAATTGGCTTGTTTAAACATTTCATAAAGCTCTGATTAAAAACAATCACCAACCAGGTGAAGATTTACGATCATCCACTATTGCTGCTAATATACAGACTGCAAACTCTGATAATTGTTTTTTCTGTTGCCCCTAAGTCCATCTACAACTCACTTCCAATCAGTAGACAGTTGTAAAGATGATCAGGAGAACTCCATTTCCAACACCATGTCCACCATTGTTAAACGTTGAGGTGCCTAACGGCAATCCAATCAATCAATGTTTGATAACAAATATGTGACACAAGCATAAGTAAGCAAATCAACATCTAGCTAGACACTTTTTCTTAATATAAGATTCTCCATTCTAGAATAAATGTCCATTTCTCTGGACAGTTTATGAGATATATCATGTACATATTCAGCCTCCTAAACAGTTTGCATAATCTGCAGCTATAACAATAATCATGCAAAAACAAACTGACTGGTATACCGGGAATTGATGCTATTTGTATGTCTAGTAAATAGTAGCACACACGCATATCTAAGATGGCAGGAAGAAGTCAGTTGAGATTCAACTTTTCCAAAGGTTTCCCCTGCATAATTGTTAGATAAAACAGAAGAAAGAAATACATGTTAATTGAGAATCGAAGATACGTAAGTAAAATCATAGCCTTTGCTGGTCCAGAATTTGACAATAATACCTGGATTTTGACAACATCAACTACATGCATGTACATCAATATATTGGAACTTGACGGGGAGCAATTTCGCGTTGCTGATGTCCAATAACCAGGATGTGTGATGTAGGCATGTAGCTACTACGATGCCGTCATACTGGCCGTGACCACGCGATCGCGACATGTGTCTTGCACTCCTGCTGGCCGCACGACTGAAGGGGAGAGAAGGTCAGCGTGCCTGCGGCTGACGAGATCGCGCCGGCTGTCCTACTGGCCGCCTGAGTGAAGCGTACGAAAGGTCGGACCCCCGCGGAAAAGATGGATCCCTGCTGCCTGGTCATATTGGAAGGGACGATGGCCGGCGTGTGGGCGTGCGACGGCGGTTGGACGTGCGGAGGCGACGCCGGCGCTCGGATGTGTGACGGGGACGACGATAGCGCTTGGACGTGCGGAGGCGATGGCGCCGCTCGGATATGCGACGGGGACGGCGGCGGCGCGGCGCTGAGACGTGTGGTGGTGTTCTGTTCTCTCGGGCTATGCAGTTTGGGAAAATATGGGAGGTTTCATTAGCGATCGTGGGGCTCTCAAATTTGCGCTGGATGGGTGTTGTCCGCCCGCCAAACACGGAAAAGGTATGGAGCGTCCGATACATCGATTGTATGGCTCAGATTGATTGGATCAGACCCTCTGGATCTTTTAATAGTAGTGGTGATGCAACTACACTCTATCTTCATCGAAACACCAGCGCCCGTCAAGATGGCATGCCCGTCGCTTGTTCATGTGCTCGTATCCATAGAGGACTAAGCCTCGTTGAAGCGCCCCAATAATAGACCGCGGCAAACAACGGATATTAGAAAACGAATGAACCACTTCGGTTGGGGGCGACGCGCGCTCCAATCCTCGCAGACGGTAGTTCCATTTTTTTATTTGGAACCTCTAGTTTCAACAGTTCTTCAACTAGGCCACCGCACAAAACTCAATCGAATCTGAACCTAACCGTCCTAAGTCTAAGAAAACTCAGAAATTCTCGTTTCTCAGTCATTTTCAGTCATTAAGAACACGAATCTACTTCTTAATCAATCAGAACATCAATCACTTGGCTACAGTACACACTCACAGTGGATGACGTCACACTCTAAGGGAAACTGTAGCGACCCACCACCGCCGCCGCCATTACCACCGTTGTCTGGTACACTTCATCCCCACCCCCTATAAATACCCCCATATGGTTTCACTCATTCCACACCTCACTTCATCTCCTCCACTCTTCATTTTCACTCCTCTCAACGTCATGTCTTCGTCTAGTAGCAGTTCGAACGACGGAATGAAGGGTGATATGATCGGTGCATTCCAGGCGGAGTATGAGGAGGCGATGCTCAACCTCGAGGCGGAGCCAAGACGGCCGCGACGCCGCCAAGAGTTCATCAGGCGTGATCGTCTGGGTGCCCACGATCGGCTCTACGAGGACTACTTCGCCGACGACTGTAATTATCCTCCGAGCTTCTTTCGGCGAAGGTATCGGATGAGGTGATCCCTTTTTCTACGCATTGTGGATAGATTGGGTGAATACTCTCCGTATTTCACCCAAAGAGTTGATGCTCTCAACCGTGCTGGTTTTTCTCCCCTACAAAAGTGTACTGCGGCTTTGCGTTTATTAGCTTATGGAGCCGCTGCAGATACGATAGATGAGTGGCTTAAGTTAGCTAGACAAACTTCATCAGATTGTCTAGATAGATTTTGTGAAGGCATCATTGACTGTTACGGGGAACAGTTTTGCCGTCGACCAACTGTCGAGGATACTCAGCGTCTGTTAGCGAAAGCCGAGGAGCGTGGCTTTTCGGGTATGTTAGGGAGCATCGATTGCATGCATTGGCAGTGGAGGAACTGCCCAGTGGTGCATGCCGGTCAATTCACAAGGGGAGACATCAAACACCCTACCATAATCTTAGAAGCCGTTGCGTCGTATGATCGTTGGATCTGGCATGCCTTTTTTGGAGTGGCTGGGTCCAACAACGACATCAATGTACTCAACCAGTCGAAGTTGTTCACTGATGTGCTTAGGGGAGAAGCACCCATAGTGAACTTCACGGTGAATGGACACGAGTACAACTATGGTTACTACCTTGCCGACGGCATCTACCCCTCCTGGCCGGTGTTCATGAAAGGTGTTACTCTTCCACAAAGTGAAAAGCATCGACTGTTCCTGCTCAATCAGCTTGGCGCAAAGATGTCGAGTGTGCCTTTGGAGTGCTGAAGGCTAGGTTCAACATTCTAGCAGTTCCGGGACGCTCCTACTCGAGGCGTACTCTTGGGTTGATCATGCGTGCATGTGTCATTCTGCACAACATGATCATCGACGATGAGCGTGATACAAATTTGGAGAACATCTATGAGACAGTTGATTCCAATGTCGGCCCTGCGATACACAACAATGCACCACCAAGGCTAGCAGCCAGGATTCAGATGGACAACGAAATGAGGGACTTATCGATGTATACACAGCTCCAACATGATTTGATTGAGCATGTGTGGGCTAATGCCTAGATTATGTAATTTTTTCAAATTTTTATGTAATTTTTTTTATAATGTAATCGGTAACAATTTTAGTTGAATAAAATAATTTTCTTGCATTATTTTGAATGTTGTAATCTGAAAAAGAAATGCTGATGTCGAGGAGAGAGAAAAGCTGATGTGGAGGAGAGAGAAGTGAGAGCTGGCAGTATAGCCCGTGCACTGGCACCGTGGGGTGAGAGTGGGGTGAGAGTAAGGGTAAAACCTGACGTGGCGAGGCTGTAGGGCATGATGCATTAGCACCAGCCTTAGTGTACATCTCACTCGTGGTCATGGGTTCGTCAACATCGTGGGGGTATTAGATCATTCCTTGTGATTAATCGGATAGGAAGATTGAATTGAAGTCAAACAATGGGCTGATGGTTTTTAGATCACGTGCGATTGTGATCTTTCACCAGTTTCGAGCTTAGATTTCTGTGGAGAGATTGGGAGAAGTTTCTCGCCGTTTGATCTTTCGGGGTTTGTCACATTGTGCACCACCCTCCGTGCACCCAGGGCCGGCCCCGAGGGGGGGGGAGGGGGGCGGGCGGGACGGGTGCCCCGGGCCCTCGGAATCGAACAGTTTTGAGCAACCGGGGCGAAGCGTTATGCTGTTTCCTCTTGTGGACTATAGAATCAAGGTCTATTTCCTTTAGTTAGTTTGGGCTTTATTTTATTTCTTTAGCCTGGGCTTCCCTTAGATGAATGGATTAAGATGGATGGGCTGGTTGATTAAAAGCAATGGAACGTACGGAGTATAGTTTCTAGCGTGGCTACACAAGAACGATCCAATCAATGTGGCGCCCTTTTAAAAAGGAAAAATACAGCATACAATTGACCATTTTTATTTTCGTTGTTGATAGACGTAGCACACTTCAAGCCGTAGTTAGGAAGAATCTTCTTAAAGCTGATTGATAATTAGCCTAATTTTTAGTCTGTTGACGTCTACTTTGTTCCTCTCGTGGTCTCTTTTTTCTTCGGTGAGCCTCATCGCTCCTCTCCTTTCCTCGATCCGGCAAGCAGAGTAGGCCCTGAAACCACCACTAGCAAAACCCTGCCTACCCCGCCGTTGGCGGTGAACTGCCGCAACGTCTTGTCACGCCACCTTGACCCAAGCTAATCTTTCGCCGATCCACCGACACCCACATCCAACTCTTTAAGTTATGCCCCTTCTTCTCCTACATCGGCAACCCCTCACCTCGCACCCCAATGCTGAATTTCTTCCTCAATGAACTCTGGCCCGTCATTGCCGCCTCCGCCGCGGCCAGTCGCAGCGTCACCGGGTCCGGCTAGATGGTCTCTCGTCATAGGTTTTGTGTAGGATTTGTGAAGATACTACCGTGAGACGGCCCATTTTGGATGGCCAAAAAAATCTAGTTAGCGATTTGTTCGACAAAGAACACAATTGCTTCACATTGTTGAGTAATAACCAACAATATATGACTGTGCGAAGAGATTAAGGATCATCCACCTTTTCGAGATTTTTGATTGGCATACACATAAAAAATTCTAGACTTATAGGGCCCTAGCTTTTAGGTTCGACCCGGGCCCCCGAAATGTCAGGACCGGCCCTGTGTGCACCTATGCGATATGATTCACCTCGGGGAGGCAGATGCAACGAATACGCCATCAATAGCGCGCGATTACTGGTTCGGTACACGCTCAGAGTGGCGTACCTTTTACTATTCAGACCGAGATGCTACCTTGTTCGCGTTATCCTTCTTTGGGATCAGGTTGATAAACGTTGAGTTGAGCCCCTGGAAGAACTAGTGTCGGCCATTGAAGATGTTGTCAACGGCTGCGAGCACGTTGCCCTTGATTATTGGCTATCAAGATTGATAGAAGTCCCAAGGGGAAGCCGTCCATCCCGAGAGACTTGTCAGCTGGCATGGACCAAACCGCTTCATCCTCAGAGAACTTGGCATCGAGCGCAGAGGTCCACTCGAACTCGGCCTCGTCGTTCCCCGCTACTTTTGGAATGAGATAGTAGAAAGGTTAAAACAATCAAATAGGGGTAGTTTTAAAAACATAACTACATGCATGGATCGTGTATTTTTACTCCCTAATCATGGGAATAGGGTATTAATAGCCATTCCAACACAGAGAGGTGGCTCGTATCGATTTGCAAGCTTTGGGGAGCTCTTTTTCCCGACAGTGCACACGACGAACTGGGACTTCCTCGCTGAAGTGCTCCGCTGTAAAGGCTTCGAGGAAGCATACATCCATCGCATTATGCAGCTGATCTCGGGTGGCCAGACTGCGATTTCGATAAATGGGAAAGTTGGACCGTTCTTCAGGAACAAGGGAGGAGTGAGACAAGGAGACCCGCTCTCCCCTCTATTGTTCAATTTTATTTGAGAGGCTCTCCAAGGGATCCTTTCGGCTGATGTGTCCGTGAGGCACATTCATGGGCTGGTCCGCCATTAATTCCGGGGGGAACTACTCAATTCCAATATGCTGACGACACTCATTCTCACCCAGGGCTCGGACGAGGACATGTCGGTACTAAAAATCAACTACCACAAAAGCGAGATCATTGTTTTAGGTCAGCCTAGCTCCGCTAAAATCCGGATAGCTAACAAGCTAAACTGCAAGTTGGTTGACTTCCCCTTCATATACATGTGCTTGCCTATCTCGGACAGAAAGCTCTCCCTTGGGCCGTGACTTTTTCTTGGTAAGGAAACTTGCAGCCAAGATAGAAACCTGGCTCGAGAGATTGTAGTCCTCGCATGGAAGACTTATTTTCTCCAATGTCTACATCGACATCCTTCCGATGTTTGCTATAGGGCTATTTCTCTTGCATGAGGGGATTCATTCGAGATTCGACACCCACAGATCGAAATTTTAATGGGAAGGCTTGGGCCCGAAATGCAAGTATCACCTTGTTAACTGGCCAACGATCTGCAAACTTAAGGAAATAGGGGGCATGGGATTGCTCAGTACAAAGAAAATGAACATGGCTCTCTTTCTCAAGTGGGTGTGGCGGCTCTGCCAACACGAAGACACCAGCTGGGCCAAGATTATTCGCGCCAAGTACGTTGACGCCTCTAACCTGTTCGCGAGTACTGGTCAAGGGGGCTCCCAATTCTGTAAAAATCTTCACAAGTTTAAACACCCTTTTAAAGTTGTGGTTAAGCATGAGGTGAGGTATGGAGCACGTACCATTTTTTTGCTGGAATGGTGGTTGGGAAACGCCCCCCTCGAGGACACATCCCCCCTCCTCTTTGTTGTTTGTGACTACCAGGAGATTTCGGTGGCCGACGCTTGGCATAAATCTGAGCTGGAGATCCGCTTTAGTCGCTCCCTGGATCAGGAGGTCCTGTTCCAGTGGCGGGGTTTGTTGGATCTTGTCGACACTGTGGAGCTTTGTCCTAGGCGACATACGGTTTCCTGGCACTTGGAATCTTTGGGAAGATTCTCTGTCAAATCAATGTACTCTAAAATTTCACAAGGCGCGGTGGTAGCTCATTTCGAAGACACGTGGGAAACAAAAGTAAAATTAAAATCTTCTCCTAGCAGCTAGCTCTGGACAAGCTCCCTTCGAGCCAGCGGATCGCCATCCGCCATGGCCCTTCGAATGGTGCTTGCACCCTCTATGGGGTGTTAGAGGACGCGAACGACATTCTCTTCTCATGTTCCATTGCTCAGTTTGTTTGGTCTGTGCTGCGCCAGCTACTTGGGTGTAACTGCCCCCGTTTCACGGGCTATAAGAGGCGGATTCCTTGGGTCCTTTTCCTCACACAATCTTGGGGGTTATGGAACACACGCAACAAACTTACTGTCGATAAGAGGATTTAACCACTCGCTAACATAATATATAAAACTATCATTTTCCTCCAGTTTTGGAGTCTCAAATTCAAGGCAAAGGGAAGAGAGGGACTAAGCTGGATGTCACGCGAGTTAAGGAAGCTGTACGTGGCCATGATGCCAACAATCTAAAGTCCTAGTGTTTTTCCCTCCTGCTTTGTGCTGCTCGGAGCTTTGGTTTGTTAGTGGGGAGGCCGACCCCTGTAGGCCTCATTGTGTTGTCATTCTGTAAACCTTGCAAACCTCTGACTTTATTAATCTAAAGTTGGGCATTATATGCCTTTGACCTAGCCGCTTCCCTCCTCCTCTTCCGCCCCCCTCCTGGGCGGCGGCGGAGGATCCGCCCGTCCCATCCCGAGCAGCCGCCCTCGGACCGTCGCCCCTCAGCCGCCGCTGCTACCGGCCCCGGCCCCGGCCACAGCCCCGGCCCTGGCGGCGATGGCGGCGCCCCTTCCGTCAAACGACAAGGGGAGGGAGAGGGTTTCCGCGACGGTCTTCCATGGGAGGTGATGAAGCGCTGGTGGAGGAAGCCGGGTGGCACGACTACTTGGCCGGGGCATGATGCTCTCCGTTGGTAGTCTTGGAGGATTCGGTAGAGCAGTGGCGGCCTCCTCCCCCGGTGACGGTTCAGAGGTGGTACGCATGATCTGCACCGCCGTCCTCTTCCCTGGTGATCCGCCAGGAGGGACTGGCGGCGTGGGGGCTGCTGGTTTTGCTTTGTTTTTTGTGGCGGTCCTCGGGTTTCTCGCAAGCGAAGATGAAGATCTATCGGAGGTCAGTTTGCCTTGATCTGGCTAGAGAGATGAGTTTCGGAAAGCACCGCCGGCGTTTGCCTGGGGTTTGCTGGATCGGGTGGTATTCAGTCGCGCACACCCATATTTTTATTCCGACCGTTTGGTTCCGGAGGGAGCGGCGTGAACTATTCTGTGTTGACATCAGGTGATTTTTTGTCCATAGTGAAGTTAGAAGAAGGAATATCATGAAGGCCGGATTGGTGGACTGGTTAAAAGAGGTTCGAGTCTCCGTGGTGCTGAGGGATTTGCTTGGCGTTCCGGGCTCCGCATCAGTGGTATGCATGTGGGGGCGGCAGCACAGGTGAAGTTCAGAGTCTTACATCTCAGGGTAAAAACTCAAGGTCTGGCCTTAACTAGTTGTGCCTGACAATGAACTTACTGGAGGCATTGTTTTGAGAGTGGCGACTATCTTCAGGGTGAAAACCTAAAACCTTTGGTCGAGCGACGACGGCGTTGGTGCACTGTTCCTTTCTTGGAGGCGTCACTTTTGAAGAGTCTGTATTTCAGGTGTTGTCACGGTGGTGGTTGTATTGTTGTTGCTAGGTCTGGAAGGCTATAGCGGAAACTTTTATTTTAGTTTTATTTTTTACTTTTTTAGATGTGTGCATCCATACTGCCACTAGGGTGAGGCGTTGTTGCAGATACTAGGTGTAATTGGTATCTTTTAATATTAATATATTACCTTTATCTAAAAAAATCTAAAAAAAAAAAACGGTGCGCACGACAACAATTGTCCAGCCCATGTAGAAAACCATCCATCACTCGGCACACTGAAGTTCAGATTTGTCTACGAACAGCTAAACACTAGCCAAAAGCTCCACTGGCCGGCCACAAGCAGAGATAGCAAGCTCAAGCTCCATGGCGCTCCTTCTACGAGCGGCCGCGGTAGCCGCCACCGCCGCTGCCGTGATGGGCATGCTGGCAAGCCCGGCTGCCGCACAGGGCGCGCCGTCCCCATCGCCGGATCCGGCGTACAGGAATCACACGGTTGGGGGCGCCGACGGCTGGTTCTTCAACGCGACGAGCAACTCCACGTCAGGCAACTACTCCTCTTGGGCTGCCACCGAGACGTTCTACCTCGGCGACTACCTCAGTACGTTCAAGCTAATTCTTGTTGCTTCGCGTCTACAGTTTTATTTATGTGGCTTGAAATGTGCTTTGAGAAATTAGTGTTCTCGTGCATCATGCGAAGAAAAATGGGAGCTGTAACACCAGTCCCCAGATGCCATGAAATAGTTTAGAAAAATCGTCGTATATGATGAGACGTACCACTATCTAGATGTTTTACTTGAGAAAAGTGGAGGAAAACATATTCGAGCAAAGGCAATTCTTTCAGAATATGTTATGAACCAGGGGCCAGAGGCCAACTCTGAGAATTCTGAACTTAGATCCAGATCTAGCTCTGCAGGAAACTTCCGAGTTTCATGCTCAAAGCACCAAGACAAATTAGAATCTTTCTGTAGGGGATCACGTGTGCTGTCTGATATTCAATATCACAAGTCAACACTCTGGATAAAGTAATTATCCTCATTCTAGTCTGCTTGAAATCTAATGTATTACGTTTAATCAGTCGATTTATTTTCAAGCAATATATTCAACCGCGTTCCAGATGTTCTAAATCATTATTTCCTCTATTTCCAGATATAGCACATTTTGCAGTTCAATTTAACCGCGAAATTGCCATATACTACCTCTAGACTTAATTAATTGACGCCCCCACATCTAAAGTGCATGCATGAACAGGTACCCTCCGCGTCGATTAAATCCGACCGGAGGGAGTATTTAGGAACAGAGGTACTCCAGTACTATTTATTTTCCAGCAGGAGTAGTGATTTTTACTCAGAAACTCAACTTGTAATGTTAGAATAATTAGGTGACCATTCACTTCAAGTATCACCTACTTTAATCATTGTTAACTGATTAATGCAGTGCTCTACTCCTAATGATTTGCATCAAACATCTGAGAAGTTATGCCAAAACCAAATTCAACTGACCATCTCCCTGCTTCTTCCTACCTACCAGTATTCCAGACGAACGACAACTCGTCGGTAGTGCTCACCACCAACGCCACCACCTACACTTTGTGCGACCCCAGCGAGGACGACGGGCTGGAGACCTACATCTACAGTGGCGGCGGAGGCGGTGGGGGCGGCACCGAGGAGACCAAGGCCATCGCCGCCCCTCTACTCTACGAAGGCACCAACTACTTCTTCTCCGAAGCCGACGGCGGCGCACAGTGCCAACAGGGCATGCGCTTCGAGATCAAGGTAGCCTACGGCCGCGGCTTGCCGCCCGACCTCGCGCATCCGCCGCCGCCGCCCATGGAACGTGTCCTTGCGCCGCCTCCTGCTGGGTCGGTCTTATCGCAAGGGTTGGACGGCGCCGATGCCGGCGCCGGCGCTGGTGATGACACCGATGTCAAGAACGCTGGCTGTAGAGCGATTGGTGCGGGTACTCGTTTCTTGGAGGCTGTTGCTGCGGTCACTTTAGCATTTTTTGTTGCTCTCTAAACGAATAGGGTCACGCTGTCAGTAAGGCATGAATTTTAGCACTGTTTTCTGAATTCTGAAAAAAATGGTAGTATTCGAATATTTATGTAGGTATTTCTGTCAGAGCAGTTCTTTTTCTTCTATTCCCTGCATCCTAAAATAAGTGATTCAATTTTGTTTAGGTAAGAATTCTAGAAGCAATTTTATGTGAAGATATATCCGTATCGAGACAAAGCTGAATCAATTATTTTAAAACAGAGAGTATGTCTTTCTATGTTATATGAACAAACACTTTTTTCAAAGATAATAAAAGGCTCACACACGTTTTTATAGCTTAAATGCCAAATAAGCATCGAGCATAGAGATAGAGAGCTCCAAACCGGAAACAGAAACCAACATCTTATCTCCCAAAGATACAACAAAAGATGAATAGAGAATGTATCATAGAATAGCACGAAGGAAAGAAATCTGGGAATAGCATCCTACTTAGTCGATTCCAGCTCCACAATCACATGATTCGGTTTCGTTTTTAACCTAGCTACTGCCAACCTTAAGTTCTTGATCTTGTGCTTTGAAGTTGCGTTTGGGCTAGAATAAACTTCAACAATAGTGAGGTGATCGTAATGGAGGAACACGAGATCGAACATCATAACATTGCTAACTTGCTCAGCTGCCGTTGGGGCTCCTTTCCTTGCTACGGCGACAAAATTACCATGGCTCAAAGGAATTTCCTTGTCCGCCAAGCGATGAACAAAGTGGAATCTTGGGACGGTAGGTTTTCCTCAGCGCGATAGCGTCTAATTCTATCCAATATTTTGTTATCAAGTTTAGCCACTTCTTTCATGGGCATCTTTCTACTCCAAGGTGACACATTGTCAAGTTTAACTCGCACATGTCTCATTTCTATTGCAAAAGGCCCATGACCTTAGCTGAAGTGAGAACATTTGATTCTAACCAATATTTGCTTAGCATGTTTACCCACTTTTTCCATGAGCCTCTTTCTCCTCCAACACGGCACACATGACAAGTTTGACTCTCACATTTATCATTTCTATTGGGAAGGACAAGACCTAAGTGCAAGTATCATATGGTTAAGTGGTCTAATATTTGCCAATAAAAAGACCGTTGGGATCTTGGACTTCTTAAGACTAAGGGGATGAACACTGCAGTGATGCTCGAATGGATGTGGTAACTTTACTTGGGCGGTAATTCTCTACGGTAGAGAATCCTACTTTTCAAGTACTGGAAAGCTTATGAAATATATATTTTGGCTACCGTCACAAGGGTTCTCACTTCAAGAAAAGCCTCAACAGTCACACATTATTTCAAGCTTGAGGCAAAATATGAGATTTTAGATGGGAACCACACTTCATTATGGATGGATTGATAGATACGTAGAAGTCCTCTGAAAGATTGAGGTAGAAGTGATCAATGGGACGCACTGGGAGAGAACTTGAAGCAGTTCATATGACTAAGGGTCAGACAAGATGTGTCGCGGGCTCTCGATCCCTCTGGCAAGTACACCCTCAGCTCAATGTAGGCAAAGCTCTCTAAAGTTGTGTTGGTTGTTCCTTTAAGGGCCATCTCGGCATTCAAGCTCCATCTCAAGATGAAGAATTCTCTTAGCGATTGGTGCTAGAAAGATTGCATTCTATAGAGATGATTGTCAAACACCATGGCCATTCCAATTTCTTATGTGCTCTTCGTGGCCCTTGAGCATTCCACTCTCAAAGTGCATTTAGTACCCTCTAGTGGGTTTTAGATGACTGATAACAACACAGTTAATGCTCTAACTACTATATCTGGTGTACACATGCACATAGTCCGTGAATGGTTGGTCTACCATGAAAACAACACATCAAAAAGGAATTATAGCATCATAGACCAAACTACATCAACACATTAGGTGTGCTTGGGGACCTCAAAATGCCAATGTTGAAGCAACAATACATGATGAAGTCAAGGAGAAAATCACTTGTTTTAAGGCAAGAATCATTTTACGCTCCTAGACATCTATCCACTGCAATAAGGCATCACTAAAAGACAAAAATCAATGAATAACTCAAGGTTCATACCCTTGTTTGATGCATGAAATCAAATGAGCACCCTTGAGTCCTATCCATTGTGGCAATGACGTCGTTGAACATAGCAGCACGTGAAGTATTCAAGAGGCGCAGACATCCGCTTGATGCAAGCACTCCAACTGGTGTCCTTGAAGACTATCTATTTTAACAACAATAGGATAAATAAATCAATCAATAAGGAACTCACAGCAGAAACCATCCACTTGATACAAGAAAATCAACTTTTCTCTTGTGAGGACCTTCTAATATAGCGTAAACAACATTGAAGAAAAAACTCAACCTTGAACTTGCAAGCGCAACCATCTACTTGATACACGCAACTCAATGGCGTTGATGAGGTATATGTGTTGTACAAATGACAACATGAAGACATCACTGAACAAAAGACTCAAGGAGTATCCTCTTACCAGTGCCTGAATCCAACTAAACGCCCTTGAGGACTATCTTTTGTAGCAGCAATTAGACGAAGGCACGACTCACCAAAGGACTCAAGATGCATCCTCTTGCCAGTACAAGAATTCAATAGAACACCCTTGACAAAATATATGTTGTAAAGACGGCGAGCTAAAGAACTAGGCGTGCACACTGCTTATACAAGGAGTTACTCAACAATCTTAAAAGAATTGTCCCGGATGAAGAATGGTACCAACTATACAACAAGTAGAGGCGGATACCTACTTGAAGAAACAAGAGGATCCAGCTTGCTAGAATACTCGAAGCGGAGCAACATAAAGATGTCATCATATTTCTTATAACTTCGAGTCATAACAATAATCATATTGTTAGGAGGTTGACCTTGAAGGTTTCATCTGAAACTTGTTGTGAGTGCTCAATTAAACCCATACCTATGCACAATAAAAATTACCTAAACCCCCAAAATTCCGTTGAGGTATCAGTCTTGATCTTTAAGGACGATCGGATGAGTAACAATTATTCTAACTTTCTCTAGAGAACACTTGATTACCAAGAATTGATTAAATCTTTAAAGACTGATAGGGTATGTCAAAAAGATACAAAAAATAGAGTATCTCATTAAATACACACATAAATAACTCAAGACTTTCTAAGACTTATTTTCCATACATTGTATTTTAAAAACTTCAACTTCTTGGTAACGATACCACACCAAAAGATGTAATATTCCTTATCACAAAACCGAGTAGACTTTGAAGAAACACTCGTGGCCATAACCAAGGGTTTTTCCCCTTTATTAATTTATGGCATAACGATCTCTCATAGTAGTCATAGGAGTGTTCAACTTTTGTTTGAAACACAACCATATAAGGAACTCGAAATTTTATCAACCATATCATTGTTGTTACATATGTTTGATAGGTCGTAAACTTATCTATATTTTTTCATGCTCCATGCTTGTTTTACAACAATTTATATAGATTTTACTCACACTTTGTTGCACTTTTATACATTTACCGGCACTAACCTATTAACAAGATGCCACAGTGTTAGTTCCATGTTTTCTGCTGTTTTGTATTTCAGAAAAGTTGAACATGAAATATTCTCGGAATTGGATAAAACAAAAGCCGAAGTCAATATTTTACCGTAACGAAGAAAGAGTGCGGAGGGGAGACGAAGAAAGGCCACAGGGCGGCCTGACCATGCCATGGCGCAGGCCCAGGCCTGGCCGTGCCATGGGGTGGTGTGGCCCCCCTGGCCTCCACCGACCTCGCTCGTCCGCCTATTTATTCACGATCTCGTGAAAAACCTAAACACCCGAGCCTCCATCCACGAAAAGTTCCGTCGCGGCCACCATCGCAGACCCTAGCTTGGGAGGGTGATGACCCACAAGTATAGGGGGTGTATCGTAGTATCTTCGATAAGTAAGAATGTCGATCCCAACGAGGAGCAGAAGGTGTTGACAGGCAGTTTTGATGAAGGATTCACTGTAAATGCTCACAGACAAGTATTCGGGGGTTTTGATGTAACAGATGAATAAAGTACGAGTAAGTAAAATGCGAGAGAAATAATTGCAGCGAGTGGCCCAATCCTTTTTAGCACAAAGGACAAGCCGGTTTGTTTACTTATAATGACCAAACGTTCTCGAGGACACACGGGATTTTAGTCTAGTGCTTTCGCTACATACAGACTGATTAATCTTCATTGTTTTGATAAGTGTTGTGTGGGTGAACCTATGCTAATGTACCGCCCTTCCTAGGACTAATACATACTTGTGATTATACCCCTTGCAAGCATCCGCAACTACAAGAAAGTAATTAAGATAAATCTAACCACGACCTTAAACTCGAGATCCTACGATCCCTCCCGCATCGATATACCAACGGGGTTTAGGTTTCGTCACTCCGGCAACCCCGCAATTGGCAAACGAGTACAAGATGCATTCCCCTAGGCCCATAAATGGTGAAGTGTCGTGTAGTCGACGTTCACACGACACCACTAGAAGAATAACACCACAACTTAAATATCATAACATTGAATATTACTCAACCATAGTTCACTACTAACATTTAGACTTCACCCATGTCCTCAAGAACTAAACGAACTACTCACGAGACATCATATGGAACATGATCAGAGGTGATATGATGATGGATAACAATCTGAACATAAACCTTGGTTCAATGGTTTCACTCAATAGCATCAATAACGAGTAGAAATCAGCATCGGGAGAGTTTCCCCTATCAAACAATCAAGATCAAACCCAAATTGCTACAGCGGTGACGATGTCCAGCGGTGGAGATGGCGGTGATGATGGTGAAGATGATGATGATGGTGATGGAGATGATGTCCAGCTCGATGGCGGTGACGATGGCGTCGATTTCCCCTCCGGGAGGGAATTTCCCCGGCGGATTCCCGCCCGCCGGAGAGCTCTTTTCTCTCGGTGTTCTCCGCCCCGCAGGCGGCTGTAACCCTTCGTGAGGATTCCTCTGTGGCTTAGGTCTTCGGGACGAAGGGTTTCGCGAAGAAAAGGAGGCGAAAGAGGCCGAGAGGGCACCACACCACATGGTGGCGCGGCCGAGCCATGGGCCGCGCCACCCTATGGTGTGGGCCCACCATGGGTCCAGCTGGCTCCCCCTTCCGGCTTCCTTCGTCATCCGGAAAAATAGGATTTTTGGTAAAACTTCCTTCCACAGCTTGATCTTCCGAAATATTGCATCCCGACGGTGATTTTTCCAGCAGAATCTCGGCTCCGGTGCTCGATCTCCAAATAATCATGAAACATGCAAAATAGATGAAATAACATAAGTATTGTGTCCCAATATGAAATATATCAATGAATAACAGCGAATTATGATATAAAATAGTGATGCAAATTGGACGTATCAACTCCCCCCAAGCTTAGACTTCGCTTGTCCCCAAGTGAAACTGAACTCGGTAAACAGGACCGCATGTTTATGGAGTGAAGAGTCGATAAACAAAATACGGACAAGAAGCATCATATTCATTCACACAAGACATTATATTAAACAACTTCCTCATATAACTCAACTTGAAACAAGTATAAGGTAATCACAAATAAAGGTGCATAAGAAATCATAATTGGTGATGGCAAACTTTGTTCTTGGTCAGAGAACATTTAACAGATTATACTTATCTATTGAGCAGCGCTCTCATATTAAAGCTTATGGTAAATTTGCATATTCAATCATATTAATCATTATTGACTTTCAAAGCTATATTCATTCAGGTAAAACTTGTACTAAACAAGAAAGAGTAAAGACATGATGAAGCAAATCACAATATAATAGTTTGATCACAACAACTTCAAATGCTTGCTTGAGATGGAGGGAAATAGGTTTACTGACTCAACATAAAGTAAAAGACAGGCCCTTCGCAGAGGGAAGCGAGGATTAAATCATGTGCTAGAGCTTTTTCAGTTTTGAAATCATATAAAGAGAATAAAGGTAAAGTTTTGAGAGGTGTTTGTTGTTGTCAACGATCGGTAGCGGGTACTCTAACCCCCTTGCCAAACAAACCTCCAAAGAGCGGCTCCCATGAAGGACGTTATCTCTACCAAGCAAGGTAGATCATCCCTCTTCTCTTTTGTTTACACATGTACTTTAGTTTATTTAAGGATGACACTCCCCCAACCTTTGCTTACACAAGCCATGGCTAACCGAATCCTCGGGTGCCTTCCAACAATCTCATACCATGGAGGAGTGTCTATTGCAAAATTAAGTTGCTTACTGATGAATCAGGGCAAAACATGTGAAGAGAATTATTAATGAAAGTTGATTAATTGGGGCTGGGAACCCCGTTGCCAGCTCTTATTGAAAAATTATAGGATAAGTGGATGAAGCCACTAGTCCATTAATGGAGGGTGCCTAACAAGACTGAAAGATAAAACACCACATACTTCCTCATGAGCTATAAAACATTGACACAAATAAGAAGTAATAAGTTTTGAATTGTTTAAAGGTAGCACATGAAGTATTTACTTGGAATGGCGAGAAAGTACCATGTAGTAGGTAGATATGGTGGACACAAATGGCATAGGTTTGGGTTCGGGTTTGGATGCACGAGAAGTATTCCCTCTCAAGACAGGTCTTTGGCTAGCAAGGTTAAATAGCAAGCATAGGAGTTGAGGGAAACAAACAAATATACATGTGATAGAAACAATCATGCACCTTACTTGTAAGCACAAACAGTTTTAACTTTAGAATACTAAGCTAAGAACTGATAAGAAAGATAATAATATCTTCTACATGTACTTTCTCTATTCTTCTTAAACTCAAAGTGTTGTTGCTATTGACCATTGCTAAGTTTGCCAAAACCAAATAGATTTACTCAATGCTCCCAAAGTGGTACCAATACTAAAATCAAGATCAATCATATAGTAGAAATTGCAAACTAAAATAAGGTGTGCAATATGTAAATGATAAGACTTCTCATTAATATTCCATAACGATAACTCACACCAAGGGATACATAGACAAACTAAAGGAGAGATACTTCCACACTGCAACCCATCTCATACGATAACTTCCCTACTCATGATATGACACTACTTGATAGTAAAAAGTAAAAGGTAATGATAATGTGATACCGCGGCACTCCCCCAAGCTTGGAACAAGCCAAGGGGATGCCAATACCGATGATGGATTACTCCTTTGGCGATGGTGGTGATGAATTCCTCACAAGCTTCTCAATAAGCTCCTGAAGCTCATCAATCCTGTATATGAGGTTGCGAATCATCTCCGACTTGTGCTCGACGCGGTTAAGAAGTCTGTCCGACGACGAGTCCCAACTCTTGGAGTTATTTCCCCAACCTTCAGCTTCGAGCTCCGTCTTTCCCGCATTGTTAGAACGATCTATATCCCAATTGCTAGGCCAGTGCTGCCTTGGGAGTCCTTTCAATTTGATTATTGTAGAATAGATTGTGGAAAGGATGGTGAATGCCTGAAGAAGATGTCCTTGGAGCTAGGTAATGGCGGGGAAGTCCTCCTCCGGTCCTAATCCGTGCGCTCTTCTTGGCGTTGAGCGAGTTTGTCACCACTCCGATGCTTGCAATGGTGGTGCGTGGGTGCTCTTGCGAACTTCTTCGACTTCTTCTTCATCCTCCTTTGCTTCTTCCTTGACGCTCTTGTCCTCTTCTCTCCACTCACGATCTTGATTATCTTCATCCGGAAACTCCTTGCCCTTGTTCTTAGAGACCATGGTGCTTCTAAACTGAAAACTGATCCTGGCAGAAACAGCTCGAAACAAAACACGTCGAGAAAGCGATATACGGACCTCCAGGGTTCCGGGGGATTTTATAATAAAAAATTTCAGAACAAACAGAAAGTACCATGTCGAACCAGAGTCGGAAAGGGGCGACGAGGCGGTGCCACCATAGGTCGGCGCGGGCCCAGGCCAGGCCGCGCCGGCCTGTGGTGTCACGCCCTCGTGCGTCCTTTCCACTCCGTTTCGATCTCGTAATTTTTCTTATTTTCCAGAAACAGCAAAAATAATGTTCGGAAAGTAAATTGCGAACTTTTCATTACCGAGCATTGTTACCTATTCAAAGTCGAGTTCTGGCGGACTGTCAATTTGTCCTTTGATGAAAGCCTCCGGTGCTTCCACTTGAATAATATCAACATCAACATTATAAGAATCACCCGAGATATAATGCTTGAGTCTTTGTCCATTCACCACTTGCGTAGCATTGCCTTGGAGAGAGCTAATTTTAATTGCTCCCGAACGATACACCTCCTCGACAACATATGGTCCTTCCCATTTCGAGAGTAATTTCCCCGCAAAGAATCCGAGACGAGACCGATACAATAGGACTTTATCCCCAATATTAAACTCTCTTTTGATGATCCTTCTATCATGCCATTTTTTAACTTTTTCTTTAAAGAGTTTAGCATTTTCATAAGCTTCACTTCTCCATTCATCTAGAGAACTTAATTGTAGCAACCTCTTATCACCGGCAAGTTTAGGATCTTTATTTAATTCTCTAACAGACTCGATAAGCTTTGTGTTCTAGTTCTAAAGGTAAATGACAAGCTTTTCCGTAAACCATTTTATAAGGTGACATTCCCATGGGGTTTTTATAAGCAGTTCTATAAGCCCATAGTGCGTCTTTCAATTTACTAGCCCAATTCTTTCTAGATTTATTAACGGTCTTCCGTAAGATAGATTTAATTTCTCTATTTGATAGTTCTACTTGACCACTACTTTGAGGGTGATAAGCGGAAGCAATTCTATGATTAATACCATACTTAGCAAGAATTTTTCTAAAACCTCCATGAATAAAATGAGAACCTCCATCAGTCATAATATATCTAGGTACTCCAAATCTAGGAAAAATAACATCTAAAAGCATTTTTAAAGAGGTCTCACCATCAGCACTTTTTGTAGGTATGGCTTCCACCCATTTAGTAACATAATCAACAACAACAAGTATATGAGTGTTACCTTTTGAAGAGGGAAAAGGTCCCATGAAGTCAAATCCCCAACAATCAAACGGTTCAATAACAAGAGTATAATTCATAGGCATTTCATTGCGTCTCGGAGATATTACCAACCCTTTGACATTCATCACAAGATAAAATAAACTTCCTTGCATCTTTGAAGAGAGTTGGCCAATAAAAACCTGATTGTAGAACCTTTTGCGCGGTTCTATCTCCCGGCGTGATGTCCTCCATAAGCATCGCCATGACATTTACTCAATATCTCTTGTTGTTCATATTCGGGAACACACCTTCGCATAATACCATCCACTCCTTCTTTATATAAGTGTGGGTCATCCCGAAATAATGCCTCAAGTCATAAAAGAATTTCCTCCTCTCATTGAGCTGAAAAGGTTGGAGGCAAGTACTTGGAAACAATAAAGTTAGCATAATCAGCATACCAAGGACTGTCTCGCGAGCTCACCTTTATTACAGCCAATTGTTCATTTGGAAAACTATCATTACCAGGAACAGGATCATAAGCAATATTTTCCAATCTAGACAAATTATCAGCAACAGGATTATCAGCACCTTTCCTATCTACTATATGTAAATCAAATTTTTGCAAAAGAAGTACCCATCTAATAAGCCTTGGCTTAGCATCTTTCTTTGTCATAAGGTATCTAATTGCAGCATGATCAGTATGAATCGTAACTTTTGAATCAACAATATAAGATCTAAATTTATCACAAGCAAAGACTACAGCTAACAATTCTTTTCAGTAGTAGCATAATTTCTTTGAGCGAGCATCAAGAGTTTTACTAGCATAATGAATAACATTTAATTTTTTATCTACTCGTTGTCCAAGAACAGCGCCTACAACAAAATCACTAGCATCACACATAATTTCAAAAGGTAAGTTCCAATCGGGAGGTTCAACTATAGGAGCAGATTGTTAAGGCTTTCTTTAGAGTTTCAAAAGCTTCCTTACAATCATCATCAAAAACAAAAGGTACATCTTTTTGAAGAAGATTAGTAAGAGGCTTTGAAATCTTGGAGAAATCTTTAATAAATCTCCTATAAAACCCAAGCATGACCAAGAACACTACGAATACCTTTAACATCCCTCGGATAGGGCATCTTCTCAATGGCTTCAACTTTAGCTCTATCAACTTCAATACCTCTCTCGGAAATTTTATGTCCCAATACAATTCCTTCATTAACCATAAAGTGGCATTTCTCCCAATTAAGAACAAGGTTAGTTTCTTCACATCTCTGCAAAACTTTATCAAGGTTTCGCAGGCAACTATCAAAAGAATTCCCATAGACAGAAAAATCATCCATGAATACTTCCACAATACTCTCACAAAAGCCATGAAAAATAGCAGACATGCATCTTTGAAAAGTAGCAGGAGCATTACATAAACCAAAAGGCATACGCCTATAAGCATAAGTTCCGTAGGGACAAGTTGGTTTTCTCTTGATCTTTAGCTTTAACAGCAATTTGTGAAAACCCAGAATAACCATCAAGAAAGCAAAAATGAGTATTTTTAGATAACCTTTCTAGCATTTGATCAATAAATGGTAAAGGGTAATGATCTTTCTTAGTAACTTTATTAACTTTTCGATAATCAATGCACATTCTATACCCTACAACTACTCTTTGAGGTATGAGCTCATCATTATCATTAGGCACAACGAGTCATTCCTCCTTTCTTAGGAACGCAATGCACGGGACTAACCCATCTACTATCAGCAATAGGATATATAATACCAGCTCAAGAAGTCGTAATACCTCATTTCTTACCACATCCTTCATCTTAGGAATTAGACGACGCCGAGGTTCAACAACGAGCTTCGCATCATCTTCCATATTAATGGCATGTTGGCAAATAGAGGGAGAAATCCCCTTCAAGTCATCAAGAGTATAGCCAATAGCACCTCGGTGTTTCTTCAATATTTGCAATAATCTTTCTTCTTCAAACTCGTAAGCTTAGAACTAATAATAACATGATATATTTTCTTATCATCAATATGAGCATATTTAAGATTATCGAGCAAAGGCTTTAAATCAAAAATAGGATCTTCCTTTGGTGGCGGTGTTGTCCCCAAGTCTTCCACTCGGTAAATCATGCTTGAGAATAGGTTGGCGAAGAAAAATCTCCTCAAGCTCATCTCTTTCTTTCCTAAAAACTTCACTCTCGCTATCCTCCAAATGTTGCTCGTAAAGGATTATTAGGAACAAGAACAATAGATGCACACTCGCTCCATTTTAAAATCATTACTAGGCAAATCAGCTTTATAAGGAGTTTTGGTAAATTTAGAGAAGTTAAACTCATAAGATTCACCAGACAAATTTAGTCAAAATTTTCTCTTTCTTGCAATCTATAATAGCTCCACAAGTATTTAGAAAAGGTCTACCAAAAATGATAGGACAATAATCACTAGCGACAGAGCCAAGTACCAAAAAGTCAGCGAGGATATTTAATCTTACCACATAGAACTTCCACATCTCGAACAATACCAATTGGAGAAATAGTTTCTCTATTAGCCGACTGAATAACCACATCAATATCTTCAATTTCACAGGAATCAATTTCGTGCATAATCTCCGTGTAAAGCTCATAAGGTATAGCACTAACACTTGCACCAATATCACATAAACCATAATAGCAATGATCACCAATTCTAACAGATATCATAGGAACACTAGCTTGTTTGGGTTTATTAGGATGTGAAACAATATTAGAAGCATCTTCACAGAAAATAATATGACCATCCTCTACATTTTCAGTCACAAGATCTTTAACTATTGCAACAGCAGGTTCAACTACAACACACTTATTAATAGATGAATCAATTTTATCTTTATACGGTTCATGATACTTATCAAAATTCTTCTTAGGCAATTCATAATGAGAGGCAAAAGCTTTATAAAGGTTTGCAGCAACTTGAGAATCAAGACCATATGTAGCACTCATATTACGAAATGTATCGGTATCCATAAAAGTTTCAATGCATTTATAATCATAAATTATACACGATTCTCTATCCTTGTCGTTCTCCCAACCTTCAGTATTTTCTTGGATCCGATCAAGAAGGTCCCTTTTAAACTCTTCTTTGTTGCGTGTAAACGATCCAGAACAAGAAGTATCCAGCAAGGTCTTGTCTTGAAAAGAAAGTCTTGCATAGAAATTATCAATAATAACATTACCAGGAAGCTCATGAATGGGGCATTTGAGCATTAAAGACTTCAATCTCCCCCAAGCTTGGGCAATACTCTCTCCATCATGAGGCCAGAAATTATATATGCGGTTCCGATCTTTGTGAATTTCACTTGGAGGATAAAATTTGGAATAAAATAAAGGCACAATGTCCTCCCAATCAAGAGAATCACCATTCTTCGACGAATTTATACCAATGCGCCGCTTTACCGGACAGCGATATAGAGAATAGTTCCTTCCTAACTTCATTCATAGCAATACCTGCACATTTGAATAACCCGCATAATTCATGCAAAAACAGTAAATGATCACCGGGATGGACGAGTTCCATCCCCTTCATAGCGGTTATCCATAACATGTTCAATAATTTTCGTAGGTATTTTATATGGTATTACTTCCTCCCCTGGCGCCTCATCCACTACCGTTGCAGTAGTAGTAGATTTCCCAAATAGAAATTGAAGAGAAGATCTCTCCATAATGACTTATAGCAGCAGGCAGAAATAAAATCAGCACAAACAGTAAAGGTTTTCCTTACCAATTCCGCTTACCAATAGCGCTTCACTCCCCGGCAACGGCGCCAGAAAATAGTCTTGATGACCCACAAGTATAGGGGGTGTATCGTAGTATCTTCGGTAAGTAAGAATGTCGATCCCAACGAGGAGCGAAGGTGTTGACGGGCAGTTTTGATGAAGGATTCACTCGTAAATGCTCACGGACAAGTATTCGAGGGGTTTTGATGTAACAGATGAATAAAGTACGAGTAAGTAAAATGCGAGAGAAATAATTGCAGCGAGTGGCCCAATCCTTTTTAGCACAAAGGACAAGCCGGTTTGTTTACTTATAATGACCAAACGTTCTCGAGGACACACGGGATTTTAGTCTAGTGCTTTCGCTACATACGAACTGATTAATCTTCATTGTTTTGATAAGTGTTGTGTGGGTGAACCTATGCTAATGTACCGCCCTTCCTAGGACTAATACATACTTGTGATTATACCCCTTGCAAGCATCCGCAACTACAAGAAAGTAATTAAGATAAATCTAACCACGACCTTAAACTGCGAGATCCTGCGATCCCTCCGCATCGATATACCAACGGGGTTTAGGTTTCGTCACTCCGGCAACCCCGCAATTGGCAAACGAGTACAAGATGCATTCCCCTAGGCCCATAAATGGTGAAGTGTCGTGTAGTCGACGTTCACACGACACCACTAGAAGAATAACACCACAACTTAAATATCATAACATTGAATATTACTCAACCATAGTTCACTACTAACATTTAGACTTCACCCATGTCCTCAAGAACTAAACGAACTACTCACGAGACATCATATGGAACATGATCAGAGGTGATATGATGATGGATAACAATCTGAACATAAACCTTGGTTCAATGGTTTCACTCAATAGCATCAATAACGAGTAGAAATCGATGCAGGGAGAGTTTCCCCTATCAAACAATCAAGATCAAACCCAAATTGCTACAGCGGTGACGATGTCCAGCGGTGGAGATGGCGGTGATGATGGTGAAGATGATGATGATGGTGATGGAGATGATGTTCAGCTCGATGGCGGTGACGATGGCGTCGATTTCCCCCTCCGGGAGGGAATTTCCCCGGTGGATTCCTCGCCCGCCGGAGAGCTCTTTTCTCTCTCGGTGTTCTCCGCCCCGCGAGGCGGGCCGTAACCCTTCGTGAGGATTCCTCTCGTGGCTTAGGTCTTCGGGACGAAGGGTTTCGCGAAGAAAAGGAGGCGAAAGAGGCCGAGGGGGCACCACACCACATGGTGGCGCGGCCGGAGCCATGGGCCGCGCCACCCTATGGTGTGGGCCCACCATGGGTCCAGCTGGCTCCCCCTTCGGCTTCCTTCGTCATCCGGAAAAATAGGATTTTTGGTAAAACTTCCTTCCACAGCTTGATCTTCCGAAATATTGCATCCTGACGGTGCTTTTTCCAGCGGTAATCCCGGCTCCGGTGCTCGATCTCCAAATAATCATGAAACATGCAAAATAGATGAAATAACATAAGTATTGTGTCCCAATATGAAATATATCAATGAATAACAGCGAATTATGATATAAAATAGTGATGCAAATTGGACGTATCAGAGGGTTCTGAAGATCTTCCCGGCACCCTGCCGGAGAGAGAGATCATCACCGGAGGCCTCTACATTGCCATGCCCATCTCCGAAGTGATGCGTGAGTAGTTCGTCCCTGGACTATGGGTTCATACCAGTAGATAGATGGTTGTCTCCTCCAGTTTTTGCTTCATGTTTAGATCTTGTGAGCTGCCTAACATGATCAAGGTCATCTTTATGTAATGTTACATGTTGTGTTTGTTGGGATCCGATGAATATGGAATACTATGTTGAGATCGATTATATATACTTGTCATATGTTATTTGTGATCTTGCATGCTCTCCGTTGCTAGTAGATACTCTGGCCAAGTAAATTCTTCCGACTCCAAGAGGGAGTATTTATGCTCGATAGTGGGTTCATGCCTCTAGTTTTCTGGAAGAGTGACAATAACTTCTAAGATTGTAGATGTGTTGTTGCTACTAGGGAGAAAACAACGATATTTTATCCAAGGGTAATTCTATTGTTTATTTTACACACATTGCTTAATGCGATAATATATTGCTTTCAACTTAATACTGGAAGGGGTTCGGACGATAACCGGAAGGTGGATTATTAGTCATAAACGCAGTTGGATTACGGTCTATGTATTATGTTGTAATGCCCAAACGAATCTCATAGTGATCATCTTGTCATGTATGGTCTTTATTCTGTCAATTGCCCAGCTGTAGTTTGTTCACCCAACATGTTATTTATCTTTATGAAGAGACACCTCTAGTGAACTATGGGCCCCGGTCCTTTCTTTTACACTGATAAATTCATTTACTGCAATCTTGTTCTGTCTACTTACGGCAAGCATTATTCTCTTTAATTGCACTGCAAACAATCATCATCTTTCCACACAATACGTTTAATCCTTTGTGTTTAGCAAAACCGGTGAGATTGAAAACCTCACTGTAAGTTGGGGCAAAGTATTTTGGTTGTGTTGTGTGCAGGTTCCACGTTGTTGCTGACGCCGGTAGTGCGTCCTGCCAATAGTCAGCTAGCAAAACCTTCAGAAGTCACGCCTTTCTCCTACTGGTTGATTAAACCTTGGTTTCTTACTGAGGAAAAACTTTCTGTTTTGCTCATCATACCTTCCTCTTGGGGTTCCCAACGGTGTGAAATCTACGCTATGTCAAGCACCATCAATGTTTAATCAACTGATAGCCAAAACCTGAGAGTTATCTCATCGCAGACCGTTTAGTGGCCAAAGATGTTGTCAACCCCTATATGGAATGTGTTACTAGTGCAAGCCATATGTAAAGTGATATCTTTACTTTAGTTTATACATGACGGTTTTTGGCATGCATGTTATTACCAGTAAGTATTAGTTCCATCAAACAACTCTCCTGGAAAAGGGCTATTAGTCAATCATATATCTCTATGGGGTTGAGTATCTCTAAGGCTAAACTCTTAACAAAATTATTTCAACACCCAAGTTAGCTTTAAGAGACTATTTCTCATTACAATTTTAGTTGCGTAATTAGCTTCCAAGGAAAGACTCGATTATCTAAAGTAATATAGAGTAAAAGCTACTTAACCAATCATACAAAATAATAAAAGTTTTACTATAACTACCAAGACATACTCCCACTTAAAATAGCATTTCACGAACACTACCAACTAGCACAAGCATTTCAAATTTCATAAATGGGAATCATAAGACATACCTCTTGTTTGCAAGCTCACTCCTTTCTTCCATATGATGTGCTCCTTAGAAACTCGTTAAGATCTCTCTTCCGCGAAAACATTGGACAAGTAGAAGCAAATAGGATCACCAATAAAACACGAAAGGATAAAAGGGAAATTATTTTTGGGGTTTTGAATATGATATAAAAGATTAGAAAATTGGCAACAAAGACAATGCTTGCAAACTTTTAAAAAACTAAAAGAAAAATCAAACAAAATAAAAAGCAAGGTGTTGGGACGAACCCAACACGAGTGTTTCGAAGACCTTATGAGATACAATACAACCTCAAAATTATTAAAAATAAAAAAGATGCCACCTCTTGATGTAGAAGTGTCAACAACCTCCCCAACCTTGGGCTTTTGCAAGCCTGTTTGGTTAGATTGTTGTGGGGGAGGATAGTTCTACGGGTTAAAAACCTGACTCCAGTTGGTGAAGTGCTTTGACAAGTTGTGTGTTGCATCGTGGAGCGGATTGGCGATGTTTCTCATGTTATCGATGAAGCCTCCGAGAGAATAGACATCGTTATACGAATTTTAGGGTTTTTGTGCTTGAACCTCTTGTTATGGCTCTCATGCTTCCTCTTCAACTTTTTCATCTTCTAGTTCCTAGAGCTCATGGTCAATGTCCACTTGTTCCTCCTACTCAACATAATGTAGTCGTCCATCCTCGATAGTGAATAGATTGTTAGAAAAAACAGTGGGAAACAAGTGCCCAGCTGCAGGAATATGAACAACATAAATTCATTGTTTCTTTAGGACCATGCCAACAACTCTAATAATGCAAACTGTGATACGTCTCTCACCATCCAAAAGTTGAAGGTTACCTATGTTTAGACGAGGGCGGTGGAGAGAAGAGTTGTGATACCTTCGACAGGTTTATGAGCTCGGTGATCCAAAGTTGAACAGAAGCATGTCCGCTAGTTTGGTGCCACATTGCAATCTAGAATAGAGGCTTTAGCGAGGATGGTCATTTTATCCTCATTGACATTTTTTTAACTCACCACGTGTCTACAAGGTGTTAGCTATAACATAGTACAAATAGCGAATATCAATACTTTCAATATGTGTTCCCTTTGGTTAGGACTGTAGATGCTCATTTGTCTGAAATAAAATTCAGGGGCATTCTCAAACCAAGAGGACTTGAACGAAGGTACGAGTCATTGTTGTAGAACCCCAAGATGCCACACCACTCATTGAGTGACATCGAAACTTTGGTTCATGAAGTATCAAATCCCTCTCCTATTCCTGAACACGGTCTGACAATGTTCTTCAACGTACCAACAACTCCAAGGTCAATCGGTGATAGGATAAGGCGACTTTGTAAACAAAATATTGCAGCCCCACAATAGTAATAATCTTATTGAAGTCATTACCTATACCGAGATTATTCAAAGTGATGATGCATGCCCACTTCGTTGACTTCATTTCTCAGCGGCGTAGTTGCCTAAACTTGGCAAACTCCTCCTTCCCCTTGAACTTCATGCCTAGTAATTCATCCACCTCCCCCTTCTTGGACTAAGCGAGAAGGCTTCCATGGGCTTGTCCCATTGTGTTCATCTCTAAGAAATAATAAAGTTACATAAATAAAGAGTTGTTGATACAGTGATGATCCTCTACATATTTCATACAAAATAATTCTTCAAAATAATACTACAAAACATTGTCAACACAAAAATTTGTTGTCACAATACTATGAACTTAGATTGATAATGGAGAAGAATTGAGCAAAGGGTTGCAAAAATTATTGCAGGATCGGAGAAGAAACATTTAATAGATCAAAGTTGTGCGGGGAATCGAACCAAAATTGAGAAGGGGAAGAGATCTCCACATGTTTGTGAAGTCTTTAGAGGAAAAAATAATAGATTGATTTTTGTGTGTTATGATTGGCTCCTCCGAGAAGTTTTTAGGGGTTGTGTTGGTGGTACGGTTGCGGGTACGGTCTACTCGATGCGCCCCTAGATCCAACCAAGTTGCCATGTACATCATCTTGGTACGGGCGCCCGGTACGGTCGTGTCCGACCGTAGTGGTTGTTATAATTTCTCGTACTGGCTCTTCTTGCTTTGTCATTTAGTAAGTGCATTATGTACGGGCACGCCGGCCCGTATCACATATCGTTAAATTGTGTGGTTAAAATAATATTTTTGATTTTGTTGGTTAGGTTGATACGGTCAATGACGTGGTGTACCACAGCAATGCCCGTAAGTTATTGAATTGGGTTTTACGGAAAATGGTGCGCTGGTGGATTCATCGGTGTACAAACAACACAACACACGTGACACAATTCATCGAGCTTCAGGCTACCAGAGGAAAACCATACGTTCTGCTTGTCTGCTCTTGATTGATGATGGCGAGGGTTACAAGGTCTCCCTGATGGCCATGTCGTGATCTAGGTTACGTATCGTGTCTCTCCTTCCCCGTCGATCCCTCCTAGTCCTTATATAGGAGGTAAGGTCTCAGACTCTAGGCAGGTTACATGTTCGGCTACCCATGTATGGGCTTGTACTTGTGCTGCACTCCAGGTTCATGGACTTCGGTTGCTTATTGCGTTTTGGGCTTCATGGGCCTTCAGTTCAACCGCATCAGGTATGGTAATGGTGGGTACCTGATAGGGTATGCCCATGTCAGTCAGGTCATACGGTCATGGATGACCCTACTATTAATCATTAAGCCTTCTGATTCCTGTTGCTAATTAGTTTCGTCGAACAAAACACCAAAGGTATGGTCACCGAGTAAGGTCAAATCTGACCGTACCAGTGGTCGTTCGAGTTAATGTTACCACGAAATGACTTCTTCTCTCCGAAATTCCCCTAAGAACATGCAAATTTCGCCCCATACGGCAAATACACTATAAACTTTACATCAAATATATCAATTGAAATATAGGGAGTTTGTTACCTTGTTCTCCTCCTCTCTGTTACGATAAATTTGAACACTTTTTATTTAAGAACAATCTTACTGAACTAGAAGCTTTATACACATGGTTTTCCTCCCATGAAACGTTTTTGTTTCCAGTCATTTAGCTCGACTGCTGTGATGTTCATCTCTTCTTTACTACCTGGATTTCAACCCCGAAGTAGTTGGCCTTCAAAGTGATGATCCATGTATTATTGGTTTTGTTCTTCTTCTTCCTAGGGAAATTAACAAAAAAAGAATCTCGTGAGGGAAATTCAAACCTCACTATCCCTTAGTGGAAGTTAATCAAAGTCTTAATACTTCTTACAAATAGCCTACCCATAAAGATAGGCGTTATGGGATCTTAATGCATATAAACAATAACTATATCAATAAGTGCAGGACATTCTTTTATTTGACCAACAATATTATCTTTGATGCCTACCGCTTGTTTATAAGAAGAATCAGCTAGATGCAATTTCAGTTAGTCTATCAAATAAACTTCTAGGGATGGTTGAGACGCTTGCATCAAGATCACAAAGTCCAGCTATCTCATTTATTCCAACACTAATCTTAATAGCTGGTTCAAATGTATTATCTAGCTTAGCAGGTAATTTTTTAGATAATATTGCATATTCCATCTGAAGCTCACGTGCCTCGGCAGCTACTTGATTGATGAAGCTTCGTTAAACCGCCTCATTACCCGTTTGAAGGTATAGTCGGGTGCGGGTGCATAGATGTTAACTAGCTCTTCGGGCATATCATCATCCACACTACTTGTCGTCATCTTAAGATCTGCAACTAGGTTAGTATCAGGTTTCCTGCAAACTTGGCAAGAATTAGTCCTTGAGTATCAGCTATTTTACCCAATTATAGGTCTCTACAATTCTTGTCATACCCTACATATCATTCACTTCAGTTTGTATAATGAAAAGTTTTTAGATAGTTGTCCTAAAATAGATTCATCATTCTTAGTTAATTTAACAACAAGATTGTTATGCTTAGTCTGAGATTGCATAGAAGTTTTTTAAGAATTTTTAAGTGATTGGCGATTTCCATTGTTACGTTTGTTGTTTAAGTTGTTGGGAACTCTTTTGTGTGGTTAGGATAAGGCTTTTGATATTTGAGCTATAATTTTGGCTCTTCCGAGCATGATTAAAGTTACGTGTCATAAAGTCTATTTCTTCAACTTCAGCAATAGCGATGACATGAACTTGTATTTCTGATTTACCTTTGATGATACCAATAAGATCATGTACCTTCGTCGTGAGATCTTATTTTCTTTCTACGGTGACATAGTTCACCTTCTTAGCCGAGGATCTTTTCGCATGGCATCTTTATATCATTTCCCATAAATGTGCATCTAGCTGCAGTCTCAGGCATAGATTTGGGCATAAGATTAAGGGAATTATAAAATAAATGTAAAATTAGCCATCCTCCCATCCTATGGTTGGGACAGTTTCTTATGGGTTCCTTCATCCTTTTTCAATTAAGCACTAGTGGCTTGCGGTTTTCTTGTATAAATCATGTAGTGTTAAACTGTAGTTGCATTGTTTTTGTAGGTGGAAAAAATTTAGTCATAAATATATTACAACAATTATTCCATGAAGTAAATAAACGTAGTTTCGCATCAGGGTTAGCATATTTTATTCTCATCATCTCGCATATCTCACTGAATGTGTTCAAATGCATACATGCATCTTCGCAAGCGGAACCACCAAATTAGTTTTGCTGCACCAAACTTAGAAAGTTAGGCTTTATTTCATACTTCTCTGCAGTGATAGTAGTTTGAGTTATAAGTACACATAGATAATCGTCATTACGGGTAGAAAATTCCCCAACCTTATTCGCTGCCATACTTCTAATTGTTTTGTGTTTTTAAAAAGGAACAAATAAGTAAACTAAGAACAAAAAGGTAAACTAATATTTTTAATTTTTGATTAGGAACAATACTAAAAATAGTAACAAGAGAAATGAACTAAAACAAAAACAAAACTAATTAACAAAATCTCTAATGTCCTCACTTGGGATAGCAGTTCCTTCCCCGACAATGGCGCTAGAAAACAGTGATACGTTCGATCCGGATTATCAGATTTTAGTATTCTTCTTTTCCCTAAGAGACCCTAGGTTAATCAAATCAATGTGAAGATTATTAATGGTGTAAGATCACTGCAAATGAGACTTCATGACTTTGTTTAGTTGTCGTTTCACCGGACCGAATGTTTTATTTTACTAGGACATTTGCCCGTGCGTTGCCACAGGACAACAAAATTAGGAAAGAGACGTTGATCACAAAATAATTGACAAGGGATAAGGAGGCGATGGTCTTGTGTAGTAGATGAACAGATTCCTTCCTACTTTTTTCATACGTTTTGGGTTATTTGAAATAATGAAAACACACGTCTCAATTCTGAAAAACAATTGTAAGTACCCGCTGCAATTTTTTTTTGGAAGAAACACGGGGCCTTTATGATTCATCGTATGAAAATGTATGTGTATTGCTACGGGTCTAAATCCTAAGCCTGACTTGTTCTTCCTACCCTTCACGCCCATTCAACAACTGTCGTAGAGGTGCAATTGACTTCGCTTATGGTAATATTGTCTCTAAACTCTTTGAAAATGTCTTATTCATGTATTTAAAACTAATAGTACTAAATATTCTAATCCACTGCAAAGATAAATCTAATGAAAAGGTTTTAATGGAGTATAAGAATAATTTCATGATGACAACTATTATCAACCAGAGGCACCCCAATCGTATGGCACAAAAATAGCAAACAGTAGTAATGAAATTATATATTACCCCTGTTTCGAAATGTACACCTTTTTAGGAATCTAGCTTCCTAAAAGGCTTACATTTCGAAACGGAAGTAGTATAGTGCTTACTGATGTAGTATGATGATACACTCTCGAATTAAAAAAAATAAGTCAGCGATAAGATCACATCACCCATATACATGTGATGACCTATTCAAATCATCATCCTGCAAGATCATCCATACATGTGAAGACCTCGAAATTCATATGGTTGACTAACATGGGGCCATATGGAAAAGTGTGTGTAAATTTAGTCTCCAGTATCTATCAAAGCAAACTTACACAGCTTTTGAATGAAACAGTACAGCTAGGAATCTCCCATATTGGCTCCTATAGGACTAACTGGACTGCATAGACGCTGTAAAACAATATTGCTGAAGCAGCCTTAACCATAAAGATTATCTAAGGTACTGATTTCCTCTGCTCTCAGGCTGCATTCAACCACGATGTGCTCCTAGCCTCGCTCCTTCAACTCAGGTCAATCCATGAAACAGGCCAAACACAAAAACTTACATGATATGCTTCTAGATCTGAGCAAAAAGAGGAGATAATATTACTTACCTATGTTATGCTTCTCAATCCACCCAGAAAGAGGAGATAATATTCCTTACATATGTTAAACTGACGAATGTCGAGCCTGTGTAGATCATGGCACCCACGCAAAACTGGGACATATAACTTTTTTTGTTTTGTCCTAAATCGCTAGGTTCTCGAACCTTTTATAATAAGTGTTCCAATGAGATAAGCTTCGAGAATCATATCAAAGAAAACATGAATCATGGCAAATATCATCTTCCTGACATTTACAACATTTTGGGATACCAAACACATTCCAAGTTTCGGAGAAAACCGAGACGCAAAGGAAAAAACTTCGTGCTAAACATGAGAGCAGAAACTTAACAATAGTCAACATGGTGATAATTGCAAAGTATAGGTCAAATCTCGACTCACTTAAACGTGCATATCTGTACTATTATAACTTCAAACATCCTATTCCTATTCATGTATATCCTTCCATTGATTAAGTTATCGTAGTGGCCAGGTAATAGAAGACGCAAGCCACAATGTGTGTAGAGCAAAGCTCACACGGGTGTCTTTTTTCGGATTCTGAATAATTGTGTTACCTTCAGCACTCGAGTTAAACGAATCCACGATATGTATCTTCTCATTTACGTCTATAAGCTTGTTTGATTTGATTTCCAATAACTGATACGTATCTTTTTATTTACATCCATAAGCCTGTTAATTTGATTTGCAATACCTGGATTCAAAAAGTAATAATCAGTGGTTAGAAGACTTGTTTCAAAAAATCAGTGGTTAGAAGTCATGTTTCAGCTATGGTTGGAGATATTTCAGAAACACACTAAGCATAAGCTCTCTAACAATATCACAAGTGTACAGCATGCAGATGCCCTTGTGCGAAAGCATCCTCATTTCAACGGCATATAAATAATTGAGATATTCAATACATTGTTATTGACATCCACCATTATTGACATTCAAGATTTCAATGATTTGGATGATTTATGAAGGATGAGGTGAAAATCTAGGAGTGCAAAAAAAAAATGCAAGTGTATGTACTGCAAGGAAAGTTCAGGATATTTTAGTTCCACTCAATGTTGTAGTCCTGAACACCTCGTGAATGAGATTGAAGTGTAATCCTTTTCGCATCAATAGTCAGTAGTCACCATGTAAAAGAAGACCCATCTGATCCTCCAAAAAATATATATACAGTCTGCAATGTAAGCAGTACGTTCAGAACTCAATTCATTAATGTTAGCAAGAAAACTTATTTACTTTCCGGTTCCAAATTCATATAGATCCGTAGTGGATTCTATCTAATTGTGATCTGCCAAGGGGGTATGGGGCAAGGCCACTGAACAGAGTGGTTGCATGTGTTGTGCATAGTGCATAGTTTAAGCTACTTCTTTCTCAGGTTTCTATGCATGGCCATGAGGCTAATTGGTCCCCTTTTTATATACATATTTTGGAACCTCACATGTAAATCGAATTCCTAAATCAATGGGTATGATGATGTGATCACTGATCTTAACTCATCTATAAACTGCATCCCAAAATAAAATCAATCGCAATGGAGTTGTGCCACTGTGTAGGGTGGAGTCCTCGTCTTGCTGTATCCCTCTCTCGCCTGGTTGTATACATGATTTGGGATAGTTGGTGGTTTCAAAGTCTAGTCTTATCCAGAGAAAGTTCAACACGTGCCCCCTGATACAAGGGAATCTCATTAGAATAGCTAAATAGTTCAACTTTGAGTTAGCCATGGTAAGCATTTCATAACTACAGGTACAAAGGTGAAATCTGATATTCTTTTCTCAGTCATAGACAAAACTTTGTACAGACTTGTGGCCTCTTCTAAAAAAAGCTCCTGACTTGTTGTCTTCCTGAATAAATAAGCATAAGTGCATTTCTTAGTGAAAGAAAAATTTGCAATGTCCTGGAACACAACTTGACTAAGGAAAGAACAGGTGGCCAAACCCAGCTATCTAAAACCAACTCAACCAAAATACTCAGATATGTATGGAGCCTTAAAGCTTACAAATACTTATGTATTATCAAACCGATCGAGTGCGACAAACAAAAGAACCGTTCCAGATGGGAGGGTTGTTTAAACATGTGATTAACACCACTCCTGGCATGCGACACTAACGAGTTTTGGTGAGGAAACCGGAAAAGGATGGGAAGAATCAAGAAATGGCCTGCTGACCTTTTAAAGTTGAACAAGTCACCGCGGGACTCCATGGCTCCTTCAACATATCAAGACGATTAATTGTTCGTATTCAACAGCTATATCCTCGACACCAGCTGCAACATTCAGTAGTGGACTGTAATTGATCTGCAGAATTCAAGTAAACGGACTTGGGTTAGAGAACGGTGAACAAGGAAAAGGCAAACTGCAAATACGAAAGGTCAATAATAATTCTTTTGAATATCATGAAAATACCCTAATAAATTATTTTCAATAATTAACAGAGCAATAAATCCTGTTGCTACTTGTTACTGGATAGAAATTGCTTTAACATTCTCAAAGGGGAAAGCCGGATGGAAAACATCTGAATTAGTAATGCAGTTGTATCTATCTTTGGCAATGCCTTCTTCCATCTGCTCTTCTTATCCCTACGAGTCTCTACCCCTACCAAGAGCTGCCTTACAACTTATAAATGCAGCACCGAGAAGAAGAGAACATTACTGTAACTTGGTTCACCTATTCTAGGAACCCACGTACCCAGTGGAATTATGCATACTCGGTTGGTTTAAAATAGGCAAACTACCATTGGAGTTTTAACATATCTACGGATACCTAGAAGAAAAAGACATTCGCTAAGTCTGTGTTGCAATAAGCCGCTTATAGCTATACAATACAAGTCGTATTTGTCAAAAGATGCAGAGGCTGTAAAAGCTCAACTCGAAATGTTCGAAAGTAAGAAATTACTCCATAGTCTACTCCTAAACAAACAGAGAAAAAGCGAGACGAGCTTTAGCACAAGCAACACTTTATCCCTAAACGAGACATGTGAGCTACTCGTAAACAAATACTCCATGGTCTGATAAGCATCAATATTGGTTAATGGAGTACTTTTGGAATAAATAGAGAGCAGTTTGGGAATATATATAGTCCATGGTGTAATACAAATACAGATCAACATAGACTGCACAGAAAACAATCCTGCAACATTATTTTTGCAACTATGACAGCACTACCACATCGACACAAGCAAGTGGAGACTGTAGTGCATTCTATGGCTATCACTGACGAGAAAACGGTCCAGACCAGAGCAAGAGGGAGAAGAAGAGGTCCAGGAGGTGCGCGAGGTTACCAGGAACCCGTAGATGCCCTCAGATGGACAAGGGGACGACTGGTGGCGCCCGAAACAATGAAGAAGGCCGCCGATCTGAGCCAGTGTTGAGGACGGCGTAGTCGCTCCGGGGCTACTCCGGCTCCGGGAAGAAGACGTGGAGGAAGAAGAGCCCACGACGGACCCCCGCGGGCGGCGAATGGCGGCTCCAGGCGACGGCGAGCTTGACTATTTTCTTGGGGGTTTTCTATAAGGAAAACTTGTGCGTCTTCCTCGTGTATCCCTTCCCGGCTTTCGCGACGACGGCGAATGAGCGGGTGAGTGTGGCCGCTGGGGAGAGCGTTGTGTCGACGCCGAACGAGCGGGCGACCGGCGCCGCCTCAGTCATCGCGGGAGAAGGACCAGACTTGTCCAGCCTCGCAAACACCGGATCAAGCTCGTCCAGCGTCGCAGCTAGTGGATCAAGCCTCGCCAACACCGGATCCGGCGATCGAAAAGTCGAAAGCTTTTTACCGAGGAGGGCTCGAGCAATGGACTGATTCATTGAGCGGGGAGGCAAGAGATCATGCGATTTTGGAAATTACAAATCAGTAATCACAACTCGAGCGAGATTTGGGGAGGGCAAAAATTACTCAGGCTAAGATATACTACATGGAAAAGGAATTTACGAGGGGAATCAAGAAATCGCTGATTTTGGGGAGTCAACGCGGCCACCTGTGCAGACGGGGGGCGACGAACGGACGACAAAAAAACTCGATGTATTGGTACAGTGGGGAGAGTAGGGAATATGTTTGTTCTTTTTAAGTAGTGTAGATGTAGAATTTTTGGGAAGGGGATATTCCATTAATGTGGAGATTACATACCTGAGGAAGGTAATTCGTGAGATTATCATAGCGTGATTCTTTGGCTGATGATTCCTAAAGCGACCCACGCTGATTAAATGCGCGAGTGGATATTGTGGAAAATTTAGGACGACGAAAGTAGAGGGAGAAGGGGGAACACGTTCGTTCTTTTTAAGTAGTAGAGATTTTTGGTTTTATCAATAGATAGAAATAGGCTAGGGCCAAAGTTTCACATGCAGCTGTGCAATTGGGCCTCAGGAATGTGGCAATTGGGCCTCATGAATTACGGAAAATAACAAATGGGCTGGGCATATTTAGACAAATTCCAACAGTCTCTACCATTACTACACAAGTTTTTGTACATAGATTTCACACTAAACTTTTCAATTTTTTTTGTCCACTTGCCAGCCGCCAGCTTCCCCATTCGCTACCTGGGACTGCCGCTCACCACGGGGCGTCTCTGGCGTGCTGACATCTGGCACTCATCAACAAGTTAGCTCCCAGCTTCCGGTCTGGGCGCTACACATCTTCAACCGTCGGTGCCGCGGTTTTGTTTGGCGGAGGTCAGCGGGGGTCACTGCGTCTTCCCCTGGTTTCGGGTTTGCATGCGGTTGCAGTACGGGGACGGTGGGGGGGGGGGGTGGTATCCTCAACCTGCAGTTATTCGGTTGCGTGCTGCGATGCCACTGGCCATGGCTGCGTTGGGCCAGTAACCTTGCCCTTGGTGCTCGGTTCCTGGCACTGATGATCGTGATGTTGTCGACCTCCTTGCTGCGGCCTCCTTCATCCGCCTCGGCAACGGAGCTCGTGCTCTGTTTTGGACTGACAAGTGGCTGCCTGGAGGATGTTCGGTTGCTGAAACTTATCTAGAATTGGCAGCCTTTGCTCGCAAATCTGGTGTGACTGTGGCCCAACCTCTGCAAAGGAATCATTGTATAAAGAACATTCACGGAGGTGTGTCGACGGTTGCTTTGGGCCAGTACTTGCATCTTTGGGATTTGAACGGTACAATTCAGCTTGACCCCATCGAAGAAGACATGGTGATTTGGATATTTTCTGCCATGGATGCTTCCCTACAAGCAGTGCCTACAACCTCTTCTTTGTGGCCAACATTACCTTCCATGTGCCAAGGCTATTTGGAAATCCAAGGCCCCACCACGCTGCAAATTATTCATGTGGCCTGCCGTACACCGGCGCTGCCTCACTGCCGATGATCTGGAGCGGAGGGGATGGTCCTGCACAGCCACTTGTCAGTTGTGCCTTTCTGAACCAGAAACCTGCACTCATCTGTTCGTTCACTGCTCCTTTGCGGCTCAGGTGGGGCGGCAGATCAGAGGCTGGACGGCGGCAGATTTCCCCATCCCTGGTGACAACTTCTCAAGCACCGAAGACTGGTGGCTGCATGTCAGGAAATGTGCTCCCAGATCCATCCGCTGAGATTTCGATGCCATGGTCATCTTTGTTCATTGGCGAATCTGGAAGGAGCGCAACTCCAGGGTGTTTGAAAACACCCAGCATTCGGCGGAGGTTGTTTTTGAACTGATCCATGAAGATATTAGGCTTTGGTGTGCAGTTGGCAGAGTGATTGACGTGTGAGTTCAGGGAAGTTTGTCTCTCCCTGCTCTGTTGTCGAGTTCTTTGCTGTAGCTCTAAACTTGTGCTCCACCTCGGAGCTGGCTGTTGTAACTCTTGTTTTTTTGCTTAATTAAGATCGGCCTATGGCCTTTCGGCGAGTAATTGAACGTGTAAAGTATAATTAGCAGATTAAATGCATTCATATACGAATTTTATCACTTCAGCAGCATGTTAATCCTCCTGCGACGCTGGCCACTGTCCGCACGGCAAGCCTGCAATGCGGGTGGCCATGGTAGCTCGTATGGGTACGCCGCTCCTGCGTAGTTGTTCCTCTCGTGTGCCCGCTCCAGCTCCAGCGTGTCGAGGTCGACGGAGACAATCCAGTTCGCGTCCTCCCGCGGCTTCAAGAGGATGTACCTCGTAGTCGCCGCGACAATCTTTGCTGGTCGCTGGAAGTACGTCTCCACGTACCCCGGCAGCCCGCAGGTGGCCGCCGACAGCCTTACGACTTTCTCCGTAACCCACTCGGCGCTTCTCTGGAGCTTTGCAAACACCGTGAGGTCTCCATTGTTGACAATGCGCACGACGCGCAGCTCGGGACTGTCGACTTTGTGGCCGCCGATGACTCGGAAGGTCGAAGACTCGCCCGGCAACCCGACGACGGTATACGGGAAGGTCACGAGCGTGAAATCCAGGGTAGTCTCATCGAGAGCCAGCACCACACCCTCGCCCTCCATGCGCCAGTAGAGTGACGAACACGCGCGCCCGACGAAGCTGATCAGGTGAAACTCTGGAATGGGGCCGCCGCCGCTGCTGGCCGCGCTCTCCTGCCAGCCACCGTCGCTACCAGAGGTGAACACCCAGACGCTGGGAGTCGGAGTTTCGTAGACCACGGCGACCACCCGAAAGTTGGACATACTGATGCAGGAGCTACCTGTCTCGTCGACAGCAGCGCCGTCGAGCAGGAATAGGCCTAGGCACTGGGCATGGTACATCTCGTTCCAGCATAGGATCCCCTGGTAACGGCGTGTGAGCGGGTTGCACACGATGATGTCAGTGAACCGGAGCTCCGGTTGCGTCCTATACCACGCGTCATGCGGCCTCCTGTAGAGGAGGAGCAGGCCCCCGCGGCTGTCACCGAGCTCCCATTCCAGGTCCGGGAGGAAATCGAGGGCGAAGTGGCGTCTGTCGATGACATCGGCCGTCGAGGTGTCCGGCACGAAGGCCTGGTTGTTCCCGTCGGGAGGCAGGTCGTCATGGCTGGGGTCGACGATGTGGTAGTGTCCGGGGACGTGCGGGGCATGGAGGGCGCGGAACGTAGTGAGGAACGCGGTGTCCGCGGTGATGATCCGACGCCAGCGCTTGCAGGTGAACGCGGCGCGGAGGAGGGCGAGCGAAGAGCCGACGCGGAGGAGGACGAGCTCCAGTAGGTGGTCGGGGAGGTGGTGGACGCTCGTCGGCCCCGGCGGGATGAGCTCGGTCGTGGACGCTCTCTTGAGCTTGGTGTGGCGCCGGCGGTGGTGACGACGTGGTCCCTTGGTCGCCATCGATGGCGGACTCGGGATGCACTTGCTTACGGGAATGAATTGTCTTGACAGGAATGGGTCTTAAGTAGTGATTCAGTGAGCGGCACAAACGTGTTATTGACTCGTTAATACACTTGGCTATGGCGACGCGATTCGGAGCATACGCGGCTGCTTGCCTCCCACGGAACTCTTTTTCTTCGCTTTTTTGAGGGAAAAAGGCAACTTGCCACCCACGGAAACACTGGGTCACAAACTCACGAGGCACTGCGCTGCGCCCGAATAGAATAAATGACGTTTTCTTTAGACAGATGCAATAAAATACTTCATCACAATCTAATGTGTCTACTGTTTTTCTCAGATGGAGTATCAAAGGGGAAATAACAATCTCACAGGATCTCTCAAACATTTTGCACCACCAAAACATTTACTTTAACGGACATGCCCAGCCATATTGTTACAGTCCCGCGTGATCTCATCCATACTGCTATAGCTCTCTATTATCAATTTCCTCTTCACCAGTACACGAGTTGCAATTGCACAATAGCAAGAAACTGCTTCCCATTCAACCTGTGAACTGTCCAGGCTGTAACTGCATGAGATTAAGTAAATCCAATTAGTTGGGAGGTAAACACCCTGACTACCAAGCAAACCACACATGTGATACAGCATATGAAATTCTGGTAAAGTATCTATTGCTGTGACAATATATCGGATCATACTGTGATGGAAAGAGAAGGTTGAACCATGTGCACAACTAACATATCCATAATTTTCCCTAATCAATTTATAAAAAAGTATCAATCTACATTTGACACTGAATGGACGGAAGCAGAAGCCAGGTGGCCTGAAAATATCCCGATGAAACACTAATTTTCACCATCTACATAGTAGCAAAAATAGAAATTATTGAGTATCAGCGTATGTTTCTCTTAACTTGACACCAACTATGTTTTTGTTCAAGCCCCGCAACTGATACATGGACTACAAAGATTCACTGAAATGCAGGAAACATGCATAAATCGATAGTCCTTTGCTAAAACACAAAATGATCTTAGCATGTGTTCCTAATGCGCGTGTATCTTAAGGAGATGACACAATAAATAGTGACGAATTCAAAACCTCATAGTTCAGGCTTGCAACTTAACTAAAGAATAAATTCATAAAGTTTGGAGGAGGAGAACAAATAGACGAGAAAACTAGAATGTGATCTAACCGAGAGCTGAAGAGAGTAAATAATGAATTAGCTTTAATGTAAAATGAAGAACAACCACACAACCAAATGAAAATATTTGAACGGTTTGTTTATGCAGCACCTTTTGTAAACGTGGATAAAACCCAGTGCATGTGGTTTGTCCACTCAAAAGAAACGTACCTCATAAGTTGGCATATCTCAATTGCAAAAGAGATGTCCCCCTTGCTCCCCACTGTCATGTGCTTCTGGACTATACTGAAAATCATGAATCTGAAATCCAGTATGAAACAGAGGTTTGTGGATGACAAAACAATTACGAGAGAGATAGGTACCAACCAACTAACAAGATTATCTTTTGTCAAGGCTATATAGCCAAAGGCCGCATGGATAACAACCACCTTATTAGATATCAATTCATTATATGATATTTTTGATTTCCTGTTGCCAAGAACTCAAACAAAGAATACCCAAAAGGACTTGAAAGGACAACACTTCTTTCAGATATCGTGTACACTGAACCATCAACTCTGACAAGTCCAGTAAATCTCTTGTACTACTCCTACATAGAAAATATAAGTATATCCAGATTAAGCATTTAGGCATCTCACCAATTTGTCAAAGATTAGCGTCTGTTGGGGGTGAGCCCGGCCATCGGGATTCAAGCGTGGTCAGCGACGCTGAAGAACTAGCGCTGATGGAGGAGGGATCTCATTGGAGGCATGGAGGACGGTGGCGGAGAGAAGGCCGACGCAGAACTACAGAACGCCGGTGGTAGCAGGGGTCCTCATCGTTCTTATTCGGTGGAGACGAGGTCCGCCCCTCCACCTCCCTTGGCGCCTACCGCTGGGTCACCTGGCCTTCAACGAGTGCAGTTTGGTCTCCAGTCGCCTTTAGGAAGCAGAAGGAGGAGGCAGCCGTCGAGGACACCGGAGGGGAGGCAGGGTCTATAGCCGGCGGTGGGGATTCACAGGAAGTGAGGGAATGAGCTTTCCTTTTTGAGAGAGGATGACACTGAGCTGTGAGAGCCAGGAGGTGACGTGGACGCTAAAGGCCGTGTTAGCCTGGCCCGTAAGTTTTTTTTTCTTTTGCCTGTTGTTATACGAGCTTCAACCTTCAAACCCAAGAAAAAATAGTTTAAGAAAAATTTGAAATCATTTGAAGATTTTGAAGGGTTTATTTTGGCAAAAAATGATCCTCTGAACTATCGGCCATGAGGCATGTCGGGTTAAACAAAGTTCTGTGATTGTGTTTTATTGATATAATTGATATTTGTTTAAAATTACATATAAATTTTAAATTATTTTATTGGAAATTTATCAAATTTGGTGCCATTAAAAAAATCTGTAATCATGCAGGTCATTATGTTATCTATGGATGTTAAATTTCATGGAATACTTCACAGGGATATTTTAGTCGAGGACTCCTAAACATGTATATTTCACCCTAGCGTGATACTTTTTCCGCATTGTATCATTGTTATTGGAGAAGTAACTTTGATTACTGCTTTATTAATAGGAATATAGCATATTTTAGAAGCAAACAATCAATTATTTTAGTGAACTAGAACTGAATGATGATAATATAAGAAATTGAGACTTGAAAGATCATAAAAACGACATATTTAATTTCACTGATTGTATGATTGTGGATAGACCTCCTAAAAACATCAAACATACCATTAGAAGTTGGGGTCACCCACAATTATTGCTTCTATCACCATCGATTTAATAGATGAACTTTGTTTATACATCAACACGACTGATGATATCCCTTCACTTTGTTTATAACACCGTTGATGAATGTTGTTTATACATTTATATGATCACAAATTGTGTGTTGCACTCGCTTCTCACATGGCTGGGCATAAGAAACATTAAAAATGCTATCTAAAAGAGAAATAAGATTCAAAATAAAATATTTTTATTTTAGATTATAATACGTGCGTTGCACGTGCACCTTTACTAGTCTGCATAAAAGATTGAGATAGAAGGTAAGAAAAGAACGCCCGCCGGCCGCCGCCGTTCTCTTGAAATTCTACTATCTGCTCTAATTTATATTCTAAATTTTGATTAGTAGTTGTTATTCTTATTTATAGGAGCGAGGTTAACTGATTATGGGGCCTAAATCTGGTGCTAAGAAAAGAAGAAGAAAACAGCAAGAAGAAAAATTAATTAGATCATAGAGAGGGTCTATGTTTAAATATTTGAAGAGCAACACGAGCACTTCAAGCAATCCAAATGAGTTTGCGCTAGTTGTTGTGGGGGAACAAAATAATGTTGATGTAGAAGATGATGTCGGTACAGAGGATGACGTTCAGGTTAACGCGGATAGTGACAATGTAACTGATCATCATGATAAATCTGCTAGTGTTGATGATGAACCAAATCCAGTTAGTGTGGATATTTATGACCCGGTCTACTCTTGGTAACAAAGAAAGGGACATGATAGTGGATATTGCAAGGAATTGGCGCAGAAAATTTTAAGGTATCATGTAAATATTGTTATTTTTATATGAATATTGCAATTGGATATACTTAAAGTATTTATTTTTCATCATCTCATACATGTGGGTAAAAAAATTATAGTAATTAGTAAGAGGGGCCCAAAATTTTAGTTCCGCCCCAGCCTTCGAAATCTCAGGACCGGCCCTGCATAACACATCTCACTTTATTTCGAGAATTTCTTGGATCCATAAGATTGCAACATTTTTTCGAATCCACTACAAAAAAAAAATTCAAGAACCAAAAGAACAACATCACACTTGTGAACCAATAAAAGTCACAAGAAACACAAATAGCATACCAATCAGCTGCCAGGGAGAAACTTCAGCCTGTGCGTTAGGTACATCGACATGTATGAGGTGAAAAAAATAAAGAAACTTCGTCATGGATCACGTGCGGCTGCAGCGACCTGCAAGTTTCGTCCTCGCTTGCTGGAGCCGGAAAGTAGAGGAGTCAGCTCGCAATCCCAATCCCACTCGTCCCAAATTGGATATCGAAATCTAGCGACAGGATCGAGCGTAGCTGGGGCGAGCCCCCACCACTGAACTTTTCGGCCCAGCTGGCCATAGCCAGGACCCAGCATCCCAAGACGGCCCCTTCTGAAACCTACCTGAACCCCTCCCCCGCTCGTCTCTCCTCGTAGCGCCGCCAGGAGCCACTCACTCCCCTCCGCCGGACGTTTGTCGCATCTCTTGGTCCTCTCTCTAACCGTCAAGCGGATCACCGCCGGCTTCAATCCCCGCGTCAACCTTCGCGCACACCCGGGTGACCCACGGCCGGCCAGCAATCAGAGCAGTGCCTTCCCGCTGCCGGTCATCGGATGGTAGTGGCACCGCACGGTGCTCCTCTCGCAGGCGCGGCCTTCTCGCTGGACGGGTCGTCTGCTTGATTTTGCTCTGACTGATTTTTTCCCTTCTTTTTTTTCTTTTTCTTTCCTTCCCGTTCCATCTTAGCATGGATTTGTTGCGTGCTCCCTTCTGTCCTTGCCTTCCTTCGTTTCCATGATCTCCACTGGCCGCCACCGACGGTGGTACCAATCAATGGTAATTTTTCTTGTTGATTCCCCAGCTTGCTGATATTCCAGGCTACTTTGAACGTATATGAATCGGTGGAACTCGGTGTAAGAAAACGATGTGGGACTATTCAGCCTAGAACATTCGATTGGTGGTTGGCGAGGAGAGGTCACGAAGAGGACGCGGCCTAACACGGACGAGCAGGCCGAGTTTCAACTCGTGGGCGATGGGCCGCAGCTTCGCGAGCGGACGAAACGTTATAAACTGAACCGGTACGGTGGCAGCCAGCAGTATTATACGATTTGGTGGGAGGGCAAAACGGTCCAAAAAAACGTTGACGAAACTTTTTGGCAGAAACCTTAGCTCCTTTATTATTAGGTATAGACTAGCAGAAGTGCCCGTGCCTTGCACCGGGTTGATTTTTATTACAGAGACTTTATCTACTCTATATCACTTATCTGATGCACAATTAGGACACGATAAAACGCTATTCGAACTCTCCACATTAAAAGGAAAGAAAAATAGCAAGAACATGTCGATAGACCAAGCCAACATGACCAACATATTCACCGGGCAATAGCGGTCTTGGCGGCGGTAATATGAGTAGCTCCCTCCAAGCCACGGAAAGATCCCAGAGGGTAGCAAATTGGTGATTTCTCTGCTCACATGTTATTGACTTGTCAGGAAGTATTTATGGTGGAACTCTCCAGATTTCACTCTTCATGTTGATTTTATAAACAAATGCCATGTAATAATAATTTAAGAAAAGGAATATCTTCACAATTTGTTGTTGTTTACACACTCATCGTCTCATTTTCTCAGCCTACGCATGCTCATGTCTGAGAAGCAGTACAACTCGATCAGCTTGATTAGTTTCCATGTCCACGAAGTCGTTCATAGACTCTGCATTTAGAACGTTGTCGCGACAAGCTACTGAATTTCCTAGACTGAAGGGCACTCGCCGAAGAGATGTTCTGAAAAATAATTTTTTTTAATGCAGTATGGGTAGAAGTATCGATTAAGCCACCGTGGTTGAATGAATTCATTTGTAGTAAGAAGCCTTTACAAAAGCAGCATCAAAATGTGAAATTTGCATTGAGTTGACGCCGAACGCTCCCAATTTATTTTTCGAAGCCCTGTCTTGATCGATCCAGCAAACTGACGTGAGTAGGAGGAGGATGCAGAGTACAAATCAAAGTTCTCCCAACACTGATTGATTTTGTCCAGTTCATCTGATAACTGAACATTGTCTTGTAACTCTGTCAATTCAGTTCATTGCGTCAGCCCACAGGTGCTCAAAATTCAATTTTTCAGTGTGCAGTTCAGTACGTAAAGTCTTTTTTCTCAATGAAATCTTGAAAAGATCTGGCAGGAATGGAGCAAAGCTTTGCGTGAATCTTGAAAAAATTTCCAAAGCCAAGAAGCTTTTCATAGAATCGACACTATCTTGCATAATCTGGTAATGAATTCAGAAGAAATTCACGGTCTGACAATATCAGTTGCTTCGGTTCCCACAGGAAGATGGACACTTGACAATCGTATGGTGCCCAACACAAACAACATACAGCCACCGGACTACGTATCAGAATACAGACGGATGCTTAAGAATTGCTTTATCTCGACAGGCCATAGCCAACAGCAAAAAGGTGGAGGACAAAGCCATGCATCAGATCTGCTTTATTTATGGGATTATGGAATCGGTGCTAGTACACAATATTAAGCTAGGTTCCTGAACAACCAACGAAAGCAGCAGCCTACAAGCAGAGCCCGCCTGCAAGGAGGCGAGAATAGGCGGTGGCACCCACGGTGCAGGCCAGGCAGCGGCCGGACGGCACCCTGCGAGAGGCGGCGCTCCAATCGTGAGGGCCCAGCGGCGGCGGAACCCTCCTTTGCAGGATAGTGCGGACATCTCTTGGCTGTTGTTGGTGGCTTCAGGAGCGGTGCAGCTAAGGAGGGACATTCAGATTGGAGCGGATGAGCCTGATTATCTTGCTCCACTCGCCTAAGGCCTCGTTGATGGCCAATAACGTCGCCGCTGTCTTAGATTCTGCAGTGAAGTTTCACGCGGTGCTTTCTTTGAATACCTGGGCAGGGCAATCGCGGCGGCGGCATCTAGGAGCTCCCCTAGCTCCGGATCCGGCTTGACGTCAGCTTGGAGATTGGAGATTTCGCTTGGCAAAGAAGATCGTGTCCGGAGGAGCTCGCCTTGCCTCGAATCAACAACTTAACATGGGAATCGATCGCCAGAGAGCTTGATCTGGCCGTCAGGTGCTTGATCTGCTCCTCTGGTGAACATCACTTTCGCCGGCAGCAAATTCCGGCGAGCTGCCGCCTCCCAGAACCGATTCCTCGCGGCCAGGCCCTCTCTACCTCTCGTTTCGATTCCCTGCCAAGACCCGCCGGATTACAACCAGAACAGCCAAACAAAGCGGCCATGGAACGTGCACACGGTGCCAGCCGATCTCCACCGCTGGACAACTCCATCACAGTCCAACGCGCGGTCGATCTCAGCTTCTCTCCCCCTACGCCTGATCTTCCCCTGTTCTTCTCCACGGCCGACAACAGCTCGAGCCCTGAGCGAGGCAGGCCAGCCGTAATCAGCAGGGGACAAACGCTATCGATCCCCTTCCTGCCCCCTCCGATCTTGCTGTTCGATCAAGGAGATGTACCAATTTTGATTCCGTCCAGATCTGGGCTGATTGATGGAGTATCTCGGCGATTTCGACCTGGATTACCGATCGATCTAATGCAGGAATCGCTCCATATTTAAAGGCTCCTAGAAGGAAAGAAGAGGTGTTGTGCCTAGTCGGGACTCGGGTAAGGTAAATTTTTTGTTGGATCCGGTGGATGAGGGAAGAAACAGAGAAAAACACGGCCAGATTAGATCGGGAGTGCGAGAAAAGGATCCCGGTGGTCGACCGATGCGCGAGGAAAAAATATGAACGAATCGGTACACGGTGGCATCGTGGGTTATATGTGATTTGGTGGGAGGGCAAAACGGTCCCAAAAAAAGCGTTGACGAAACTTTTTGGCAGAAACCTTAGCTCCTTTATTATTAGGTATAGATATAGACTAGCATAAAACCCGTGCGTTGCTCCGGTGTCATATTAAATCGAAGGTTATACTTTCATATGTTTATATTTATGTGTCGATAGCTCTCGATTCGCGCGCAAACCCAACCTCCCCTCTCTCGTGATATTCTTCCTCCCGCTGCCACCCTACCGGTCCATGCCGCTAACTTGAGCGATACTGCCCAGTTCTTCCCGATGTGCCACACGGCGCGTGATTCCTCTTGTTTCTCTCTTCCTCGGCTACATTCGACCGTAGCTCGCCACGCCGCCACAGCTCCTCTACGGTCCGCCTTCTCATGCTTTGTTGCTAACAAATGGCAAAACCTATACGACACGCCGCACATCGCCGCGAGCGCTAGGGTCAGATGCAGTTAGGGGCTTTATTGTTTTCGTGCGTACGATTTTTTCTCTGGTGTGGTCCGATTTTGTTCAGTTTGGTCGGGCTTCTGTTTTGTTCGTTTCTTCCGGCTTTTTTATTTTTGATTTTGTTTAAAATATTTACCTTTTTTAAAAGTACAAATTTTGGGGGAAAATCATTTTAAAAAGTCGCCTAGATTTTCAAAATGCGCTCTTCACCTATATGGCAAGATCACTCATGTAACAACGGAAAACTTAATAAATTTCATTTTGGTGTAAGAAATACAGAATATGATCACACTTTTAGTACGCGGTCGCAATACAGCGAACCCCAACGGACCCTCGGAAATCACGATGCCATGAAAATATTGTGCTTATAAGCTCCACAGCTGATTAGTTGGCTGATGAGCTAATACAATATGATCCTAGGTCGCATGAGTACAGCAAAGTAGACTTCCTATAAAATGTCCTTTGGTCGGTGTGTATTTTCTCAACTGAAGTACTTTTGCTATTATATAAATGTTTATTTCGTTGGCAGCTCATCTCACAACTGGTCTGAAATTACCTAATAAAAAATGATCGCTGTAAATTGAACATGAGTCTGTATCTTTGGATAATAAATGCAAGTACTGCGTGCAGTGCAATGTCTGCACTGCGTGTCTGCGTCAGCACCGATTATACTAAACTAAATGGCATCTGATTATCTCACCACATTGGAGAGTAGTATCTGCTTAGCCTCGTTGCTGAAGCTGTCGGTGGGGAGCTGCTGAATACTCTCCGCATCGCCTGGAACCTTGGCAGCATCAGCGGCTCTGTCAAGGCCGGCCGTCCTTGCTCTGGATTTAGGCCTCGCACCCAGCCACGCTCGTCTTCACCTCGTGCTGTGTCAGCGAGCAGCACATGAGGACACGGGGATGGCGGCGCTGAGCCCTGTGATTCGCCGTGCTCTGAGGCTGCCGTGGTGTTGGGGCTGCCCGTAGTTCGATTGGAGCTAGCACCGGAGGCAGGCCGGCGACCGCTTTGAGTGGGCGAGATAGCTGGAGGCGCGGCGGGGGTCTCAGCAAGCGGCAAGTGAGGATTGGATGCACAGGGCCCTAGCCGGCGTCTTGTCGATGGGGGCGGGCGGGGCCCTACCGGCGGCGCGAGGCCTCACTGGTAGGTTCCCGCGGGAGCTTGCATCGATGTCGATTGGGGGATTTTTCTTTGTCTCCCTCCACTCGCTCCGCTCTCAGGTCGGGGCGCACAACCTCCTTCTTGGCTTGCTCTTCGCCTCTGTTCAGATCGGGACGATAGGAACGTGATCGTTGCGGTCGACGCCCTGCCGAGCCAGGTACATGCGCGGCGGCACCCACCCATCGGCGTCATCTACTCCTGCTCGCACAGCGTGGCGGGCTCCGGATCTGGCTTGGCGGCGGGATCGTGGGAGGCACGGATTGTGGCTGTTTTTTACACAAGAGAACGAACAGGTACAATGGCATTGCACAGTAATATGCGATTTGGTGGGAGGGTAAAACGGTCCAAATAAAAGTTGGACGAAAATTTTGGCAGAAACCTTAGCTCCTTTATTATTAGGTATAGGTAGCGAAAGTGCTTGCGTCGTTGCCGGAGAGAGCACGAACGATGCCGAACCGGCGAAGTGGATCTTGTGGGCGGCGGCAGTAGATTTTGGTCGGCTATCCATCTCTAGCGCTTTGTCCCCCGAAGTCTTTGCTTGCCGCTGAGACATCGCCAACGGAGATCGAGGGGAAACAACGATGAGCGGAGATCTGACCAATTTATTGGATATCCCCGAAGGGACGATCTGACCGGTTTATGTAGGAGTAGAACGTTGTAAATACGTGGGGCCATGCGTCGCTACGGATAGACCAAATGTTAAGCCTATATAATTAAGTAAAACAAATATATTTGTTATTAATAGCGAATATGTCCTTAAGTTGCTACCGGTTGATATTTATCGAGCCTCACCTACCAACCAGCGCCTCCCCAGCATCCACCTCGGGGATCCACCGACATCTATTTTTCCACAACAATTATGTTTATATTTTGATGGATTAATCTCAAACTTAATTCAAAGGCGGCAGCTTCTCTTTACCCATTATATTGCCTGGTGTTGAATAATTTTCCCATGAGACTTTTTTCTCTTTTCCATCTCCAAACTCTTAAAATTGATTTAATTTCACAATTAATGTTCATCGCGTTATGAAGCCAACTTTAATACTTTATCATGTGCAACTTGTATTTGTTCCGACCACACAAAAGACAGGCTCTACCGAGAGCCATGTCACCTCCAGTGCCCACTTTGCATGATTTTCGCTGACGATTTTAGTTAGACCTCTCGTGTATCTTGTGACCCATTGATACGAAGCAGACCCACGTAGGAGCGATCAGCGACCTTACAAGAAACCCAGCGACGACCGAACCGTTTTTCACTTAAGCGGTGGTAGGGTTTGTAATATACATGTCAACTATTTTTCCTCCATCGGATCCGGCTCCTTTTCTCGGCTGAGCGTTTTTTCCTTCGCAGTTCAATCGTATTTCTGGTTCGTTGTACTCCTTCTCTCGCATGGCATCCTCCATCAAGCCTCGCATCCTTCGCAGTCTCCAACCCAACTGTGCGTGTGCGTCCAAGGTCTTTGCTGCTCTTCGGAGCAACTCTCGCCACATCCTTTCCGTCAATCCATCCCGATTTGGGGGCTCTTCGGAGCAACTCTTGCCACATCCTTTCCGTCCCGTCCAGCAAGGCATCATCCATCCCGATTTGCTGCTACTTTTTAATTTCCGACTCACCTTGTGACAAGGCAATTTGCAGACGTATATAAACCGGTGGTACTTGGTGCAAGAACGCAAGGTGGGACTAAAACGTGAGTCTAATTCGTACGAATAGAACCTAGCTTGGTTATTTTGCAAATCAACGGAGTAAATTGTACAGGAGGTGCAAGGTTCTGGGCCGGTGCGTGAAGTGGGCCTTATTTTTGTGGTCACTCTCCATCCGTTTTTTCCCTCTGGCTAGAAGAATGCGATCAGATCTAGTAGCTTAGATCGTCTTGTACGTCACTTGTTTCCGTCGCCCAGAGATCCCATCTTGTACGTGTTTGATTCGATGGACGAAAATACCAGCCCGTTCGGGCGACGCGGCATCAACTGCTTTGGCCCACACGACAACCCATATTCTGATCCACGCGAGCGGGTTCGTTTGGCAGCCCATATTCTGATCCACGCGAGCGGGTTCGTTTGTTAGATGGGAGAAACATAACGAACGAACCGGTACTGGCAAAAGTGCGTAATATGTAGTTCGGTGGGAGGGCAAATCGGTCCAAAAAAAAGCGTTGACGAAACTTTTTGGCAGAAACCTTAGCTCCTTTATTATTAGGTATAGATATAGATATAGATTAAGTCGGTGTGGCTTGTAATTTGATCTTTATTTTATAAATTAATGAGACATAAATTATCTGCAAAAAAACACACACTAGCCCGCTCAGTACTTGGAACAGGACAGGGAAGCGATCCTGATGCGCTACATCCGGATCAAAGGCCGGCATTCGTCGGATGTTCTACGAACTACTACCCCCGATAACTTCGTCTGTTATCAGTTCAATTGGCTATGCCTCCATCGCGTCACAGGTTTGCGCCCCTACCCCAGATCCCAGGCGGCTGAACACAAGGCCTGATCCACGCCTGAATGCCATCCACGCCTGAATGCGAGATGCGGCGAACCGACGGCGGCTTTCCACCCAGCCCCGATGAAAATTCTGCACTTCAATCTTTGAGTTCTTCCTGCCACGATCTTCCTGACTCCAATCTGCAGTTCAGTAATTGGTAACTCGATATGAATCGAATCAACCAATATGTTCATTAGTCGACCAAATCATTCTTTTTCTCTTATTGTTAGTACTGCAGCGTATCAAAGTGCTTGTCGGTAATTCATGATTGTGATGTCCTGGTGGTGCCGTCAATCCATGATTAACAAGATATTTGGAAGATTGTGCTTCCTGGTGGTGCTGTCAATTCATTATTCACTTAAGGCACTATTTGTTTCCCCTTAGGTACGCTACTCTTCAGTTTTATTGATAAACCTGCAATTCATTATTCATGTATTGTTTGAGTTCATTCAGATATTTTTGGTTTATAAAACATGAAAAGTCATCAACTCTGAATGGAGCAATGCCCACGAATTGCTAAATGAAACATAGACAAGAAAAAATCCATATACTATAAGAAAAACATCATCTCAACTTTTTGACCAGTATAGTTCACATAGCTGTGAATTCAAGCCCAGGCTACAGGCCTGTCGACTACATTCATACAAACATACATACCAGCAAGATATTGGTAACTCCAGTTACATGACAATGTTGGACTACAATTTTGAACCATCCATCGTGAACAATCCGGCAAGAAATGGCATTAATATAATCAGCACTACACTAGGGGCTACAATTCTGTCTTGATATCCATTAGGTCGAAATTTGCAAACACCATATTTGCAGAATGATGGCTCCTGCAGTTTAGGAAAACTAGCTCTGAGTGAGCGAACTAATAAGCCTTGGACTCCACATATGAATATGTACATGGAAAAGACAGAGTGATGGTCATATATATATAGACTACTAGCACATGATGTGTATGATGCGCTAGTCACATACAAAGACAGAGTGCTAGTCAATATGAAAATAAAATATATGCATTTTGTTGTGTCTCTATGCTCTTCATGTTTTAATAGATTAACTATAACACATGATTACCTTAGGAAACAGCAACAATAACCTCGGTTGTTTATACATAGGCAGGTTCTCTTACTTGGACATGATCTTATGGTAACATCGGTTCAGAAATACACGTGAAATTGTTCAGTTAGCCACACTCAAGTGTTCATGTAGCTCGTGTATACTGAAACTATAGCCTCACACTTTCAATGGTTAACTATATATTCAAGACAGAATGGAATGCGAGTTTCTGTAAGAATTTCAGAGTGTATTAACAGCAAGAGCAGGAAAAATATTCAGGCTTTCACGAGTTGCATCAAAGGTTTCCTATGGTGTCTGACTGAACAACATAGTCATGTCTAGCTAATTTCATGAGTCAATTTCAGTTCTCTCCTCCTATAGAGGGGGATTTCCACTCTTAAAACTCGGACCTCTATAACTAGTTACTAATGAAATTCAAATTTTATGATCTGGAAGGCCAAAGTCTATCAAATCTACTCTTTCCTTTGCCAGCCACTGTTTGCACTTCTCCTAAGAAAAGCACTAACGTGTGTGCGTTCATAGGGGTGAGTGTATGCGCGTGTATGTGAGCGCTTGCGTTTGTACTGTGTTTCTCAAAAAAAAAAAAAAAAATTATTAAAAGAGGACTCCTAGCAAAGCATTTGAAGCAACAATACAGAGCAAGATTGTACGTACATATGATTCAATCCATACATGATGTATTGATTTTATTGGTGACGTCTTTCTGCACAAGAAGTGCTCGGTGTTTGGTGAGCTTCAACGTCAAAAACTACGTCCGCCTCTGGCTGCATCCATCTGGCAGGGAGCTTCTGCTTGCGCGGAGGGTTGCTGAGCTCTAAACCCCCCGTGAAGCCCTCAGCAGATGGGGCCCATCTGTCGTAGTCCGTGGCGTGCCCTATGATAAGCCAGATGGCATTCATGAACTCTCCTCCGGTGCTTAGCTTCTTGGCGTGAGACTCCGCGCCGCAGTGGTGGCTCGCGTAGCACAGCATCTCCACCCACACGCCTGCGATCACCTCCAGCATGTCAGCGGCAGGCAAGCACCACCTGTTGCCGAACAGCATCCCAGCGAGCCAGGATCCGTCAGCATAGACTGGCCTGTCACCGACGTCGTCAGCAGCTTCATCGCCGATGCCGTAAATGTACTTGTGCCTCGAATCAGCCGGGAGTTGCCACTCGGCTATCTTGTTGATGATCTTCGATCTGGACAGTTTCATGGTGCCTTCCTTGGTGGACCTCAAATTAACCCACCACACCATATCATAGTACTTCAAGTTCTCCTTGTAACGGCCGTTGCGAACAACTCCGGGCAACAGGTAGGGATGCACCACCATGAGGAAGAGCATGTGGTTGGAGAGCACCCTTATGTTGTCCCGGACCTCCTCGTTTGGGTCAGAGCACAGTGAGAGGTAGAGATCGGTGGCAATGTGCCACACGATGATGCTACGGTCCAGCTCGGTGTCATCGGCTATCCGCGTGAGATCCTCGTACATCCCTTTCTCCTTGAGGATCCACCTTCCCCGTGCATTCCTCAGGTCATCGACTTTCCTCTTCCGGATCTCTCCCAGCACGAGAGCCTTGATGCCGTCGGAGATGGGGGCGGTGCTGGAGTAGTGCAGCTTCTGCCACCGGTCGCCAAGTCCGATCATCTTGGCAATCTTGCCTCTCAAGTGGTCGTCCTTTTTGGCGTCAGTGCAGAGGTCCAGTAGGTTGTACTGCCCAAGGGTGTCCAGGCAGGCACTCCTCCTTGCTACAGCCTTCAACATCTGGTGGAGGCGCATCACTGTGCCGCAGAGCCGGTGCCATCCTCGAGCATGGTAGGACGCGCACGCCCAGGAAGACCCTGCCACCCTGAGAGACGACGCGAGCTCCAATGCCATGGCTCCGACAAGCAGGACGTAGGTGACGGCGACGTCAGCTCTGCCGTAGGCGTCCTTGCTGCTGAGCTGGAACAGCACGAACACTGCGACCATGGAGAGCGGCGCGACGATACGGATGCACAAGCCGTGCCAGGTGTGGATCACTGCCGCCTTTGTGTAGAGTATGTCATACAGGAGGGAAAGCTCCATCCCGGCCAGTTGGAACAGGTGGTTTTCGCCGTTGAGCTGGATGCCTTGCCGCACAGTTTCGTACTGAGACTTCTGCATCACCGGCACATCAGCCAGGAGGCCCTTGCAGAAATTGAGCATATAGTGGGCTCCCAACAGGACCTCCTCCGTTTCCAGCCTCTTTCCCTCCTCTCTCCCATGGTAATTAAGGACCACCGGTGGCCGACGGCTTGTTGTCATCGAGAGAGCTCGCGATGCTGTCGATGCCGCCACACTTGAGAGCCCACGTCCTCTCGCCGTACTTGAAGCAGCCAGTGACGAACATCAATGCAGCGGCGGCCAGCAGCGTCGCAGCTGGGTTCCCGGCAGCGACGAACAGGTACAAGACATAGGCAGCGCCAAGCACCTGCGCCGCGAGGGCGAGCAGGTGGCGCAGCTAGAGCTGGTTGTCCTGGAAGGCGTAGGCGGTGATGGTGTCCGGCCCACCAAGGTGAAGCAACAGGAACGGAGCCCAGAATGGCACCATCTGGTGCTGCTGATGATCGCGTGTGGAGGAGATCTGCTCATACTGATGGACATGTGGCCAAGGGCATAGATTGCGGTGTAGACGGCCATCAGGTACGTCAGCCAGAGGAGAATTGACAATATAGCTGAGGCTTTACGACTACGCCGGATCCCTGCACATAAGAGGAGGATGACTTGCATGGCAAAGCTCAGGATCACCAGAATCTGGATGTTCCATTGTTCCCAAAAGGATGCTAGCCCTCCACCCATTTGGCTCTGCTCCCACTGAAATTGGATACACATGTAATCAAATGCAAGTTAAGCTGGGCACAACTTGCCACTGTTTATCTCTGATGACTGCAAACTAAAATGAGTACATTGAGATATTTCATTTCTTTTTTACAATAAGTTCAACCTCAGAATTTTCCTTCAGTACTGAGTGTGGACTGAACCTCCTTATATAACTGCCAAAATGACTGAACTGCTTACAAACTATGGGACATGTGCCACTGGTAATGTGGTCAGCTGTAAATAATTCAAATGTCCTCATAAAGAAAAAAGAACCTATGGTTTGAAAAGTGCCAAGAAAGGTCCAAAACCAGGAGAAATGGCAGCTGTCACCATGTATGATCTTCACAACTTGATCATCTAATCAACTAATTAGCCATGTTGATAGCAAACTGGTAGCTGTGCCTCCATGTGAATACTCTAATTAATGTACACGAACATTAAAAACATAAATAATTCATAAAAGTTGTTCTCCAAAAATTATGATACTTTTGGATGCACTCTAGACTAATATACTCCATTCTATATGTCTCATCAATTCTTTTACTTCAAAAGATTTTTTCTGCTTATATTTTAAACCAAATACTCGCAGCCCACTAGACAGATCATACAAAAATAATTATAGTGTACACCTATTTTTGAACATAAATTGTCCATATTTATGTTTTATGTAAAAAAATCCTATAACAAGAAGTTTATAAATTTTCAGTATCTGTTTATTTTTTTGGATGGACCATTAATGCTCAAAACTAGTTTAATAAAACCTTAATGAACCAATAAAAAAATTCATGATGTTGTACGGATAATTATTTTCCTCTGACTACATATACTCTTTTTTAATAATCATTGATGATTCATATAAAACGCACCAATTACATCCTAATGGGCATCCACACAAAAGAACATCATTTCTGGATGACTAATTGTTTTTATAATTTTTTAAGGTTCCACTATTTCTTACATCCATGGGAGCATTGACATACGAGGCTCATCCGCAACAATACTAAATAGTTGATTAGATGACCAGTCTTAGTGGTGGACCTTGCAATAGATTAAACAACCATCCGATGGTTTGTGCAAAAATAAAAGGTTCAAGTGGTGGTTTGTACAAGTACAACAAATGGAGTAGGACGTGGTGAACGGTGCAATTTCCTCCCAAAAAAACAACATGAGTGTGATCGAGTCCCTTCAATGAAAAAACGATTTGGGTTTTTGTTCGAGAAATCAACACTTTCTATAATAATGAGGATTGTGACTTGTCTCCAAGCATCGGAATATGTTGTTTTTTACTTAAAGGTAGAGTTAATTTTGTAAATCTAGAGACAAATTAACAAAGGAAGAACCACAAAACCTCGAAACTCCTTAAATAAAAGAAGTAGAAATTTGTAGCGGAACCTACATTGGAAGAGAGATTAGTACTGTAGTACAAGATAGATCTCGGGTTAGGCAACACTGGAAGAGAGCTAGCAGCGTGTAGGGAGAGAGAATGGAGGGGGGACTCGTAAGGAACGAGGGTAGGGCCCTCACCTCGAGGTCGGGGGAGCAGCGGCTGGCCTGGATTGGCGGCGCGAGGTGCCGATCCGGCGGTTCTAAAGGCAGCGAGCAGTGGGGTGGGAGTGAGGCGGGGTGGTGTGGTGTGGAAGGAAGACCAATACTTGTTGCTCGTCAAGGCGGCAGATAGAGCGTCGGAAAGCAGCTGCGGCTCTAAAGGCATCGCATCTACTCCTAGGCAACACATTAAGTTTTGGTACGTTTCATTCGGTCCACAAGTAAAAATAAGGGCATCTCAAACGGACGGACACATTTTAAACGTTTAAAATGTCTCTACGCGTTCGTTTGCTTAAATTGCGCCATGTTTGTTTTCACGGGCCCACCATGACGCATCCCAACACAAACATGCGTCGCGTTTACGTCTTCGCAGACGGCCCGGTCACTATGTGTCAGGTCGCTCCATCTGATTTCTGACATATTGACATATTTTAGATCCGCGCGATCGCAAACAATCGCTAAGTGTAAACAATCGCTAAGTGTCCGTTTGCGCCACCCCGTTGGAGATGCTGTAAGGCCGTGTTCACCTTTGGGTTTGCTAACTCAACGGCCCTATTTTGCTTTCTTTTACAATACTTGATATACTTCTTAGGCCTTATTTTTTAATGAAGTTTTTGTGACAATTAATGGGGTAATTTCCACTAACACCAAATTCTCAGTTGCGGCTAAAAGTATATTTTGTACTAGAGTATTATGCTAGTTTAATTTTAACTTTTCTCATTTTTAATACTTCCACCCTTACCACGTGCATTGAGGGTAGGTTTATAGAGATTAGATGAAGGTAGAAGTTTCACTTTCACCCAATACTTCACTAGCTAGGGCTTTGCCAGCGTCTCCTGCTCCTTGTCGTCAGACAGGTCGATGTAGATTGGCGGCTCCCACGGCCACGACCAGGCCGGGCGGGCGGAGGACCCGCCGATGACAGATTTCCATGCTAGATTTGCATGCCGCCTTTCAGGGCCTTCCTGTGGCGGGTGACACGGGGATCCTCCGAGAGTTGAGGTGCCAGCAGTTAGGCAAGTTCACTTCGATGCATGTCGCTAGGGTGTTTGTGTGAAGATATTTACAGTTACTGGTTCCCGGATCAAAACCGATGAAGGGCACATCGGGGTGCAATGAGGGCTCTATCAATCTGTAACGGCAAACAGGTGAACGTTATTGGGGTTAACTGAAGGAGGACAGGATTGATTTAGGAATTGGAGAGAGGATTGCACTCGGCGTAGGAGCCACCGAAGAGGTCCAAGATAGATGTTAAAAGGAACAGATACACGAGACGACGCATCGGTTGAACTGGATTTATTCTCAGCTGCGTTCCATCGACCGGCCAACTAAAACTTCATCTCCTCTACTTCAAGATGCTACAAGTACTACGTACACATGCAACTTATTTATTCGTAGATGGTAACACCGCTCGCAGCCACGGGAGAAACACACTTCCATACATATACTGATGATGCACACACTCATCAGTCTAGCAGCGGTAACGCTTGCCGGGCAAGCGAGATCACTCTACTGGGTCCGTGCCTGGTCCATGCGCTGCTGCGCCCAATTCTTCACCTCGTGCGCCTTGGAGTCGATCTTCGCGCCGGCGTGGTCCACCTTGTCGGATCCCGGCGGCGAGGACGACCCGCGCGACAGGTACCTGTACATCCACGCGAGCACGCCCATGGCCGCCGCGCCGAGCGCCCCAGACGACACGAACCCGGTGGTCAGCAGCGCCACGGCGATGGCCGCTGGCACCAGCACGGGGCTGAAGATCACCATCACCGGCGTCGCGATGACCAGCGCCACCACCGTGCCCGTCAGCGCCAGGCCCGACAGGAACAGCATCGACCCGGCCGCCGCTGCCGCGGCCACCCCCTTCCCGAGGGTGACGGCCACCGCCTGGTTCTGGCCCTGGCCCTGGCTCTGGCCGTGGCCGCCGTAGTTGTAGTCGTCCCCGCGGATGGCTCGCATGTAGTCGTCCCCGACGGCGTAGCCGCCTCCTTGCGCTCCTCCCCGGTGGTGCCCTTGCTCGCCAGCCATGGTGGTGGATGCACTGACTTCGCCTTCGCTACCCTGAACACTGAGCTTTCGCCTGCAGATATGCAATAAGCAACAATTGTGCCGTGTGTTCCTCGAGGAGATGGATCGTGGTTTATAAGATGCGATGTGAGTAGGTGACGACGGAGCAGGTCTCGGACATGTGGACGCACCGCAGGGGTACGTGGCGAGGGGTGTGATCTGCATGGATAGCGATGCCTCGCACCCTGACACGTACGTGCCAGCAGCCTCCCGTCACCGCTCTCATCCTACGTGTTGCCGATGCAACCTCTTCCCAAGCACAGCTGCTCGACCTGCCACCTGCGCCATGCTTCCAGCTCGATCTTGTTTTGCCCCACGAGCCTAGAGTTGAGCTCGACGCTGCTTTATATTTTTCATGTAGAGACGATTTATTTCTTGCGGGAATCAGGCAGCGAGCTTCGTTTTATAATTTTCAAAATTTAGAGTCACCTCATACAGGTTTCAGAATCACTACGAAAAAACAGGCACTGCCGTGCAGTCAATCTTTGGTCCGCATCCAGAAAAAGCACGACAAAAAAACGATGCACGGCAATGGCCGAATACAGCGCACGGCAAAGAACCTTGTACGAAAATGGACCAAACAGCGCACGGGCAAAAATTAGAAGCACGGCAACGACGCTGGGCATTGCCGTGACTAACCTTTTGCCGTGAGATACATGCGCGCTGGTGGTAGAGAGAGAGGGGGTATGATGATCTTCACCTCGTTTCTACCATCTATTAGATTAGATCCTGACTTGTTATTCGTTCTTGCGGTAGGAATTTTTTTGTTTTCTATGTTACGAATCCCTACACTCCCTCATCTTGATGACCATTATCGTCTGCACGGCAAGATATATAATTGATTAGAACCATGTAAATTTTATGGAAAATTTTGGCATGACCTTCGTACAAATTAGGACCTAGGAGCATCAGAAATGTGCCGAAACGGAAACTTGACGAGTTAACATTTCGGCGCAACGTTGGCAACTCATTTTCATCTTATCAAATCGTTCGGTCGCCGACAAAAACACAACATATATATGCCACACACGCTTTGCTTCAAAGTTCCAATATGCGATTTCATTCCGCAATTTGTCCATTAATCACCTATTTGGTTGATATATTAGTAGATGAGATCGAGCCGTCACTCCGACCACGGCGTATGGGTTCCTATTTTTAGTCTAGATTGAACGGTCAATGCGGGATAGATAGATCTATATCTACATAGGGATGTGGGAGATGCGTGTAGGAAGGAAATATTTGCTCAAAAAAATATTAATTTTTTTGATCAAATTGGCTAAACTTGGGGTAGAAAGGGGCAAAAATGAGAGGGTCGGGTTGTGTGGGAGGAGTAGTGGGGTGAGTGAGTAGTAGGGTGAGTGGGTGGCAGCAAATAAGTGCCCAGGTTACTGCGTCGGGCCACTAGAGCAGGTCCAGACGCATTTTTCATCCATGGATGCAAACGGTAGCTCAGCGTCCGTTTGCGTCGTCCCGTTGGAGATGCCCTAATTTCGGTAGTGCCCTTTTGAACTAATGGTCAGATTTGACTGGTACTCTCCCCACCCCTAATTAGGAGTATACTGGGTACTGAAGAAACGCCCTGGAAATAATATTGCCTCGGGGAATGAAAGGGCATGTTATCCAACTACTGAGCGCTCCGTCCCACCTGCCCCCGTTGAGAGTCGCCAGAGTTCTCCCGGCTCCTCTCCCTCTCACATCCGGTGGCCCAGCCGACCGGTGTGGCGATGGATTAGGAGGCCGGCTCCCTGTACAGAGTAGAGTTAGGGCTATGTCTAGGTTTGGTTTTCCCCGTGTGGGGTCTGGCGTCATGCCGTCTTCAAGCTCTTCTCCGGCACCTGCGAGCGGCGGCCGGAGGAAGCCATGTCCACCGCCGTGTTGTTTTCCATGGTGGAAAGTGATGCTGCTGGTTGGATTTGGTGCGAGCTCCTTCAATAAGCTCGCTCTCTACGCTCCAGGTCGTGATCTGGAGGCAGGTGGTGGTGGAGTTCGTCGATCTGCTCGATCCGTTCGTCTGCGTCGCCGTGGTGGCGGAAGGAGGGGCGATCCGGTGCAGTCTGCTGCTCCACGGGGATTTCTTGAAGCTGCAACGAGCGGAGTTCAACAACGGCGGCGATCTTGCGTTGTCGTTATCCTTGGCCGGCGTGGCCGCTCCGTGCTGTGGTGCCTGCGGGCGCCACGGAATCTTCAACCTCCGTGCCGGCGAGCCAACTCGGAGGCCCTTCAGCGGCTCTGCTGCGCCGTCCTGCGTCGCGCCATCTCCAAGTGGTGCCGTCCCCGGCGATGGTGCCGACGGCCGTAGTGTTGAGCTGACCTTTCTCGGTGGAGAAGGACGGGATTGCTTTTTCAAAGTTTTATATGAGGTCCTTTCTGTAAAAGTGGAGGACTGTGTTGAACTTCTTTTTATTTTTCAAGTCCTCTTTGTAATTTATCCCACCGAATAAAGCAGCTCTGGACCCTTCGGGTCCTATCCCTTGTTCAAAAAAAAAAAAAAAGGAAATAATATTGCCTCAGTTAAGAAGTCGTGTCTGAGTTTAGGAGTACTGGGTAGAGTCTAGTCCGGTATGGAGTCAGCAAGGCTTGCGTAGAGCTTTTGGTTTGCTCCCCGGTTAACATACAAGTAGTAATCGGCTTTGCATATATATACCATGGTTTAGGTCTCGTTCGAGTCACAACCAAGGGCGTCTAAGCCTGAAACTAGACGTACCTTTTGGCCGGCCAAAGTTTTGCGTGCGTGTGATCCGTGCGCGAAACCGAATACCATGAAGAAATCCCGAACAGAGTTTCCGGTGGGCAGATGCATTGGAGACCACTGGGAGAACACGGCGCCGTCGCCTACCACCGTGGTCGACGATGTCCCCGACGAGCTGCTCGAACTAGTATTCCTGCGCCTCCCTTCTTCGCTCCACCTCATCCGTGTCGCGTGCACCTGCAAACGTTGGCGCCGCATTGTCGCCAAAAGCGGCTTCCTCCGACGCTTCCGAGTTCTCCACCCGCGTCCAGTCGTCGTCGGTCACTACCGCGTCGATAACCGTAGGTCGTTCCCACCGGGCTCCAATCCTGTCTTCGCAGTATCCCCATCAGCGGACACCACCGTCCACCTGCAACCCCAGCGCTTCTCTCTCAACTTCCTCCCCACCGGCCGCGGTGGCTTCTAGGACATGGCCGACAGCCGAGGCGGCATGCTGCTCCTCTACGAGCGCACTGAGGAGACATTCTGGCCACGGCTCCGCCACCTCGTGGTCTGCGATCCCATGGCACGACGCTGCAGCAGGGCAATCTCTGTACCCGCGTTTCACGGCAGCCAATTCCTCGGCGCGTTCCTGCTCGATGGCGATGCCGACGAGGCCGGTGGACGCATCGGCCTGACAAACTTTAGGATAATAGTTACTCTCTATAACCATGGCTTGGCCAGGTCCTTCGTATTCTCCACCACCAACGGTAACCGTGGCGGCTGGACCTTGGTGACGAGCAAGTCGGTCAACCCGAGTTGCATATTGTTCGCGGGGCATGTCGCGGAGTCTGTCTACTGGACTACCGATGGCGCGGAAATTCTCGTTCTTGACAAAGACACCATGGAGTTAAAGTTGTCTATTTTGTTCCCCCTGTACGCATGCTACGTCGTGTGTTCAATCTCTGGGTTCGTGCGCTGTCACGATGGTACAGTGCGCATTGTTCTCCTGCTACCGTACCAGAAGCACCTCATGATCTTCATACAAGCGGAGGGCAGCGATGATTGGGTTGAAGAGAAGACTATCCAACTGCCGCAGTTGGTCCCCCAGGTACAAGTTGATGATGGTGAGTTCATCCTACAGAAGATTGTCTCGGTCGCAGAGGGATCCATCACGTTGGGGACGAAGGAAGGCATATGGGGCTCGTCTCCGTTGACCTCACCACCATGGAGTTTAAGCACGTCACGCACGACAGGAACGAGTATCACGGGCCGGCGCACGTGTACCAGCTGCCATGGCCTCCGACAATCAGAGCTTGCTTACCGTGAACCAGCGGTTTATTGGAGAAATGCATCTTTCGATGTCACAAGGGCCTCTAACATTATCTACCGTTGGCTATTTGGAGATTTATGCTATTTTTGTTACAAAACAACCGTCGCACCTTACCTTTTAAGTTAGTAAATACAGTTTTGCATATCATCACATGACTTATTAGATTTTCACATGATTAACACCTAGATATACATCAATAATATTACCATTCCATTTTAATAATTTCTAGAGATTAGTTACGGAGGAATATTTGTACTAGTTTTCCAAGGTAAATGAAAGTTTCACCACATATTCAATTTAACTATCTCAGTTTTTACACGATTCATACCTTAAAATAAACCACACATTTCTAAGAAACTATATAAGGATTCAACATTAATATTTTTCAACAATGTTACATCACAGAAATATTCAGAAAAAAAACGTCATATATTTAACAAATTTTCACCATGATATTTAACAAAATTCCACCAAGATAACTAACAAACTTCCACATAAGATTTCGTTCATGATTAAGTTACAGATTCAAACATGTTTCAACAATATTCACACAATAAGCATACAATATTTCATATAATAATTTTCACACAATATTCATACATGATTCCATCAGGGGTCATGCATAATTCAACAATACATTTCACGGATTTTTTTTTAGGCAATCACTAGTGAAAAGAAACTACAATTTTTTAAACCATCTGCTGACGGGGGTACATCCCATCGTATATAAAGAAGAAAACATACATACAAGAAAAAAAATTGAAATGCTTTTCCTCCCTATATAACTAGTACCTAAATGACAGAAATAGTAATACATTTCGCTGTCAACATGTTTCATAGAAGAAACACGTGAGAATGACCTCGGATGGGATCCAAAATTCATTTTTGCTATATTTTTTTTTTACAAAATGACCTCCCACCTTAGTTTTTAAGTTCAATACAGTTCTGCATATCACCCCATAAATTATTAGATTTTCACATGACATAACAGATAATATTGACATTCCTCAGCGTGTTCCTGCTCGATAGCAGTGCTGAGGCCGGTGGACGCATCAGCCTGACAAACTATAGGATAATAGTCACGCTCTACGACGGTGGCATGCCAAGTCCTTCGTATTCTCCACCAGCAACGGAAATGGTGGTGGCTAGACCTTGGTGACGAGCAAGGCGTTCAACCCAAATTGCATATTGTTCGCGGGGCATGTCGCGTAGGTCTGTCTACTGAAAAAACGAAAGCGTATAAATTCTCGTTCTCCACGAAGACCCCATGGAGTTAAAGTTGTCTCTTTTGTTCCCGGGTCACATGTCTCGCACGCATTTCTAGATTGTTAACTTGGCCAACATGATATCAATTGTACAACATAAAATACTTTTAGCGATATATTTTGTGCAATCTATATCGTGTATTACCATGGTCAAATTTACGACCTAGGGATACATGCAAGCACATTCGACATAATGTGACCTTGGATAAATTTAGTCATCTGTTATTCCCTTATTGAAAATGTTAAATTTCCTTTTGATAAATTTTTATTTTTCAAGCACATTCGTTTGACATAATGTGACCTTGGATTTCTCGAACAAGGGCGCCTATCATGGTAGGGAGTGATCACCACTTGTTCGACGAATCTGGCTATAGGGCATAACCCACGAGCATGAGTGGCCTAGCGCATACTACCTCTATTTCCAAGAATATAAGGTGTAAAATTCAGTCAAACATCAGATCTTGCAAAGTTTGATTAAAATAATAATAATAAGTACATTATTAAACTATATTTCATGGTTGATCTATTGATATGGATTTTGTTTCTAGATGCTCATGTTTTTTCTACAATCTTGGTAAAACATATAGAACGTTGACTAAACTCCTCCAATGAGATGCCCTTTTTTTTCTTGCCGGGAAATATTTTGATATATTGCCTTTGTTCACATAAAGTAGGATTTTTCTTCCATTTCGTCATATTTGAACCTAAGGATGGCAATTTTATCCATGGATCTGGGTATCCACGGATATCCGGTCCAACGGGCACGGGTAGGGAGGGCCGATTATGTACACGGATTTCATTGGGGCGGATATCCAGTAGGTCATGGGGAGGGCATGGGTAGAGGTTTTGCCCCGTGGATATCCGGGTGATATGTGGGACACACATCTCAGTGAGACATGGGATTTTACCTAGGTCTAGCTGGTCCTCTCTTGAGGCTAAAATCACCAAAGGCCCATGATACGTCTGATACGTCTCAAACGTATCTCAACACCGACGCCTGACTCCGCATCACGCCCCACCACGACTTCCAGGCGGAGGTGCACCCCTAGAGCGGCGACAAGGACATGGAGGAGACACTGCTGCAGGCTGCAGCCGCTCGACTGCAAGCTGGGCTCGCTGCCGGTGGTCGCCGCCAAGGACGGCATGCCGCTCGGTGCCTCTATCTGCACCAGAACGTGGTAAGTCTGGTGTTCCTTACTCCTTAGTCTGCTCTTCCTCTACTGGCTTTGTGTTGTGACTTAGGGAAGGTGTTCGCCCGTGCTGCCTCCTAATGTTTTCCCCAAATTTGGTTTCGCTATGCTGCAAACATCAGTGTCGAATAGGTGATTGCAAGAGTGTTTTTTTAAAATTGCATCACTCTTTTATGTTTCATATATTGCAGGTGTTTCCTGTGCACACCAAGTGTTTGAGCAGATGCCTGACGTACACTTCCAAGTAGCAGCGTTGACCTGCTCCATGCTGGTACGTAGATCCGTCCTCCTATGCTGCAATTGTAGGGTTGGTTGGTTGCTTTAGACCGCTGCCTCAGATTATTGCGATCTCCCACTTCGTCCTTCGCCTGTCTCTTCCTATTTGGCATGAGCATGGATAAGCGTTGTTTGTAAATGGCTTAATGGAACCGGTGAGATAATGGGACTTTATGTTTCTGAAGGGGAGTTCACTTGATGAAGGTATGTTAGGCAGGCAAAACAAATGTGGATTACACATACGCCGTGTAGTTCTTATTTGCGCTAATTATTTGATGTGTATCTCTAGAAGTATACGCATGAGGTATTACCTGATTACTCAGGCTCCAATATGCTTGACTTTGAGCAAGAATATATTTTTGAACCATGTAAATTCCGAATACCTGTTTTAGAAACAATCAGAGTCTCGGAATCTTTGTTTAACTATGATGTAGCTGAAGTAGACATGGAGAAAAAGTTATGCTAAATTATGAAACGTTGATAAGCTAATGCAAGATATTTCTGTGATTTGATCCGCCATGATTTAGCTAGCACATAGTGTTGTGTACTTGATCTCAGATTTATTGGAATTAGTTCTGGAGCTATAATTTCAGTTGCCCTGATTTTGAAGTAACAATAGTTTATTTCCCTATTTTTTTGTTGAAGAATTTATTTCCCTATCCTGCAAGCTAAGACTGCAGATTTGTAGGAAAAAGAGAATAACATTTTAGTTTAGGAATTGTAAGAAAATTCTATTGATGGAACAGGTATCCGATAGTTGTGCTTTAGGATTGTTGATTTAAATGACATTAAGAGCTTTATGATTGAATAGTCATCTTCACTGACACATATTTGATGATTTTAACATCAAGATAGTGAGTGCACCTATTTTTGGCTGAATATAATATGGCAAGAACAGATTCTATGATTGCCTTGATGTCCTGTGATGGACACTGAACAAAGTCACCTCTTACGATGATGCCATCTACTCAAACTTATCATTTATCTATATGTAGATTTATGATCATGATGATTTGATATTAATGTTTTTACCTCAGTCTAATGTATGAAAATGTCGATAATTGTTCTCTTATGACACATACTACAAATATGTTGAGGAGTGAAAATAATTCATTCCCTCTCTGCAGTTGTGATAGATGGGATGTCCCTGCTGTTCGTACTTACTTTATTTTTTCGACTGTGAAGATGAATTAGAGCCTTAAGACCAATTTAAAAATCATTCTCAATAATTTTGGTTCTCTTCTCTTAGAAAAAAATTGACATCCAGGCTACTTGCTTATGATACTTTTGCTGCTCATGTGAGGCAACTAATATGCTCCTAACTTTCATATTATTTGTTCTTTGCAGGGGCGTACTTGTTAATATGTTGTTACTGCTATTGATACAGTTCGAACTACTGAGTTCAGGGTTTACCGTTAGTCGGTTCATGTTACATGTTCTTGCGGACGTTCCTGTTGTGGCTTCCCCAGTTTGCTTCGCTTCAGTGCCCACGCAGTGGGGTTGGTTCGTCGCTGTTCGCCGTGGGGAAGTTGCTGGCTTGCAGTCATTGCTGCCGCTTGGATTCCTGACCGTCAACCCCAGTTTCTTGCTCCTAGGAATGATGGCCCTCTCACTCACTCCCATGCTGCAGTTCGTAACAGTTTAATCAAGGCAAGGTAATCTCTCCGTAGTTGGACTGCGTTTCTTAAAAAAACATTTTAGCTCCAGGTTGTATTGCTAAAATTGGGAACCTGGTCATCATGGAATTATTTTGGTGAATGGGATTGGCTTTCAATCTGTATTTCCTCAATAGTGGAAAGCTTAAACAATACACAAGTCCTATTCCATCCCGAAGTACTACAGTCTGCAGTTACATGAGAGTTCCATGAAATTTTTATATTGAAGCTATTCTGGGCAGTTAAGTAGTAACCGTATCTACGGAAAAGCAAGCAAAATGGGCGTCCTGCACGTGTATTCGAGAAGAAAAAAGAAGGCATAGTGAAATATTGTTAACTCTGATATTAAGTTTTTTTTGGACAAAGATATAAGGAAACCACACATTATTTAGAATCTACAACTATGGATAGTACTGTGGATGCCATGAAAGTTTTGTCCTCTCTTTTGCTTAATGATGATTGATAATCCACAATTGCATGCTCCTCCATATTCTTCATTTGAACTGATCGTGATTCTCAGTATTCTCGATCGTGATTTCTGTTACGGTTTTATGCCGACATGTCTATGTACCACAACGATCCTAGGTTGATCGGGCCGTTCTCATGATTAGGTGTTGGAAGTACTGTTGTTTATCCTCTCCTCAGCTGCTTTTCTACCCAACCTTTTTTTTAATCTTTTGAGATTCAACTTTGTATTCTGCACCGCAACTGCTACAATTGATTCAAACAATTTTTACTGAATATTACATAATTTAGTGAATCAAATAATTTACTGAACATTGCATATATAGATAATATACATAATATAAAATTTTGCCTTTGCATTGTGATAAGCAAACTTCTAGGCATCCCTCAGTGATGTTGGTTCTATCTGACTTTGGTCAAATGCATTGCTTCTTAATGTTCTAAGTAAATTTTGTTGTCAATTGGTAGTCTTAGATTGCTGTTGGAATATTGTTGGCCAGTTCTGCTGGTGCCGAGTTTGGTTGCGCAATTTGATCTTTTCTGCTTCATTTGTGTCTGCTCAAGAGATCTGCTCATGATCTGCAGGTCACCGCGGCCACGAACATGCTGGTGCTGTATTTTCTATTGCATAAGGTATTCCCGCTCCTGGCTCGCCTGGTGCTTGCACTGGTCGTGGTGGATTGATTTCTCCTACCGTTGCTCAATGGTCTTCTGTTCTACTAAGTTTTATTAAGTTGAGAACCATTGTAGAGCAGGCATAGGGACACAAGAGCAGCAGAAGAAAAGCGTCAGCAGCAAAAAAAAAACAGGCGCGGCAAAGCGCGTAGATCCTTCTACTAGATACTAAACATGCCATTTTACAATGAGTACCATTTTATCTTTTGTAATGATGCATATTTAATTTTTGACGAGATCTATAGTGATGCATATCCCTCCATCCCATCAAATTGTCTGAACTTTATTAAAATTTAGATACATCTAAATTCTGATAAAGCTGAGACACTTTTGATGGAACGTAGGGAGTATAAAAATGATAAAAGAGAGACTAAATAATGACAATAGCTTTGCGCGCCCAATAAGATCTAATCTGCAGCTAGCAGACATTATGTCTTATCACTCTTGCTTCTAGATAATTAGATACACGCCTTTTCAATTTAATGATTACGTGATCCTAACAATAGCTCATGTTTGTAGGCTATGCATGTGGTTTAGATCATCTCTAACAGATACCGTATCCGGTTGAAATCCACAAAATAATCGTAGTATGCGATACTAGACGAAGAAATGTCCGGCAAAAATGCCGTGAGCCTAACATTTTTTTTGCAACAAACCCATATCGCTTCGTCAAATGTTGCATATACACGAATTTTGGGCTGAGCTATTCAGCTTGCCACATTGTTGGTGCGAGGAAAATTTCTGGCAGTTGGTTCCCTTCCTTGGTTCCCTTCCGCGGCCGAAGCCAGCAAATTTCCGGCGAACCTTAGCTAATCTCCGGTGAATCTTCCGCGGTAAGAGTACGACGAGGCTACATGCGGAGCATGGGGCGCTGGAGCCGCTCACGGCCAAGCTTGGGCCGAGCCGGGTAACCTCCGCTCGGGACAGGAGGCAGTGGAGAGGCGGACTGCCGAGCGGCGGCCGGTTACTGGCTCGTGCGGGAGGCGGCGGAGAGGCAGATGGCCGAGCGGCGCGTGGCTCGTGCCATGGCCGAGTGACGGACGGGAGGCGGCGAGACGCCTGAGCGGCGGGCAGGCGACCGAACGGTGCGGGAGGCGGCTGCACGGTGGATGGCGGGTTGGCGCTGGTGCGGGAGGTGGTCAAGCGGAAGATGGCACGTGGGCGACCGGTAGCTCTGCTCGTGTTTGGGGCATGCAGGAAAGAAGGAATTTGACGAAAAAAACTGAAATGGATAGGTCCAACCACAATTTCATGAAACGTCAAGAATTCTTCAGCCTTGGGCCCATATACAAGAAAGACGTCCACCACAAAGAAAAACTATAATCAGCTTACCCACAAAAGGGTGGCAGAGAATCATGGACGAGCTGGTTGAACCCTGTTAAAATCAAATACTAAAATAAAAACAAAGAAAAAAATGGAGGAAAATGCACGCCAAATAATCTAGCCAAAGCATCGAAAGTCGGCGCGGCAAGACGCGCATGGACCATCTAGTACCATGAAGAAATCCCGAAAAGAGTTTCCGGTGGGCAGATGCATTGGAGACCACTGGGAGAATACGGCACCGTCGCCTACCACCGTGGTCGACGATGTCCCCGACGAGCTGCTCGAACTAGTATTTCTGCGCCTCCCTTCTTCGCTCCACCTCATCCGTGTCGCGTGCACCTGCAAACGTTGGCGCCGCATTGTCGCCAAAAGCGGCTTCCTCCGACGCTTCCGAGTTCTCCACCCGCGTCCAGTCGTCGTCGGTCACTACCGCGTCGATAAGCGTAGGTCGTTCCCACCGGGCTCCAATCCTGTCTTCGCAGTATCCCCATCAGGCTGCTCATAGTGGGGAGTAACTTAGACTAGTAACATATGCCATGTTACTAGTCTAGGTTACTACCTTCATAGTGGGTAGTAACTTATATGTGGTGTCATGCATTGTGTCATTTATTATGTTGTAGACTCATTTTGCCTTGGGGTGTGTGATGTTATGGTAACATAGCTAGTTACCACCTCACCCTCTTTCTTCATTTATTCGCATGCCATGTCACCAAAATGCCTTAAAATGTGTGATGTTACTAGCTATGTTACTCCCACTATGAGCAGTCTCAGCGGACACCACCGTCCACCTGCAACCACAGCGCTTCTCTCTCAACTTCCTCCCGACCGGCCGCGGTGGCTTCTGGGAAATGGCCGACAGCCGAGGCGGCATGCTGCTCCTCGACGAGCGCACTGAGGAGAAATTCTGGCCACGGCTCCGCCACCTCGTGGTCTGCGATCCCATGGCACGACGCTGCAGCAGGGCAATCTCTGTCCCCGCGTTTCACGGCAGCCAATTCCTCGGCGCGTTCCTGCTCGATGGCGATGCCGACGAGGCCGGTGGACGCATCGGCCTGACAGACTTTAGGATAATAATCACTCTCAATAACCATGGCTTGGCCAGGTCCTTCGTATTCTCCACCACCAACGGTAACCGTGGCGGCTGGACCTTGGTGACGAGCAAGTCGGTCAACCCGAGTTGCATATTGTTCGCGGGGCATGTCGCGGAGTCTGTCTACTGGACTACCGATGGCGCGGAAATTCTCGTTCTTGACAAAGACACCATGGAGTTAAAGTTGTCTATTTTGTTCCCCCTGTACGCATGCTACGTCGTGTGTTCAATGTCCGGGTTCGTGCGCTGTCACGATGGTACAGTGCGCATTGTCCTCCTGCTACCGTACCAGAAGCACCTCATGATCTTCATACAAGCGGAGGGCAGCGATGATTGGGTTGAAGAGAAGACTATCCAACTGCCGCAGTTGGTCCCCCAGGTACAAGTTGATGATGGTGAGTTCATCCTACAGAAGATTGTTTCCATCGCAGAGGGATCCATCATGTTGGGGACGAAGGAAGGCATGGGGCTCGTCTCCGTTGACCTCACCACCATGGAGTTTAAGCACGTCACACACGACGGGAACGAGTATCACGGGCCGGCCCACGTGTACCAGCTGCCATGGCCTCCGACAATCAGAGCTTGCTTACCGTGAACCAGCGGTTTATTGGAGAAATGCATCTTTCGATGTCACAAGGGCCTCTAACATTATCTACCGTTGGCTATTTGGAGATTTATGCTATTTTTGTTACAAAACAACCGTCGCACCTTACTTTTTAAGTTAAATACAGTTTTGCATATCATCACATGACTTATTAGATTTTCACATGATTAACACCTAGATATACATCAATAATATTACCATTCCATTTTAATAATTTCTAGAGATTAGTTACGGAGGAATATTTGTACTAGTTTTCCAAGGTAAATGAAAGTTTCACCACATATTCAATTTAACTATCTCAGTTTTTACACGATTCATACCTTAAAATAAACCACACATTTCTAAGAAACTATATAAGGATTCAACATTAATATTTTTCAACAATGTTACATCACAGAAATATTCAGAAAAAAAACGTCATATATTTAACAAATTTTCACCATGATATTTAACAAAATTCCACCAAGATAACTAACAAACTTCCACATAAGATTTTGTTCATGATTAAGTTACAGATTCAAACATGTTTCAACAATATTCACACAATAAGCATACAATATTTCATATAATAATTTTCACACAATATTCATACATGATTCCATCAGGGGTCATGCATAATTCAACAATACATTTCACGGATTTTTTTTTAGGCAATCACTAGTGAAAAGAAACTACAATTTTTAAACCATCTGCTGACGGAGGTACATCCCATCGTATATAAAGAAGAAAACATACATACAAGAAAAAAAATTGAAATGCTTTTCCTCCCTATATAACTAGTACCTAAATGACAGAAATAGTAATACATTTCGCTGTCAACATGTTTCATAGAAGAAACACGTGAGAATGACCTCGGATGGGATCCAAAAATTCATTTTTGCTATATTTTTTTTTTACAAAATGACCTCCCACCTTAGTTTTTAAGTTCAATACAGTTCTGCATATCACCCCATAAATTATTAGATTTTCACATGACATAACAGATAATATTGACATTCCTCAGCGTGTTCCTGCTCGATAGCAGTGCTGAGGCCGGTGGACGCATCAGCCTGACAAACTATAGGATAATAGTCACGCTCTACGACGGTGGCATGCCAAGTCCTTCGGATTCTCCACCAGCAACGGAAATGGTGGTGGCTAGACCTTGGTGACGAGCAAGGCGTTCAACCCAAATTGCATATTGTTCGCGGGGCATGTCGCGCAGTCTGTCTACTGAAAAAACGAAAGCGTATAAATTCTCGTTCTCCACGAAGACCCCATGGAGTTAAAGTTGTCTCTTTTGTTCCCGGGTCACATGTCTCGCGCGCATTTCTAGATTGTTAACTTGGCCAACATGATATCAATTGTACAACATAAAATACTTTTAGCGATATATTTTGTGCAATCTATATCGTGTATTACCATGGTCAAATTTACGACCTAGGGATACATGCAAGCACATTCGACATAATGTGACCTTGGATAAATTTAGTCACTGTTATTCCCTTATTGAAAATGTTAAATTTCCTTTTGATAAATTTTTATTTTTCAAGCACATTCGTTTGACATAATGTGACCTTGGATTTCTCGAACAAGGGCGCCTATCATGGTAGGGAGTGATCACCACTTGTTCGACGAATCTGGCTATAGGGCATAACCCACGAGCATGAGTGGCCTAGCGCATACTACCTCTATTTCCAAGAATATAAGGTGTAAAATTCAGTCAAACATCAGATCTTGCAAAGTTTGATTAAAATAATAATAATAAGTACATTATTAAACTATATTTCATGGTTGATCTATTGATATGGATTTTGTTTCTAGATGCTCATGTTTTTTCTACAATCTTGGTAAAACATATAGAACGTTGACTAAACTCCTCCAATGAGATGCCCTTTTTTTTCTTGCCGGGAAATATTTTGATATATTGCCTTTGTTCACATAAAGTAGGATTTTTCTTCCATTTCGTCATATTTGAACCTAAGGATGGCAATTTTATCCAAGGATTCGGGTATCAACGGATATCCGGCCTAACGGGCACGGGTATGAAGGGCCGATTATGCCCACGGATTTCATGGGGAGGATATCCGGTAGGTCATGGGGCGAGCATGGGTAGAGGTTTTGCCCCGTGGATATCCGGGTGATATGTGGGACACACATCTCAGTGAGACATGGGATTTTACCTAGGTCTAGCTGGTCCTCTCTTGAGGCTAAAATCACCAAAGGCCCATGATACGTCTGATACGTCTCAAACGTATCTATAATTTCTTATGTTCCATGCTACTTTTATGAAAATACTCACATGTTTTGTACACACTTTACATCATTTATATGCATTTTCCGGCACTAACCTATTGACGAGATGCCGAAGAGCCAGTTCCTGTTTTCTGCTGTTTTTGGTTTCAGAAATCCTACAAAGGAAATATTCTCGGAATTGGACGAAATCAACGCCCAGGGTCTTATATTTCACGGAAGCTTCCAGAGAGTCAGAGAGGGACCAGAGGGGAGCCCTGGGGGCCCCACCCCACCTGGCGGCGCGGCCAAGGGGGGGCGCCCCCCTATGGTCTGGCTCCACCAGGACTCCTCCGAGGCTGCCCTTCCGCCTACTTAAAGCCTCCGTCGCGAAAACCCTAAAAGAATAAGCCACGAGACGAGAAAAGTTACGCAGTTGCCGCCATCGCGAAGCCAAGATTCGGGGGATAGAAGTCTCTGTTCCGGCACGCCGCCGGGACGGGGAATTGTCCCCGGAAGGCATCTCCATCGACACAACCGCCATCTTCATCGCCGCTGCTGTCTCCTATGATGAGGAGGGGGTAGTTCTCCCCCGAGGCTAAGGGCTGTACCGGTAGCTATGTGGTTCATCTCTCTCTCCCATGTGATCTTTATGTGATCATGAGCTTTGTATCGCTATTAATCTATGTGCTACTCTAGTGATGTTATTAAAGTAGTCTATTCCTCCTTCATGATGTAAAGTGTGCATCATGTAGTACTTGGCGTAGGTTATGATTGTAATCTCTTGTAGATTATGGAGTTAACTATTACTATGCACTCTAGAGGTTACTTTAATATGAACTCCGGAATTACTCTCCACGGTGTGACAGTGACAGTGTGTGCATCGTGTGTAATTGCTTTATGACGTTGTGGAGCTTGTTTACTCCGGCTTGAGGGTGCTCTCGTAGCCCTACACAATGAATGGTGTTTGTTATCCAACAAAAGAGTGTGAAAGTAGCACAAGTGAAGAGAAGTTATTTATTTATGTGATCATTGTTGAGAGTGTCCACTAGTGAAAGTATGATCCCTAGGCCTTGTTTCCAAATATCGAATCACCGTTTATTTACTGTTCTACTGCATGTTTACTTGCTGCCATAGTTATTTCAGATTGCTATTACCACTCATATTCATCCATATCACTTGCATCTCACTATCTCTTCGCCGAACTAGTGCACCTATACATCTGACAAGTGTATTAGGTGGGTTGGGGACACAAGAGACTTCTTGTATCGTAATTGCAGGGTTGCTTGAGAGGGATATCTTTGACCTCTACCTCCCTGAGTTCGATAAACCTTGGGTGATTCACTTAAGGGAAACTTGCTGCTGTTCTACAAACCTCTACGCTTGGAGGCCCAACACTGTCTACATGAATAGAAGCGTGCGTAGACATCAAGTTATTTTCTGGCGCTGTTGTCGGGGAGGTAAGGTAAAAGGTATTCACATCCTCCGACTACTAAGCTATTTCCTAGCACTGTTGCCAGTGTGTGAGTGCTCGAAGCTATTTCCTTTAGATCTTGCAATTATATCTTTTTGTTTCTTGTTTTTATTTTTACTAGTTAGGCTTAATGGAAAATAACAACAAAAATTAGAGATCTTTATGAACTTTATATTGAATTAGGACATGATGTGTTTGAAGAGAGAATAAAAAAACCAATGGAACTTTGTTTGCAAAATAGTTGTAGCAATGTTATTAGCATGAACTCTTTGAATACTATTATTGCTAATGCTATGGAAGAATTTAAGCTTGGGGAAGCCGGTTGTGATATTTTTAGTCCCCCAAGTTTTGAGGAGAAAATTTTCTTTGATGATACTTTGCCTCCTATTTATGATGATTATAATGATAGTTGTATTTTGGTGCCACCTACTATGGAGGATAAAGTTTATTATGATTATACCATGCCTGCAATTTATGATGATTACAATGATGGTTGTGATAGTTTTACTCCCACTTTTACTAATAAAATTGATTATGCTTATGTGGAGAGTAATGATACTTTTATGCATGTGAATAAGAATGTTTTATGTGATAGTTACATTGTTGAGTTTGTTCATGATGCTACTGAAAGTTATTATGAGAGAGGGAAACATGGTTATATGCATCTTAATAATATTAAGTTTCCCCTCTTTATGTTGAGAATCTTGATGTTGCGCTTGTGCTGCCTTTCTATGCTTGTCACTTTGATCTTCATGAATTTATTTGTGTACAAGATTCCTATGCATAGGAAGCGAGTTAGGCTTAAATTTGTTTCATATTTGCTTTTGATGCTCTCTTTTGCTTCAACTCTTATTTCTTGCGAGTGCATCATTAAAATTACCGAGCCCATCTTAATGGCTATAAAGAAAGCACTTCTTGGGAGATAACCCATGTTTTTATTTTGCTACTGTTTTATTGTGTCTTGGAAGTTGTTACTACTGTAGCAACCTCTCCTTATCTTTATTTTATTGCATTGTTGTGCCAAGTAAAGTCTTTGATAGTAAGGTTGATACTAGAATTGGATTACTGCACAGAAACAGATTTCTTGCTGTCACGAAATTTAGCAGCCCCGTCTGTAGGTAACTCAGAAAAATCTGCCAATTTACGTGCGTGATTCTCATATATGTACGCAACTTTCATTCAATTTGAGCTTTTTCATCTGAGCAAGTTAAGTGCCCCTGAAAAATTCGTCTTTACGGACTGTTCTGTTTTGACAGATTCTGCCTTTTATTTCGCATTGCCTGTTTTGCTATGTTGGATGGGTTTCTTTGTTCCATTAACTTTCAGTAGCTTTGTGCAATGTCTAGAAGTGTTAAGAATGATTATGTCACCTCTGAATATGTGAATTTTTTATTATGCACTAACCCTCTAATGAGTTTGTTTTGAGTTTGGTCTGGAGGAAGTTTTCAAGGGTCAAGAGAGGATGATGATACAATATGATCAAGAGGAGTGAAAAGTCTAAGCTTGGGGATGCTCCCGTGGTTCATCTCTGCATATTTCAAGAAGACTCAAGCATCTAAGCTTGGGGATGCCCAAGGCATCCCCTTCTTCATCGACAACTTATCAGGTCACCTCTAGTGAAACTATATTTGTATTCTGTCACATCTTATGTGCTTTACTTGTAGCGTATGTATGTTTTTTTTTGTTTTTGTTTGAATAAAATCGGATCCTATCATGCTTGTGTGGGAGAGAGACACGCTCCGCTCGTTCATATGAACACTGGTGTTCTTAGCTTTACTTTTAATATTCATGGCGAAGGTTGAAACTGCTTCGTTCATTGTTATTTGGTTGGAAACAGAAAATGCTTCATGTGGTAATTGGTATATTGTCTTGAATAATTTGACACTTGGCAATTTTTGTGCTCAAATAGATCATGTTTAAGCTCTTGCATCATGTACTTTGCACCTATAAATGAAGAACTACCATAGAGCTTGTTGAAATTTGGTTTGCATGATTGGTCTCTCTAAAGTCTAGATATTTTCTGGTGAAGTGTTTGAACAACAAGGAAGACAGTGTAGAGTCTTATAATGCTTGCAATATGTTCTTATGTAAGTTTTGCTGTACCGGTTCATACTTGTGTTTGCTTCAAACAACCTTGCTAGCCAAAGCCTTGTACTGAGAGGGAATACTTCTCGTGCATCCAAATCCTTGAGCCAAAAACTATGCCATTTGTGTCCACCATACCTACCTACTATGTGGTATTTCTCTGCCATTCCAAAGTAAATTGCTTGAGTGCTACCTTTAAAATTTCATTCCTTGTCTTTGCAATATATAGCTCATGGGGAAGTAGCTTAAAAACTATTGTGATATTGAATATGTATTTATGTGTCTTATTTCTTATAAGTTGCTTGTTGAGCGGTAACCATGTTTCTGGGGACGCCATCAACTATTACACCATTGTTGAATATCATGTGAGTTGCTATGCATGTTCGTCTTGTCTGAAGTAAGGGTGATTTATCATGATCAAATGGTTTGAGTATGCATATTGTTAGAGAAGAACATTGGGCCGCTAACTAAAGCCATGAATCATGGTGGAAGTTTCAGTTTGGACATGAATCCTCAATCCCTTATGAGAATATTATCTATTGTTGAATGCTTATGCATTAAAGAGGAGTCCATTATCTGTTTTCTATGTTGTCCCGGTATGGATGTCCTAAGTTGAGATTTATCAAAAACGAGAAATCAAATGCGATCTATCTCCTTGGACCTTTGTACAGGCGACATAGAGGTACCCCTTTGTGACACTTGGTTGAAACATATGTTATGCAATGATAATCCATGTAAATCCAAGCTAATTAGGACAAGGTGCGAGCACTATTGGTATTCTATGCATGAGGCTTGCAACTTATATGATGTCTTATGCATAACACATATGAATTATTACTATCATTGACAAAATTGTTTCTATGATTTCAAAATAAAAGCTCTAGCAAAAAAATAGTAATCCATGCTTCCCTCTGCGAAGGGCCATTCTTTTTACTTTATGTTGAGTCAGTTTACCTATTTCCTTCCATCTTAGAAGCAAACACTTGTGTCAACTGTGTGCATTGATTCCTACATACTTACTTATTTGCATTCATCATATTACTTTGTGTTGACAATCATCCATGATATATACATCCGTGAGATAAACATGTTGAAGTTGAAAGGAACTGCTGAAACTTATATCTTCCTTTGTGTTTCTTCGAAACTTTCTACTAAGAATTTATTGCTTTCTGAGTTAACTCCTATGCAAGACTTATTGATGCTTGTCTTGAAAGTACTATTCATGAAAAGTCTTTGCTATATGATTCAGTTGTTTAGTCATTGTCTTTACCATTGCTTCGAATCACTTCATTCATCTCATATGCTTTACAATAGAATTGATCAAGATTATGATAGTAGCATGTCACTTCAGAAATTATCCTTGTTATCGTTTACCTACTCGAGCGCGAGTAGGAACTAAGCTTGGGGATGCTTGATACGTCTCCAACGTATCTATAATTTCTTATGTTCCATGCTAGTTTTATGACAATATCTACATGTTTTATCCATACTTTATATCATTTTTATGCATTTTCCGGAACTAACCTATTAACAAGATGCCGAAGTGCCAGTTCCTGTTTTCTGCTGTTTTTGGTTCCAGAAATCTTACACAGGAAATATTCTCGGAATTGGACGAAACAAAAGCCATACTTCCTATTTTCCACGGAAGGTTCCAGAGCAGCGAAGAGGGGCCAGAGGGGAGCCAAGGGGGCCCCACCCCACATGGCGGCGCGGCCAAGGGGGGGCGCCCCTCTATGGTGTGGGTCCCTCGGGACCCCTCCGAGGCTGCCCTTCCGCCTATAAAGTCTCTCCGTCGCGAAAACCCTAAAAAGTTAAGCCACGATACGAGAAAAGTTACGCAGCCGCCGCCATCGCGAAGCCAAGTTCGGGGGACAGAAGTCTCTGTTCCGAGCACGCCGCGGGACGGGGAATTGCCCCGGAGTCATCTCCATCGACACCACTCGATAACCCACAAGTATAGGGGATCGCAACGAGTCTTCGAGGGAAGTAAAACCCAAATTTATTGATTCGACACAAGGGAAGGTAAAGAATACTTATAAGCCTTAACAACTGAGTTGTCAATTTAGCCGCACTCGGAAAAGCACTAGTAACAGGGGTGATGTGAAAGTAGCGAGTAATATGAGAGCAGTAGTAACTGATAACACAGTAGCAGTAGCAGTAATATGAGAGCAATGGCACCAGAAAATAGTTGATACTACTTCCAATGACATATAGAACGAGTATATGATGATGAGAGATGGACCGGGGTTCCCAGCTATCTACACTAGTGGTAACTCTCCAATAACAAACGTTGGGTGAACAAATTACAGTTGGGCAATTGATAGGATTGAAATAGCATTAAGACGGAACATCAAGATTATTAATCATGTAGGCATGTTTTCCATATATAGTCATACGTGCTCGCAATGAGAAACTTGTACAACATCTTTTGTCCTACCAGCCGGTGGCAGCCGGGCCTCTAGGGAATCTACTGGAAATTAAGGTACTCCTTTTAATAGAGCACTGGAGCAAAGCATTAACGCTTGGTGAAAACATGTGATCCTCATACCTACGCCTTCCCCTCCAGTTATCCTAGTTGATGTCACTTTGGGGCCTTTTGGTTCCGGACATAGACATGTGCAAACAACTTGTAGATACAATCTAAGCAATAAGTATATAGCTTAAATCTAAGATCATGCCACTCGGGCCCTAGTGACAAGCATTAAACACAACAAGATTGCAGCAACAATAACTTCATAAACTTTATAGATAGACTAATCATAATGTAACAATCCATCGGATCCCAACAAACACAACACCGATTACATCGGATGAATCTCAATCATGTAAGGCAGCTCATGAGATCATTGTATTGAAGTACATGGGGGAGAGAATACCAACTAGCTACAGCTAGAACCCGTAGTCCATGGGGGAACTACTCACGGAGCATGATGGAGGCGGTGGCGTCGATGGAGATGGCTTCCGGGGGCACTTCCCCGTCCCGGCGGCGTGCCGGAACAGAGATTCTGTCCCCCGAATTGGATTTTCGCGATGGCGGCAGCGCCCCTGGAGTCTTTCTGGAGTTTCATCAATTGGTATCGATGTTTTAGGTCACCAGGGCTTAAATAGGCGAAGAGTCGAAGTCGGAGGGGCCACGGGGCCTCCTCACACTAGGGGGGCGCGCCCCCCTTGGGCCGCACCGCCCACACGTGTGGGGCCCCCAGGGCTCCCCTCTGGTCCCACTCTGACTTTCTGGAAGGTTCCGGGAAAAATAAGATGTTGGATCTTCGTTTCGTCGAATTCCGAGAATATTGCCCGAACAGCCTTTCTGGAACCAAAAACAACAGAAAACAGCAACTGGCACTTCGGCTTCTTGTTAATAGGTTAGTTCCGGAAAATGCATAAAACATTATAAAGTGCAAGCAAAACATGTAAGTATTGTCATAAAACAAGCATGGAACATCAGAAATTATAGGTACGTTGGAGACGTATCAGCATCCCCAAGCTTAGTTCCTGCTCGCCCTCGAGTAGGTAAACGATAAAAAGAATAATTTCTTTAGTGACATGCTACTTACATAACCTTGATCATACTATTATAAAGCATATGAGATGAATGCGGTGACTCAAGGCAATGATCTATAGTTGCTAACAAATAGATAACATATAGCAAAACTTTTCATGAATAGTACTTTCAAGACAAGCATCAAAAGTCTCGCATAAGAGTTAACTCATAAAGCAATAAATTCAAAGTAAAGGCATTGAAGCAACACAGAGGAAGATTTAAGTTTCAGCAATTGCTTTCAACTTCCAACATGTATATCTCATGGATAATGGTCAACATAAAGTAATATGATGAATGCAAATAAGCAAGTATGTAAGAATCAATGCACAGTTGACACAAGTGTTTGCTTCTAAGATGGAAGGAAGTAGGTAAACTGACTCAACATAAAGTAAAAGAATGGTCCTTCGCAGAGGGAAGCAGGGATTAAATCATGTGCTAGAGCTTTTTGAGTTTTGAAATCATATAGAGAGCATAAAATTAAAGTTTTGAGAGGTGTTTGTTGTTGTCAACGAATGGTAGTGGGCACTCTAACTACCTCATCAAACAGACTTTCAAAGAGCGGCTCCCATGAAGGACGTTATCTCTACCGACAAGGTAGATCATCCCTCTTCTCTTTTGTTTACACATGTATTTTAGTTTTATTTATGGTTGACACTCCTCCCAACCTTTTGCTTACACAAACCATGGCTAACCGAATCCTCGGGTGCCTTACAACATTCACATACCATGAAGGAGTGTCTATTTGCAAAATTAAGTTGCTTACTGATAGATCAGGGCAAAACACGTGAAGAATTATTAATGAAAGTTAATTAATTGGGGCTGGGAACCACGCTGCCAGCTCTTTTTGCAAAATTATTGGATAAGCGGATGAAGCCACTAGTCCATTGGTGAAAGCTGTCAGGAGTAAATGACAAGATTGAAAGATAAACACCACATACTTCCTCATGAGCTATAAAACAGCAACACAAACTGAGAAGCATTTTGAAGGTTTAAAGGTAGCGCATGAAGTATTTACTTGGAATGGTAGGAAATACCACATAGTAGGTAGTTATGGTGGACACAAATGGCATAGGTTTTGGCTCAAGGTTTTGGATGCACGAGAAGCATTTCCTCTCAGTACAAGGCTTTGGGCTAGCAAGGTTGTTTGAAGCAAACACAAGTATGAACCGGTACAACAAAACTTACATAAGAACATATTGCAAGCATTATAAAACTCTACAGCCTGTCTTCCTTGTTGCTCAAACACTTTTACCAGAAAATATCTAGACCTTAGAGAGACCAATCATGCAAACCAGTTTCAACAAGCTCTACGGTATTTCTCCACTAATAGGTTTAAACTACATGATGCAAGAGCTTAATCATGATCTACTTGAGAGCTCAAAACAATTGCCAAGTATCAAATTATCCAAGACAATATGAGGCATTTTCTTTTTCCAACCAAATAGAAATGAATGCAATAGCTTCCAACTTTTATCATTGAACATTAAAAGTAAAACGAAGAATACAAGTGTTCATATGAAAAAGCGGAGCGTGTCTCTCTCCCAAACAAGGATTGCTAGGATCCGAATTTATTCAAACATAAACAAAAATAAAAGCACACAGGCGCTCCAAGTAAAGCACATAAGATGTGACCGAATAAAAATATAGTTTCAATAGAAGAAACCTGATAAGTTGATGAAGAAGGGGATGCCTTGGGCATCCCCAAGCTTAGACGCTTGAGTCTTCTTGAAATATGCAGGGATGAACCATGTGACAACCCAGATTTTGAGCTATTAATTTCTTTAAGTTGAAAACATAATTAGCTTCTAATCAGTTTGTTTTGTGCTAATTTATAGTATTTAAATTAGCTGCTAATATATCTTTTCATGCAATAAAAATAGAGTTAACCTGATATGTACTGTGCATTAAAGATAACTAGCTAGTAGTAGTAGATATTTAGCCATAACAGGTGAGAGTAGTGGCCGGTTGGCAAAGCCAAGTCCTACGTGGACTAGTACATGCTCACGTGGAGATTAGTCAGCTAGTGTCGTGTGGTTCAGGGAGAGAAAACCAAACCAAGACATGACACGTAGCTAGCACAAGATTAACTAGCTCACGTCTGGAATGTCGGCAACCATTATTTAAGCCAGCTCAAAGGCCGATGCTCTTAGATATTTTAGCTTCAGCCGACGTAGCCTCTATCTATAAATAGCAGTGTTGATGTTGCATCAGAACACAGAACCAGAGAGAAAATAGAGCAACGTCGCGACGAGTGAGAGATAGAAAGCTAGGATTAGAGAGAGAGTGAGAGACGGGTGAGATGAAGCGAGATGCTGCCATGAGCATGCATCCATGTCGCGGAGATAGGTGGCGATTGGAGGGAGTGTTCGGCACACGCATGTACTCATGTAGTATTCTTTGGCGAGGCGTTAAGAGAGCCGATGGGTAGTATGGATGGATAGTAGTATCCACAACTGCTATTGGTTTTCTTTGGATCCGAGGAAGATTAATCTATGCAAATATTTTTGACATAGATTGTGATATTTATCGAGAAGGATTATCATCCATTTAAGGCAAGCTGTTTATACCCTTTCATGTATTTTGTTAGAATACACAGTGCTGCTAAATATATGATACAATAGTTGATAGATGGTATGAGAGATATTCGTGGGCTAATCCACCGGTGTCGGTACTCGGTGATGGATCCGCTGGAGCCACCGGTTCGATTCGGGCATTAGCGCGAATATCGATAGAAAGTGATGAACTGATAAAATAGTTGTTTTTATAAGAGAAAACTTGGTGCTACGAAGGTAAACATATTGTACCGGTCACAGTTCAGGTATGGGACTGTCTGTGTTCTCCGCTGGGGACGGCCTTTGTTCGGGAACGTGTCGGTGATGGATCCGTAGGAGCGACCGGCATCGATGAGGTCAGAGTGTCCGGGTCTTAGCGGGTATAAGAACACTGCTTGACTAGCGCAACCTAGTCAAGACTGTCGATGTCGGAGTACCCCTCTGCAGAGTGTAAAAGTGTGAATTTCACCCCTGTGATTCCCGGGTAGGGAAACTTACTTTCATGTGTGGCACCATGCGTCTTAAAATGCCTAATTACTTAACCATCATTTTGTTTTAGAAAAGCATTTCTGTTTTACAATTTATATGATTGTGTATAATCGGTTTGCTGAGTATGACTTGTCGTACTCACCCCAGCTCCCCAATGTTTTTATCAGAGTTGCGCAGCAGAAGACCTCGTCGGCGAAGGTTTAGGCACGACCAGCGGGTGGGAAGCGGATTAGAGAATCTAGTTGTAATTCTTTGTAATTGTAAAGAAATCTGTAAAGTTGTGTAGTTGAGCTTCTCGTGATCCACTGTGCTGGTTTTTGCCTGCATTTTTAGCCTTGCGCGAGTATAAGCCTCTTGGTTTATAGGCGCGCGGCGGCTGTCTCGTCCAGGCCCGGTCTCGGGGCGTGACAAACCACGGGGGCATCCCCAAGCTTAGACTTTTCACTCTTCTTGATCATATATCATCCTCCTCTCTTGACTCTTGAAAACTTCCTTCACACCATACTTCTCGTAAACTTCATTAGAGGGGTTAGTACTCAAAAAAAACTTTAATCCACTTTAGCCCTGTAGTGACACATTGCAAGAACTCAATAAAACATTAGCTACAGCTCTCCACGTCTAGAAAGCCTAACATAAAGTCCACAAGAGACAATGCAAAAAAAACAGAGACAGAAATCTGTCAAAACAGAACAGCCAGTAAACACGAATTTTTAAGAGGTACTTCCGTTGCTCAAATCAGAAAACTCAAAACTAATGAAAGTTGCGTACATATCTGAGGATCACTCACATAAATTGGCAGATTTTTATGAGTTACCTACAGAGAATCATACCCAGATTCGTGACAGCAAGAAATCTGTTTCTGTGCAGAAATCCAAATCTAGCATCAATCTTCTATTAGAGACTTCACTTGGAACAACATTGCAATAAAATAAAGATAAGGAGAGGTTGCTACAGTAGTAACAACTTCCAAAACACAACAAAACAGTAGCAAAATAAACACATGGGTTATCTCCCAAGAAGTGCTTTCTTTATAGCCATTAAGATGGGCTCAGCAGTTTTAATGATGCACTCGCAAGAAATAAGAGTTGAAGCAAAGGAGAGCATCAAAAAGGAAAATTCAAAACACATTTAAGTCTAACCCACTTCCTATTCATAGGAATCTTGTACACAAATAAATTCATGGAGAACAAAGTGACAAGCATAAGAAGATAAAACAAGTGTAAGTTCAAAATTTTAAGCATATAGAGAGGTGTTTTAGTGCCATGCAAATTTCTACAACCATATTTTCCTCTCTCATAATAATTTTCAGTAGCTTCATGAATAAACTCAACAATATAACTATCACATACAACATGTCTTTCATGATCCATAAACACATAATTTTTATCAATCTCAAAAGTAACAGGATAAAAACTTTCAAACTCACTTTTATCAATAATGTAACAAGATGATTGATCAATCTCAAAAGATATGGGACTCATAGATAAAGTCAAGAACTCTCCAATCCCATTTTCATTAGTAGTACAATTAATAGTATCAAGTAACATAGGACCATCATCTAGAGATTTATCATAAACATTTGCCAAGCAAAACTCTTTAGTACCATGCATTTTGACATCAGGAACAAACAAAGCATTATCATAAAATTTATCAAAGTAGCATGGATTATCATGAATAACAGTAGCATAATTATTCTCGCAAGTTTTACTCATAGGGAATATTTCAAGAGAATCCACAGGAATATAACATTTATCCGCCTTTGGTAAGCATGGAGGACAATCAAATAGTGTAAGAGATAAAGAGTTACTCTCATTAGAAGGTTGGGATGGGTAGCTAATCCATTCTTCCTCCTTTTGTTCATCACTCTCCTCTTCTTTTTCATCCAATGAGCTTTCAGGTTCATCAATTTCCTCCTCTTTTTCCTCCAATGAGCTTTCAGGTTCATCAATTTCTTCTTCCACTGGTTCCTGCAAATTGTGAGTGCATTCTTGTGCATTAATGAGTCTCTCTTTATAATCAATGATATAGGGATTATCACTGTAGCTTTCTATGCAAAAATTAAGGATAGAAGAGACATAATCTTTAAGGTCCTTACAAACAACACAAGTTTCATAATTTCTAGCAATGAAGGATTCGATCTCAGAAGCTCCCATAAACAAAACAAATTGTTCTACTTCTTCGAACCCAAAATGAATATAGCTATTCCAATTATAGTTCTTAATTAAAACTTCCTCACTAAAGCCACATTGAAATTTAAGATGTTTAGTATCCTGTTTAGAGCAACAGTTTATATCATGGCGTTTAAGCAAGATCTTAGCAATTGTTTTCAGTTTTTCTATCACAACACTCATAACTTTTCCCGTTCTTGATTCTCTATAATTATTATATAATTCAATAAGCTCCAAATAGGTTGTAGGTTCTCCCATAGCAATAGTTTTTAATTTTTCGGTTTTTCAAATTTTTATGGATTTTCGGGTATATAGAGAAAATAAAACAAGACAAAAATAAACTAGAAAAAAAGTAAACTAAGCAAAATAAAACTAGACAGAAATAAACTAAGCACAAGTAAATTAGACAAAAGTAAACTAAGCAAAACAAAATAAAATAAAATAAAAACAGCGAGAGAGGTAGAGTGTACTCCCCAGTTGAACTTATGAGTAGAGCTATGTGATGTCTACGGGTGCTTCTATTCTTGTAGACAGTGTTGGGCCTCCAAGAGCAGAGGTTTGTAGAACAGCAGCAAGTTTCCCTTAAGTGGATCACCTAAGGTTTATCGAACTCAGGGAGGAAGAGGTCAAAGATATCCCTCTCAAGCAACCCTGCAATCACGATACAAGAAGTCTCTTGTGTCCCCAACACACCTAATACACTTGTCGGATGTATAGGTGCACTAGTTCGGCGAAGAGATAGTGAAATACAAGTGGTATGGATGTATATGAGTGGTAATAGCAATCTGAATAAAATATGGCAGCGAGTAAACATGCAACGTAACAAGTAAATAAACGGAGATTCAATGCTTAGAAACAAGGCCTAGGGATCATACTTTCACTAGTGGACACTCTCAACTTTGATCACATAATAAAACCACTCTACACTCTTTTGTTGGATGATGAACACCACTAATTGCGTAGGGCTACAAGAGCACCTCAATGCCGGAGTTAACAAGCTCCACAACATTCAATGTTCATATTTAAATAACCTTAGAGTGCATGATAGATCATTGCAATTACACCAAGTACTAACATAGCATGCACACCTGTCACCATCACACTATGAAGGAGGAATAGATC